>NC_056514.1:14619569-14627628 GCF_014905685.2 Nematolebias whitei
AAACTGGTTGATCCACTCTGAGAAGGTGCTATTTAAGAGACTGAGCTGAATACAGCACCTCAGACTGAGGAAGTCTTTCGGATGAGATGAAACGTTTTTACATTTTTTTGTTGTTTTGCTTTGTTTGTTTTTTTTTTGAATGTCCAAAGGACCAGATTGAACTTTTTTAGAAAAAACTGAATCATTCAAAAAATATATAATTTCCATTTTTTTCTAATGTGATTCAATTCAGTTTATTTATATAGCGCCAAATCACAACAAAGTTGTCTCAGGGCACTTTACAGGAACATTCACATACATAAAAGCCAATTAGTAAAGTTCTCTATCTAAAGATTCCATTTTTTTCTAATGTAATTCCATTTTTTTTTTTCAAATGTGATTCCATTTTTTTCAAACGTGATTCTTGCCACTTCCACTTTGGCCACTTCCGCTTTCGCTCTATCTAATTCCGTTTTTTTCAAACGTTGTTGTGTTGTTGTTTTTTTTATGTAATTCTGTTTTTTCAAATGTTGTTCATTTACACCTTAGGGTCACCGTACCCCACCCCCAAAGAAACACAACTCTGGGGTTGTATGTGTCAGAAAAAAGTCAAAATGTATGACAGAAGGTGGGAACAATTTGATCAATAAGGTTGAAAAGTACTAAATTTTCATCTAAAACTATGAGCTGTTTGCTACTGGTACAAGTAATACAAATAATACATTAATAATATGCTAATATTCTCCATGTAAGTTATTTTCTTTCAGTTGATGATGACAGATTATCTTTAGAAACTTTACGTTGTGTTTGGCTGCCTATCTTGGTTCAAAAACATTTGTTCTTTAGATGTGGTACAATGATCCAGGACAGCAAATGTCTGCCATTTTTAGCAGCTCAGACTGTCTTCAAATTCAGAGTGAAGCTAACATGAATAACTCGTCATTTTAGTTTGACACTGGTTTACTTTGTCAATACTTTCTCAATTTAATAACAGCTCATGGGGAAGAAAATTAACCCTCTCCTGTCAGTTCTGCTGTTTTACATATCAGGACAAAAAAATTATTTGTTTCTTACAGATTCTAATAATTATTCAAATCTAAGCACAATGAACAAAAACATGACAGATTCCACCGTGTCATTATTGCTGCTCATCAACTGTTGTTGACCATCAGTCAAAGGGTCAAAGTTCATTTCAAACAATTATCATCCATCATTCTGCAAAGAGAAAGATCATTCACAAGTGGAAAACCTTTAGGATAGCTGTCAGTCGTCCCAGGAGTATAAGTCCCAGCAAACTCACCCCAAGGCCAGACTGTGCAATGCTCCTGAAGAATTACATCTCAGACTCTACAGGACTCAGTTGCCAGGTTAACCTGACAAACTGTAATTTCTGAACTATTGAGCACACCTGAAGATAAGACACGCCCACTATATACTAAATAAAAACTAAAACAAAGCACATATATAAGCTGCACTTGTCTATGAGCCGCAGGTGTCCACGTAGAGATGTACCGATCCAATATTAGTATCGGTACCGATATTGAAAAATTCTTGATTGGGTATCAGTGACAATGTGACCGATCCATAAGAACAGAAGCTGATTGCTGGTTATTTTAAATTTCTGCCAACCAAGCTAGAGAAGCTATTGTTTTTTCCTCTTATTTCAGCTCCTTTTTATTTATTTTACAATATATTTAGAATTCATGAACCATTTGAAAGTTTATTTTTTTCATTGAAAAAGCCTACAAACTTTTTTTTTATGTTTGACCAAAGTTGTCAACCTATTGTTTTTGTCAGTTTCAGTATCTTTATTTTTTTTTATTTTACATTGGGTGCTACTCATAATGGCACTGACTGAACAAATTAAAGTTGTGTTGTTTTTGCATGTTTGACCAAGCTTGTGAAGCTAGTGTGTGCTGTACTGGTGCAGTTTTCAATAAATTTGTAATTCAGTACATTTATGTCTGAGTAAAAACCAAATGTTTTGAAGTTAATTCAGAACAGTTTTTCTATATCGGATCGGTATCGAATCGATACTGACTGACTGACGCTAAACATCAGGTATCGGTATCGAAAATGAAAAAAGTGGATCGTGCATCCCTAATATTTACACAAAAAGATGTTACACAGAAAGTTTTTCAAACTTTGAATTAAATATGTACTGGTAACAAACATAAATACATAGAGTAAATGTTTATTTTTGAACAGTAACATGGCTGGTTAAAAAAGAAATACAGTCACTTACCAGGAAGTCACTGATCTCTATATTCCTCCTGCAAACTTGTGTTGTCCTGGCAGCGGAGCAAAAGTTACGCTTTGTATGCAGGGGAATCCCCTGTTCTCTCCTCCCCGTTTCATTGGTCCACTGTGACCTGTTCAGTAATTTATTTTATTTTTTTACCTTTATTTATACAAGTAGTCTCAATGAGTCACGAGGACCCACCCCCCAAGAGAGACGTGCATTGGGCAGCTATGTAGGCGTCCAGGTGTGACGAGGCTAAATGTTTTGGCCGCAGGAAGCTCGTTAGCCCGTCAAAAAATAAAAATAAAAAAATCCATAAATTAGCCGCAGCATTGTATAAGTCGTGGGATTCAAAGCCTGTGAAAAAAGTAGCTGCTTATAGACCAGAAACTACGGTACTTTGTTTGGTGAAAACCAAATGGTATATCAGCACAAACACCTCATGCAAACTGTCAGCATGGTGGTGGAGGGGTGATGATTTGGCTTGTTCTGCAGACCTGCAGTCACCGAGTCAACCATGATGTTCTCTGTAGACCAAAGGCTTCTAGAGCCAAATATGAGACCATCTGTCTGACAGATGAAGACTGGACCAAACTGGGTCATGAAGCAACAGAACAATGATCCAGAACACAGCAGATAATAAGAGTGGGCTAAAATTCCTCTGTGACCACGTTAAAAACTGATAAGGGTCCTACAGAAAACCAATAGGAATCATTACGCTTCTGGATCACTGGGTGGATTTAGTTTTTCACTACCTGCTTTTCTGTAATGGTTTCATTTTGATTCATAATTAATGACACAGCAGAATCTGTTGTGTTTTTTATACTTTTGATTTGAATAATTTTGAGAACTGGGTCTTGCTTTAAGTTGCTGTTAGCTTAAATCTTCCTTTCAACACATCTCTATCTCCATAAACCTACGATTATCATTTAAGAGTTTGATATTCAGCCACGCTCTTCATATTCTACCTCTGTCTTCTTTCACCCTTCATGAGCTGAGTTGAAACAGAGGTGCATAGCGTGTCTCACAGGTGTGTCACTCTTACCTTTGTGTGCGGTCCATCAGATGCTCGACTCTCTCCTGGTGTGCCAGAAACTCCCAGCAGACTGGTGTTTTCTGCTCTGGGACCTACAGCGCTTAAAGTCAGCTGGCAGGAGCCCCGCTGTGAGAAAGACATCCTGGGATACTGTGTCCTCTACCAGCTGCTCAATGGAGGTAAATGTAATCAAACTGAGCCATATGACACATTCAAACCTTTTTCTCAAATAGGAATACGATATGCAAATATTTGTCATCCGTTGCCAACAGTGACAAGGTGAGGCGCCATGTTCGTAAAACTCTATTTAATTCAACATTTTTCAGTCAGGTCAGCTGGACATTTTCTTTTTTTGTGCTGAAACGTTAAAATGTTTCAGCACAAAAAAACGAAACTGTCTAGATGACATGACTGAAAAATGTTGGATTGTATACCTGGATTATTGACTTTGTCAATTTATTTCAGTTTATGTATATAGCACCAAGTCACAACTGAAGTTGTCTCAGAGCACTGAACAGAATCATTCATATATATATATAAAGCCAATTAGTAAAAGTTCTCTATCTAATGAAGCAGCAGATTGTGTTGAATCTTCACTTCGTCACATCTTGAGCAAGCACAAAGGAGACAGTGGAAAGGAAAACTCCCTTTTAACAGGAAGAAACCTCCAGCAGAACCAGGCTCAGGACGAGCAGCCATCTGCTTCAACCGGATGGAATTGAGAGGACAGGAAGTAGAAACAGACGAACAGAATGACACAGGTCTAATTGTTCGTTCTATAGGAGGAAAGATAAAAAAACACTTTAAGACAGAAATAATTACAAATGCAAATGAGTAGAGTAAGTAAAGACACCAGCAGAGTGAAGACGTGGTCAGTTTGTTCTCCAGTAGTCTAAGCTTATACCAGCATAACTAAGGGATAGCTCAAGAAACCCAACCCTAACTATAGGATTTCTCAAAAAGGAGAGTCTTAAGCCCAGTCTTAAAACTGGACAATGTGTCAGCCTCATGGACAGAAACTGGAAGTTGGTTCCACAAGAGAGGAGCCTGATAACAGAAAGAGCTTCCTCCCATTCTGCTTTTGGAAACTCTAGGAACCACAAGTAAACCTGCAGCCTGAGAGCGAAGTGCTCTGTTAGGAAACTATGGAACGACAAGATCTGTAATATAAGATGGAGCTAGGTTGTTGAGAGCTTTGTAGGTTAGAAGATTTTGAATTCTATTGAAATATGATCTCTCCTATTAACTCTCATTAAAACTCTGGCAGCAGCATTTTGGATCAACTGAAGATGTTTTAGACTTTTCATCATAGGAAAATATGGAACAATAAGAGTTGTAATATAGGAGATATATAGCTAGATTGTTGAGAGCTTTGCATGTTAGAAATTCTTCAAGAACCACTGGACGGATTTTAATGAAAGTCTTACAACTTTATCAGTGCATGCACATCTATGATGGATTGTCTTTTAAAGCTAACCCAAAACAAAATTTCAGCCACAGCTAAGCTACAACAAAACAGCCATTTCCTACAGATATTGAGCTAAACTTTGGTTTCATAGTATCTAAGAGTCATGCCCAAAACTACCTTTGAGCTTTTTACATTGCACGGAATCTTCACCTAAATGTTTCATTAACAGCTGAAGTTGGTACAACAATGTTGGGTTAACTGAAGTATTCTTTGATGTTCATCCTTCTGACTTTTTTGCCTGCAGGTGAAACAAAGCGCATCAATGTGACGAACCCAGCGGAGAACTCTGTGATCATCCATGACCTGCTGCCCAACCACTCCTACCTGTTCAAGGTGAAGGCTCAGAGCAATGAGGGCTGGGGTCCAGATCGAGAAGGGGTCATCACCATCGAGTCGGCTGTGGATCCCAAGAGCCCCCTCAGCCCCATGCCAGGTGCTGATTCTTCTGATTCTGCCTAAATACACCAATATGATCGGGTTTCACATAGTTTCTAGAAGTTTGATGTTTTTCTCCTCATTGAGTCTTAGATCTCGTTTGTGTCCAGGCTCACCGTTCACTCTGAGTACTCCCAGTGCTCCAGGCCCTCTGGTGTTCACAGCCCTGAGCCCAGACTCGCTGCAGCTCAGCTGGGAGAAACCTCGTAAACCCAACGGAGACATCCTGGGCTATAAGGTTACCTGCGAACAGGTACATGGTGGAGGTAAGGAAATGATACCCTAATGGTTGATGTTTGCATCTTGTACGGCTCATAAAGGTGTATTCTTTGTTAGGTTACAGTTTAATCATAAACTCTGTTTCCCCCCAGGTGTTGAGCGCACGTTCCAGGTGAATGGTGACAGCCCTGAGACCAGTCTGACTGTTCCCAACCTGACTGAGAACGTGCCATATAAGTTCAAGGTTCAGGCTCGGACCACGCAGGGCTTCGGTCCTGAGAGGGAGGGCATCATCACAATCGAGTCTCAAGATGCAGGTAAGATCGTGTGAAAGGAAAAGTTCAGACTGTGGTTAAAAAAATGAGTGACCTGCAGCATGGTGGTGTCTGACTGGGAAATCATTAAAGATGGTGCTGAAACGTAGCAGATTGAATTGATATTAAACTAACACAAACTTCAACAGCAAATTTAATACACGCATTCTAACAAAAACGCTGAAGTACCCAAGCTGCGCCACTAGGTGGCAAGAACGCCACATAGTTAAGTTAAGTGCTGTGTGTTGTCATCATTGTATGTTCCCATACAATGACGAAATTGGTTCTCTGCTTTTTTTAAATTAATTATTTTATTTTATTAATTTACAGTTTAAAATAAATACGTCACATGTTGGCATAAAACAAAAGTTCTGAATGAAAAGGACTAGTTTGAAGAAAAAAAATCTTATATAGTCTACCCCTTTTCCCAAAAATCAATCTAATACACCAAAAGCAATTAAGTTTCAATCAACCATCCATATAGACACATCTTTGAACACAAAACAGGCAATGTATATATAAAGAAAACAAACAAACAAGCATTATCTTTGTTATGATACAGAACTCTGAATCAATATATTCATTATACCTTAACCCATCACACCTGAGATGCACCCAGGTGGAGCAGTGGGCAGCTATGTTGTGCCTGGGGAGCAATGTGGGATTGGGTGTCTTGCTCACGAACACCATGATATGTGGGCGAGAGTTGAGCTGCAGCTTTCTGGTCCCAGGTCGGCTGCCCTACCTCTATACCATCTCGGCCCCCCACATATATGGTGAGATGTCCAAACACAGAGGAACATAATTACCTGTAGTTCATCAATCCTTCAAGACAACCAGACATCCCTTGGAAACTCAAAATTAAAGCCGGAACAACTGGACCCAGCACAACTTTTAAATCCCGCCCTCTCCTTTCTGTTGTATGTATTGTCTAATACATTTAGCAGTAATAACATAGTTCTTGCCTTAAAGAAAGTTCTGGTGACACCATGGTTGTACGTAAGAGGATAGGCAGGATTTAAAGCCCCTCATATTTAGTGGACAGACTCTAGTTGTTGGATAAAAATATCCTCTATTTATCTTACTTACTCAAAGAAGTCACACTTGATGACAGAAGATGTTTAACTGGTTTTACTTGCAAGGACAGATTTTCACAAGTTACACAGATATACAAAAGTATACACTTATGGAGCCCAGTCACGAGAATCTGCCACGAGCAGTGTGTGACGCTTGTTTTTATATGCTTATCAGCTCCAAGCTCACCGACAGACTGGCATCATTGGAGCTGCGCCTGCAGTCCCAGATCAACTCCTCGTCCAGTTCTCTCTGCTAACTCAAACACATGGTTTATGGGCGGTTAACATTCTCAACCATAGTAGTTGAAAACATCCATGAAAGCTTATCCAAAATTTCCTAACACTAGTTTTAGAGATCCAACATGACGGTGCCCATAAGCATGATCCAATTTACTTCAGTTCCTAACAACTAAAAAAGTTTGATTGAATATTCTTAACGTCAATGGTCCACACCAGAATAGAGGTATCTACCACAGCTACAAATTGTCTATCACATTTTAATGTCTTAAGGTGAATTATATTTGGACTCATAAGTCAGAATTTTAAAGTTTTAAATCTGAAAAAAATCTACTGGAACGTCCCCTGAATGTTGGACTGTGAACACAGAACACCACTTCAAAATTCACCATGGCTGTTTTGACTTCACTTTAGCTCAGTAAATCGACCACACATGTAAAGTACTGCCCAACTACTATTAGTGAGCATGTTACTACATCATTTAAATGCACAGACTGTTGAAAAATCAGTCATCACTTTGTATTGCTAATGGTAGCTAGACTGGTTCCTGAGCACAATTAGCAAATCCCAGTTTTTTTCTGACTTTTAGCTGATATGTGATTAGATTGGGTTTGACCCACTACAGTGTTACTTTTTGGAACATCCTTCATTTGACCCTTCTTGCTTCCTCTAGGTGCCTTATCTCAGTACAGCAACCAATCACTGATGAGGAGGGAGGTTTTCCACATGCCAACAGAGGTCACCACACGGACCAACGTCTCCCACACCATGCTCAATGACCCCTATTTCTCAGGTACAAAAACAAGGTTTTTTATCCCAGTCCTCTTGAAAAGAATCTCTGACTAGATGGAAAATAAACGTTATTTGATTTAACAATCAATACTTCAGATAAAAAAAATAAAACCATAAAAATACTATGGGCTGTTTGGTTTTTATAATTTGTTAAACATTATTGACACACAGACGTTTCCATTGTATTCAGGTTCACAGTGCATTCTGGGTAAATGATGTAGACAGGTTGTTCTGGAGCAATATATATATATATATATATAT
>NC_056514.1:14627728-14634037 GCF_014905685.2 Nematolebias whitei
TATATATATATATATATATATATATTCACATATATATATATATGTTCACATATATATATATATATGTATATATATACATGTATATATATATATGTATGTGTAAATATATATGTAAAATATATACATATTTATGTGTATGTGTTTATATTTACATACTTAAATATATTTATATATATATGTATGTATGTGTGTGTGTATATATATGTGTGTATATGTATATAAAACGTTAACTCCAAAGCTAACATAAATGGTATTAGCTCCAGAGTAAATAAATTAAACATTGCAAGTTGACCTTGTTTGATTGTTCCAAACCATAAATTCTGCATAAGGAATAATACAAAATATAACTTTGTATTTGAATTTGAATGAACTTTGAATCCTTGCTTTTTAGTATCGACTGCAATCAGTGTACCACATCGCCCCACAATGCATTGTGTCAGTAAAATAATGGTGATGTCCTTTGGTGAAAATTGTAATAAACATGTATTTAACTAGCTTGAAGTTTCCACGTGTCACAAACAACAACTAGAATAGCTGAATAGAGAAAGTAGAATAAAGAAATAACAACATTAAAGTCATTTATGTAAATATAGAGATCCCTTTGAATGGCTGGTCAGGTCATTTCTGATAGTTTGATAGTTTTTAGTAGTTTATCACAGTCAGTCAAAGAAACTGTCAAAGGGCAAAAGGCTTTGTCCAGGCTAGGCTAATGGCTAGCACAACATTTTTAATTAATAAATATTTTTTCAAGCTTATAAAACAAGTCTTTATCAAAGACTTTTACACATGAACCATGACAGTTTGTTCAGTTTGTTGCTGTTTTCTCAACATGACCAGACTTTACACGTGTGTTCCTCCAACAGACGGCATGATGATGACCACGCAGCACACGGAGAGCGGCGGCATGGTGAGCCGTCAGGTCACCAGGGAAGTGGTTCAGCGGAGCGTCACGGGAGGAGCTACCGTCACAAAGAGAATGTTTTACGAGTCCTAAGAACTTTAAGCTGCGCCCGCATTAACCTTCCGATACAAGAACTCCATCGGAGGGGAAAAAGTGTGTATATGATGAACGATCACGCAAACAGATTACAACAAAAAACATGTGGCCAACACTTTGTAAAAAAGGACACGTCTTTATGTCTGTTACAAACTTTGTGGGAGTTGTTGACGCGTTTAGTCCACTCTGTTGGTTTGCATCTGCTAACACACCAGACTTACACGGAGGCCAGCATAATAATCTGACGATGGCTCAGTAATCCAAATCCTGCTCTCCTTCTGTCCTTCACCTGCCTGTAAGAGGTCTGCACCACGCGCAGACCATTTCACTTTAAACTCATTCAATTTATGCTGTAATTCTATTTAAATCCAAAAGATACACCCGTTTTCAAATGACGTTTTGAGATTTTTATACTTGCAAATGCACATAAAGCGATGGTAATATACACACGGCTGGCTGACACGTAAAGGCGCACGTTCATGATTTAAATGATCAAATTTACTAGCTAAAACATGCTTTTGTGTTTAGCTGTCATCTGGCTGGTGTTTTTCCACTCTTTACAGCTCATGTTCAGCGTTTTTTCATGCAGTGGAGCAACGTTTGAACAGTTTGAGAGTTTATCAGAGAAATGTGTAAAGACTGAAAGATTGTATTTTGTTTCGGCTTCGAGCTCTGCTTTGCTTTTGCTTCATTAAAATGCTTTTGTCAAACATTATTCAAGAGGTGTTTTTAATTAAGTGAGCAGGATGTGAATATGTTGTTAAACATTTCACCAAAATGACATTCTGTAAAATATTATACTTTCCAATCAGCGTATCTTTTATTTTAAAGCAACTTTTCTTCATTTTTTTTGTATCTGCATTGATTTTATTGCACTTAATAAAGATTCATAAGAAAGTGTAGTCTTCTGTGTCACTTTATTACCGTAACTGCTGCTCTATCGAGCGCACACGAATATAAGCTGCACACATTATATTTAAATAAAAAAAACAATTTTGGACATATACACTGCTCAGAAAATTAAAGGGAACACTAAAATAACACATCCTAGACATGAATTAATTAAATATTCTCATTGACAAACTTTATTATTAGCACAGTGGAATTGATTGAGAAGAAAATAACACTAAAAATACCACCAGGGTTTGATGAAGCTAAATGTTTTGGTGGCAGGAAGCTTTTTAGCCCTTCAAAAAAACAAAAAAAAAAACCTTCATAAATTAGCCGCAGCGTTTGATAAGCTGTGAGGTTCAAAGCGTGTGAAAAAAGTAGTGGCTTATACACGGGAAGGTACGGTATTCTCTCACGTGGTTTACAGCATGGCTTCAGTTCTTTGAGGTTTGCAGACTCTGAAGGTCCCACCACAGCCTTTCAGTCAGGTAAAGTCTGGACTTCGGACCATCACACCTTCATTCTTCTCTTTTTGAGCCGTTCTGTTTTAGATTAGCTGCTGCGTTTGGGATCATCGTTCTGTTGCTTCATGACCCAGTTCATCTGTCAGACACATCTGACTTGAACCCTCTACAGAGGACTTCATGGTCCACTCAGTGACTGCAGGACCAGGTACTGTGGCTGCAGAACAAGCCCAAATCATTACCCTTCCATCACCGTGCAGGACAGATGGTATGAGCTGCTTCATTTTCCCTGAAACATGAATCTTTCCTTCAGTCTGATCTGTCCAAAGGACACGGCTCCAGACGTCCTGTGAACCATTAAGATAAAACTTTACAAACGTGGCTCAGGCTTCCATGTCTGTTTTTGAAGAGTAGCTTTCTCCTGCAACTCTTCCAAATAAGCCATGCTTGTTCAGCCTTTTCTAGGTGTCCTGTCATAACCTTTAACCTTTGACCTGCTAACTGAGGCCTGTAGAGTCTGAGATGAAGCTCCTCAGTCTTATTTATCTGCACATTGCACAGTCTGACCTCAGGGTGAGGTTGTTGCAACGTCCACTTGTGTAAAGAATGTCTGCTGAATGTTTTCCACCTGTGGAAACTGTTTCTCTTTGTAGAACAACAGACTCCAGATTGTTTAGAAATGACTGTTACCTCCCAGATCGATGGGCAGCAGTGGTTGCTTCTCTGAGGTCATTGCTGAGTGTTGTGTTGACGCTCGCCTGTAAGCTCATGAGCAGCAAACACTCACCATGCTCCATAACTTTCACTGCTCTTGTGCTGTTATTGTGAATGATATTAAAATTAGGGATGCACGGATCCACATTTGTTTACTTTGGATCCCGATATCTAAATCTGGATATCGGCCAATACCGATAACCCCCCCCCCCATATCATCATCGTTGATTTTATATGAGGCTATAATAATCTCCTCTCAAGTACAATTTGTACAAATATGTGCATGCATGTCCAAAAAGGCAACTTGAATTAAGTTTTATTAATGTTGGATAAGTTTCAAAGTTAGAATTAAATCCTGCTAACACAAAACATTTTTTATTCTTAGCTTTAAAGTGGATTTAAAGTGATTAATTTAAGTGATTGTTTGTTTAAAGTTTGGTTTTTTTTAACAAGGGGCAGATATAAGAATTTTTTTCTTCTTTCTGCACTCTTTTCATTCAATGTTTTTTTTTTCTTTTTGATGAATTTGTGTTTTTTATTAAGTTTCTTTTAAATGAATGAATTAATTAAATTTTTCTTAATTAAATGGCTTTAAACATCTGCTAAATTCATGGCATAAACAAACACAGACATGTTCCTGTTTTTATAATGTTGTAAGCTGCGTTGTGTTATTGTTTCTTTTTTTATATATAATTTTCTTGTAATTTTCAATTCATATGTTTTTTATAATTGTCTACTGTTGCACTGATAAATATCGCTTGGATGATAAACTATATCTTGGCTGCAAGTATCAAGCTGCAAAATCCTTCGTTTTCAACAACTGATTGCAGTTTGTCATTAATTATGATGGTTTAGCAACTTCTCTGTAAACATTCGAGCTCCGGGGCTTCAGCGATGTCTTCATCTTGTTCAATCCAAAGCACGCAGTCTGATTTCGGTCAGCTGAGCTCAGTCTGCCCCTCTTCAGAGACAGGCAGACTGAGCAGGGCAGATTGGACGCAGCTGGCCAAGGTCGGGCTGCCTGCTTCGGGCTGAGCGAGAGCAGCGCCACGCTAAAGCCATGGAGCTCGAATGTCCAACGTAAAACTAACTTTACCGTGGTTTAATGTGGCGCTATGGCTCTGCAGACATTGCACGTTGCTGTCTTGTTTTGTGGTGTTTCTAGTGTAAAATACTTCCACACAGCAGACATGTTTGGATGAAATGTTGGTCAGCTGTTAGCCACAGTGCTACTTCACGTTTCAGCTGACTGCAAACTATGAAATGGATTTCCTGAATGTGAGGCGGGTCTTATTACTCTGGGTTCATGAGACACAACTCCATTCAGGAAATCCATTCCATAGTTTAAAGCCAACGTGCAGACACAGACATGCATCATGGATCGGAAATCTTTGCAGGTTGGATCGGAAAAATCAGATACGCAAATTATGCTGGTATCGGAGCACGATACCGGATCGGCCCCATCCCTAATTAAAATGATCCATGATCCTTACTCTGTGTAATAATCTGTCGTCATAACCGGTGGCTCAGGAATACTTCCATAAAGCATTGTCAGTGAACACAATCCACCGTGCCATCCGCTGTTGCCAGCTGAAACTCTACAGTGCAAAGAGGAAGCCATTTCTAAGCAAGCTCCACAAGCTCAGACGTTTGCACTGGGCCAGGGGTCATTTAAAATGGAGTGTGGCAAAATGGAAGACTGTTCTGTGGTCAGATGACAAATATTGGCAGGAAGCGTCACGCAGGGATGAACTGTTCGCATGCGTCAGTCTGTCTTTGTGCACACAGACTCACAGCTGCTGCTCAAACGTCTCCGGCACCGCAACGTTCAACAAAACCTGAAGTTAAAAATGTGGGATGAAAATCTATCAAGTTTTATTTTATTCCTAAATATCCCACAGACTCATTGGAAACAATGAAAAAAATAAAATGGTTGTCCTGTTTTTTGAGGTTTTCATCCCTGAAACACTAAAAGTGAAATATGAAGGCCAAGAAACAGAAAGTAAATGTCGAGGAGGTCGGTTCTTGTGCCAAGGCTCCTCATCACAAGAATCACACATTGGGCTGCCGACAGTTCAGTTCCACAGGCAAGGCCCGGGACAGAGGCAGGGCTCTCGAACCCCCGCGGGCCTGACCACCAGGTCTTTGACCACCTCCACCGTCCCAAACAGAGGGTACAGCTTCTCTGTGAACTTCTCGTTGTAGGTGAACAAATGTGAGCGCTTCTCCACGTTGTAGAAGGACAGCTGGCCCTGCTCATAGTCCAGATGGACCCCCACTTTCCTGGGCACCTGGTTCTGTGGTAGAGGAGTGGTGGGCACCGTCAGGGCCTTCAGATCCGTGCCTCTCTCCAGACGGATGGTCAGGTAGCCCGTGTCTGTGTTCAGTGGGCGGAAGCCCTGCCTCACGGCCGACGCTTTGGCCACGCCCAGCCGCCAATCCCGCTCGCCCACCTCCACCTCCCAGTAGTGGCGTCCAGAGGTGTAGCCCTCCTGGCCCACAACGCACCACCAGCCGTCAAAGCGTCCCTGGCTCATGGTGACGTCTATGCGCTCCAGGCCGCACCTCATACGTTTGTCATCGCCGGAGATGAGCAGACCAGGGTTGGCAGATTCTGAGTCCAGAGCCACGTCCTCTGTTGAGCCGACAAACCAGTCAGAACTGCAAACATTACTAAAATAATCTGGAGTATGATGAAGACATACCTGCTGCCTCGCAGATCCAGTTCCACACTGCAACAACAAAAGGCAGAACATTTAATGCAGACATGGACGAATATGATCACCTCTTTGTAAAATTGATACTCTGGAGCAGACAGCTGTGTGTTAACACAACATCAAGGTAAAACGACATCAGCAATAAGAATTAGAGCCCGGACAGAATATTGATAGGCCGATAATTGAGGCCGATATAGAAGTTTGGGGACATATCATCTCCGTCATAATTGTGCGCTGATATAAGCACTTCTAATTTTCACCCCTAAAATGCTGGAACCAGCTGTAATTGCACAATGTGTCCAGTAGAGGGCACACGAAGACTATTTTTAAGTCATGGCCGTTCACATAAGTTTCACTTTCACATTCAGCACAGATGGAGCAGGGAGCAATACTGTGTGGCATATTTTGCTGAACAGAGCATGGTAACATCCTGATGCATGCTCAATAATCCAGGTAGAAAAATCCAGCACAGAAGATCAACATCATCAGGCCAGGACTCTGCGGTCTACACTCATCTCCAGGCCAG
>NC_056514.1:14634137-14635516 GCF_014905685.2 Nematolebias whitei
GTTCAACTGTCCCCCTCTTACAATGCTGTGATTGCTAGTATCACTCAGCCCCCTGTGAATAGTAAACAGCCATCAGTGTGCTAATGATCCATTGTTAGGCTGATGGTCCTTCTTGAGCATGTGATCAGCTGGTTTTGGTTGTCAGCAGCAAACTGGTTGATCCACTCTGAGAAGGTGCTATTTAAGAGACTGAGCTGAATACAGCACCTCAGACTGAGGAAGTCTCTTGGATGAGAGACGAAACGTTTCTACATTATTTTGCTTTGCTTTGTTTTTTGTTTTTTTGAATGTCCAGAGGACCAGATTGAACTTTTTTGGAGAGCATGGTAAATTTATTTGAACTGATCTGTAAAACAAATCAACAATAAATTATCTTCAATCCTCCAACCTGCTTGTCATTAGCTACGTGCCTCTCAAGTTAGCAAACCAACGTTTGGATAACCTAGCATAGGCTATTGCCTTGTAAAACTTTATAACAATAAATAGAACAATAAATAGAACGTAGCCATAAACTTACCACAGTGTGGAATGTAGCGAGCAGCGTCTGAAAGAAGAATTCAAACACTCAACTTTTGTCTTTTCCCAGCTTCATTTCTCTTTTAACACCACATGGAACGTTTATTCCTAATGGAAGCCAGATCTGAACAAGCGGTACGACAATGTCCCCTGTTGTTGAGGGATTTATAGAATATAGTGAATGTTTGTAGTTTTCAACACTATTTTTTCTGGAACTGAACAGGAAATGTAAACATTGTTTCTGGTGCGAGATCTTCAAGTGGCTAGGAGTTACACTGTGTGTAAGAATAGAGGAATATTGTCTGTGTTTTTTTCATTATTTTTTTCCTGCAGAGTGAGGGATCCTGATGAAACTAAGGAGAAATTTTATCCACCACCAGGTGCAATGGTGGAGCCAGGGGATGGCCATGGTCAACATAGTTTAATCTTCAGTCACCCAAATCATTAGAGGAAACTAATAAGCATATACAGCGTTTCCCTTACGTCACTTGCCTTGGCAGGAGACACACACGTCTGTGTTTCAAACTTAGAGAAAACCTTAGCGCTATACGTGCTGACAGTTGTGTATAGGAGAGAAGCGGAGCACTACGTCTGTAGCTTTTTAGCTAGCATAACTGTATATTTCACGAGAGCTGTTTGAGAGCAGATGGTGAGGGTTGAGGGCCTTGCTCAAGGGCTCAGGAGCACCACCAGCTTAGCACTATGTCAGTACTGGCAATTGTCGATGGTGGTGGGGGAGTTGTGTGTGAAGGCACGGCACATGGTTCTGTTGACAGGGCAGGGAGCCCTTGAATAACTGTAAGGAAACACTGTTACACACACGCGCACATATATACAGTATATATATATATATATATATATAT
>NC_056514.1:14635616-14650317 GCF_014905685.2 Nematolebias whitei
GTGTGTGTGTGTGTGTGTGTGTGTGTGTGTGTGTGTGTGTGTGTGTGCAGGAGCTAAAAGGAGGGATCAAGTCTCAGCTCTGTTCTCAGTTGCTCTCAGCCTCAGTGTGTTGCCTTTCTCTCCTTAGTGTTCACTTTAAACTCTCTAACACACACAGACACACACACAGAGAGACTCACTCTGCACTGAGCAGAGTTCAGGGCAGAAACATGGATACTTGACCGGACGGCACAGCACAGGAGGAAAACGAGACATCTGGAAGAAAGCTGCAAACTTTTTTTTTTTAATCTTTTTTTTTTTTTGAAGGACTTTGAACTTGGACACAGAAAGAAGAAAAAGAATCGTCTTTGTTCCAGCGCAGGTGTAAACAGGCAGAAGAGGAAGTTTGTTCTTTCTCCTTCAGTGTTGGACTTTTGGACCTGGACGCAGCGAAGGCTCTCTGAGAGGTTTGTTTGATCAGTAATCTCCTTGGATCTGCTCAGAAGTTTCCTTTTGTGTTTGCTGCCCTTCGGTGGAGCTCGTCCTTCTGAGGGTTGCAACATTTCTCTGAGCCTGTTTCAAAACTGTGACTTCAGGCTGAAGGGAACAGCTTTAAACAAAACATGGCCTGAGGGCCACAAGGGGCCACGTGAGCTCGCCAGTTTGTCTTTTGATGTCATCAAAAAAAAAAAAAGTTAAAAAACCCACAACAGACAGTTAGAAAGGATTAGAGGTGATGTTGAAACCAACAAGTCTTGGTGAACAGGCTGAACATTTAAAATACTAAAGACCTCACTGAGTTGAGCACCTTCAGAAGAGTTGTCCTCTTAAAGTAGTCACAGAGCTGTCACAGGTATCTGTGTGTGCAATATGTCTACCCTCTGTGGACTGAACTTTTATTTAAGCTGTAACTTTATCAAATGCACCATTCAGGTAACACGTGCAGTTTGTTGTGTGACACAGTGATAATTAAAAAGACAAAGGTGTTTTTTAGTGGTTGTTGTTGTCACTGTCAAAGTTTGACCGTTCAACCTGTCATTAAAGAAGACCCCCGCCCCTCCTCTCCTCCCCCTTCGTATGGCGTCACGACAGGGTCGGACCCTCCACACCCCGTGGAGGTATGCTCACCTGGCAGGCCCGTTACCGTCTGATGAGAAACAGCCACGGCCTTCAGTGAAAGATCTCGTCTGTTCTCTGGAGCACAGAGTGAGGCAGCGTGAGCGACTGCAGGTGCTGTTTGGAGACAAAAACTGGCGTTTTGTTCAAGAAAATACAAAAAAAAAATACCAGAAAATACAAGAAGTGCCCTTCACCCATAGACCGAGTCAGAATCAGATTTGTAGAAGAAGGTTTAGTTTGTTCTGTTTGCTCTGACGCACTCTGCACACTGATTTATGTGACATTTTGTGCCATGATCTTCTACCACCAACACACACACACAGACTCACACACACACCTGTAGTTCTCAGAGAGGCGTTAAAGGGCCGTTCCCGTGTGTTTTCAGGACGTATTTTTAGCTTGGACGGGTTATTCTCGTGCCTGTGGGAGAAAATCTTGGAGTTGTTCGTCTTCAGTTTTCAAACTGCAGCTGCCCACAGAGACAATGACAGAGACGTGACCACACGGCGGGTCTGTTTTCAGCTCGTGTGTCTGACAGAGGCGTCGCCTCTTTCTGTTCATCAGAAGGTCCTCTATCCAGCGATTCAGCTTTAAATTATAAAGTGGGTTTATTGGAACGAGTCCAGGTCCCACCCTGTGTCGGACCTCTTGTCTTGTTGCATCGTGCCTCAACTGGAGCTGAAGAGAACCACAAACTCTACTCCAGGTGTGGCAACATGTTCATACTGCAACTCAGCAACTTCATTAAAATAAAACTAGTTCAAGTTCAAACCAACTTTATTGTCATTCGCATCACATGTGGTACATGAGGTGGAATAAAATTATGTACACAGGTTCCCAGTTACATCTAAAATAGCAAAATATAAAGTAAATTAAAAAACAGTATATAAGGATCTAGTAAGATATAAACTAAGATATACGCTAAAAGATAGCTAAACACTAATAATGTAAAACAACACGGCGTATCAACAGCAGCCTGAACATGAGTCTGTGGTGAGCAGATGGATATGAATGAATACAGCAGCATGAGATCAGCAGCACTATGAATGATCAGCAGCATGAGATCAGCAGCATGGATAAGTCATATATCACCAATCAAAGTGGCATTACAGTGATTTTTTTTTTCACAGTGATTATTCTGGTTAGAGATTCATGAGTCTAACAGCCTCAGGGTAGAAGCTGTTCCTCAGTCTAGTGGTTCTACACTTAATGCTCCTCAACCTCCTTCCTGAGGGGAGCGGGGCAAAAGGTGTGTGTGCTGGGTGAGTGGGGTCCTTCATGATGCAGGAGCCTCTCTTCCTGCATCTGGAGGTATAAATGTCTGTGATGGTGGGGAAACTGACTCCAACAGACTTCTGTGCAGCCTTCACCACTTTCTGCAAAGCTTTTCTTTCTGCAGCTGTGCAGCCTCCATGCTACATGTTGATGCTGGAGCACAGGATGCTCTCCACTGCATACCTGTAGAAGAAAGTGAGGACTGAGCTTCACAGACCAGCTCGTCTCAGCTGCCTGAGGAAGTAGAGTCTCTGATGAGCTTTCTTGATCAGGCTGGTGGTGTTGTTGCCCCAGCTGACGTTGTCGTTCATGTGTACACCCAAGTACTTGTAGCTGGAGACCTCTTCCACCGCAGATCCTCCTATGTTCAGAGTTTTTTTTTTTTTTTTTGGGGGGGGGGGGGGGGGGGGGGGTGGTTGATCTGTCTGAAATCCTCGACCATCTCCTTCGTCATCTTGATGTGAAGGTTGTTCTTCCTGCACCAGCTCTCCAGGTGTTCCACCTCCTGCCTGTAGCTGGACTTATCGTTGTTTGTGATGCATCCAACCACCGCTGTATCGTCTGCACAAACTTTACAATATGACAGCCTGAATGGGTAGGTGCACAGTTATATATGAGCAGAATGAACAGGAGAGGGCTCAACACACAGCCCTGAGGGGAGCCATTGCTGAGGGTTATGGTGGAGGAAGAGAAGTTGTGGATCCTCACAGACTGTGGTCTGTTAAGAAGTCCAGGGCTCAGTTGCAAACGGAGGGGCCTGGGATTAGTCATAGTTTGTCCATCAGGGTCTGGGGAATCATGGTATTGAAGGCAGATGTGAAGTCCACAAAGAGCATACGGATGTAGGAGTCCTTCTGCTCCAGGTGGTTGACAGCAGTGTGCTGAGCAACTATAGCTCTAACCAAATCTGTCATATTTTTTAATGCAGATATATTACACATTTTTTCCCACAGTTTTAGAGAAGCATCTCACTCCAGAGTAGAGTGCTTTGACTTTAAGTATCAGGATGATGTGCAAAAGAGACAAAATCTGCAAAAAAAATATCGGTAAATAAAAAAAGCAATTCCTCCAAGACAACAAGTGATTTTTGGTGAAACGAGAGAAGACCCTGGCCTCAGACTTCACATTTAAAGTTTAAACACCAAACATTGGACTTCACATGATCAAACAGGCATTTTGATGTCTTTAACATTTCATTGATGGTTGCAGTTGAAGTTTCATGAAGTTTGAAGAATTTAGCCCAGAATGTTAGACTGTCTCTTACTGCTACAGTTTCAACGTTGTCCTTCAAATTCCTGCAGAGTGCATGTCCAAACTCTACATTTAAGCTCTAATTTATCTCTTCTAAACTAGAAACAAGGGTTTTATTGTCTTCTACGTAAACCACATAAAATATTCACTTTGACTAAAAATTTAAGCCACTAACGAATTAAAAACGTTTTTTAAAGACACAGTTTTCAAACAGGAACCGTTCGTTTGAGGCTTATTTTCTAGTTGACATCTCTGACAGCCTGTCTCATTATGAGTGCTGACAGGTGCGTGTGTGTGGTTACCATGGTGACCCTGATGAGCCACTGGCAGCAGCTTTCACTTTACTTTTGATCCTGGTCTGTTCGTATATGGTTTATTGATTATTACAAAACTGAAGTTCGTGTTGGAATTTGGGGCAGTTGCTTCATCAACATGAATGAAAATGGAAGAAATGACTCTGTTATTTTTTAATGTTCGTAACTGAAGTTCAAACTCACCACCATGCTGCTACACCATCAGTCATAGCATAACATGACACTGGTTTGAGCCTCAAATAACTAACTACAACTAAAAGTATTTTTTAACGCATGGTTGAATTTTCAGCAGTGAGATGAAAGCTACACTAATCATCAACAATATGCTTGTCAGGTAAACGTACCATTTGTTACAATGGAAGGGGCGGAGCTTAGAACTTGGACTGGAGCCAGCCACTAGGGGGCGCTCATCTGTGGTGCCCTCAACTTCCAGCTTCTAGTCCCATCTATAGATTTAGCATATTCTGATGGCTGGCATCCATCAAAATGTCTTCAAGAATTTTCTGGTGAATCTCAAAATTTTCTTTTGATTCAGTATTGTGAGAGCGAAAGAAATGGAAAAAAGCTTCAATTTTCCACCCATCCATTCATCCATTATCTTCCTCTTGTTCTGAAGTCTGGTCTCGGGGGCAGTAGCTTGAGCAGGGAGGTTTAGACATTCTTTCCCCAGCCACCTCTCCCAGCTCTTCCAGGAGGACACCAAGGCATTCCCAGGCCAACTGAGAAATATTAGCTATGTTTACATGGACATAAGTAATCGGATTAAACCACCATTGGGAGTGTCTCTCCATCAAGCTTGTCCTGGGTCTTCCCCAGGGTCTCCTCCTAGTTGAACATGCCCAAAGCACCTCCCTGGGGAGGCGCCCATGAAGCATCTTTACCAGATGCCCAAACCACCTCAAATGTTGGAGTTAGTCTCCCCACCATCACAGACACCTACACCTCCAGATGCAGGAAGAGGACCACCTGCATCATGATGGACCCCACTCACCCAGCACTCACACTTTTTGCCCCACTCCCCTCAGGCAGGATGTTGAGGAGCATTAAGTGTAGAACCACCAGACTGAGGAACAGCTTCTACCCTGAAGCTGATAGACTCATAAATCCCTAACCAGGATAATCACTGTAATTCCACTTTAATTGGTGATATGTGACTTATCTGTGCTGCTGATTATCCATGCTGCTGATTTCTTGCTTTTAAGCTGCTGTAGTCATACCCATCTGCTCACTACAGACTCATGTTCAAGCTACTGTTTAATATACAACATTATGTCACATTAGTGTTTAGCATATATCTTAGATCCATATACACTTTCATTTTATACTTTATATTCTTTTTTTGCTATGTTTGGGTGTAACTGGGACCTTGAGTACACAATTTTGTTCCACCTCATGTACCGCATGTGATGCAAATGACAAAAAAGAAACTTGAACCTTGAACTGGCTCCTCTCGATGTGGAGGAGCAGCGGTTCTACATCGAGACCTTGCCGGATAACTACAAAACTTCTCACCCTATCTCTAAGGGAGAGTCCAGCTACCCTGCAGAGGAAATTCATTTCAACCTCCTGTATCCATGATCTCATTCTTTCGGTCACTACCCAGAGTTCTTGACCATATGTGAGGGTAAGAACATAGACTGAATGATAAACAGAGAGCTTTGCCTTACAGCCCAGCTTTCTCTTCACCACAACAGACCTGCACAGAGTCTGCAATACTGCAGACGCTGCACCAATCCATCAGTCAATCTCACGCTCCATTCTTCCCTCACTCGTGAACAAACCCCTGAGATCCTTGAACTCCTTCACTTGAGGCAGATCCTCACCCTCAACCCGAAGAGAACAATCCACCCTTTTCTGGCTGAGGACCATGGCTTCAGATTTAGAGGTGCTGATCTTCATCCCATCCGCTTCACACTCGGCTGCGAACCGCTCCAGTGAGAGCTGAAGATCACGGCACGATGACGCCAACGGGACCACATCATCTGCAAAAAGCAGAGATGGAATCCTGAGGCCACCGACCTGGAAACCCTCCAACCCCTGGCTGCACCAAGAAATTATGTCCACAAAAGTTATGAACAGAATCGGTAACAATGGGCAGCAATGGTGGAATCCATCTCCCGCCCTGAAGGGGTCCAACTCACTACCGGCAATGCGAATCAAACTCCTGCACCACTTGTATGGGGACTGAACAGCCTGTAAAAGAAATGGATGAAATCGTCAATTTTGCTCAATAAATCCACAAACATTCTGTGAAAGCATAAGATGTTTGAGTTGCACCTGAGTTTGCATTAATACGACCAAGTATTTCTGGTCTGACTGCATGTATTGTTCTGTTACAGATAGATAAAATGTTGTATTTTCTGTAGAGAGACTTTGTTTGTTTGTTTGTTTTTTGCAGGGGGGAGATGGGGAGATGGACGTTACGTCTCTTGGTGGGACTTGGCCTCCTAGCCATCCTTCTGGCCTGCTGTCACGCTGAAGGTGAAGCCCAGGAGTTTTTCATTACACAATCAATACAATAACAATGATTTGGTAAATATATTTAGCAAACAATTTTTATCAAAGGAGTTTGATTCAGACCTAAAAAATAATGTAAAAGAGATGCAGATTTTTACACCTATTAAAATAATTCTGTCAATTAATTCAGATTTTTGTCCTATTTTTTATTAGAATAATTTACAAAAATCTGTTAACTGACTTTTTAGGGCCACATTTAGGTAAAGTAAGAATCAAGGTAACAGTTTTTGCAATGTTAACTTTCTGTTTTCTGTTTCTGGGTCATTAACTTACAGGCTACACAATTTATCTGTAGTTCTAAATATTCATCTTAAGACAATATATATTCTGTTGCATAAGAGTTGGAAAGCAGTGCTTCATGGGATTATGAGCTTAAATGAACACGTACATGATTTTGACTCTTTGTGACGCTCTTTCCATGCAACCACCCTCCACTGAACACCACCAGCGAACTACTGCTTCGCTTCCCGGGCCAAGTCCTGCTCAGAGTGTCTTCAGGCGGGAGAAGGATGCGCCTACTGCCCTGAAGAGGTGAGACAGAAAGCAGGGGGACCACCAGGTGGGGGCATGGAAACCCCTAAAAAATAATGCCCCTCAATTTGGCATGTAGTCAATTTGAGGAACTAATAGACATGTCAGTGCATTAAAATAGTTGTGTTAAATGAACTGTGCATGGTAGTGGTTCAACTTGGCCTCCAAATAAGATTCTGTCTTTTACAACCTTAGGCCAGTCCTGTATGTGAGGGTAAGACAGGGTAAAGGTAAGACAGGACAGTGAGACAGTGATGACAAACAGATTGACTGATGAGGTCAACGAGGAGTCCTCCTGGACAATGAAGTTCAGGGACAACATCGTGATATGTTATAAGTAGGAAACAGGTGGAAGAGAGCCTGGAGAAGTGGAGGTATATTCTGGAGAGAAGAGGAGGTGAAGAAGAGAGATTAGAAAGTGTGGCCAGGAGGACAGCTGAAGGAGTGAAAGCTGAAGGTTTACAGGACTAATTAAATTCTGTGTTCTCTCAGGACTTTAACGGTCCTCGTTGTGACTTTTATAAGAACATCCTTGCCCATGGCTGCAGTGAGGCGACCATCATCTCAGCTAAAAGTAGTTTGGAAATCGAGAAAGTAAGCACCATTATCATTTCTAATCCATCCTCTGTCTTAACAATGTTTTAGAGGCCTTAAATAAAATAATAACCTTTCTTCTTCTTCTCTCTCTTGCTTCATAGAAAATAAAAATTAACACGGAGTATCAGCAGTCTCAGGTGTCGCCACAACAAGTGAGCATGACATTTCTTCCCGGGGAGGAGAAACTACTGGACGTGGAAGTGTTTGCTCCGACCAAAAGCCCTCTGGATCTTTATATTCTGATGGACTTCTCAAACTCCATGAAGGACGATTTGGACAACTTGAAGCGAATGGGCAACGATCTGGGTGAGCACATTCAGACTGCTGGCATGACTCCAGTGAAGTAAGCTGTAGAACTCATAGTGAATGTCTTTCTGTAGCTTCTTTGGTCCTGAAAATGTCCAACGAGCCCACCATTGGGTTTGGAAAGTTTGTAGACAAAGTGATCGAGCCCCAGACTGACATGAGACCCTCCAAGTAAGAAATAAAACCTTAAACAACAGAAAAAAAGTTATAAAATGACCACCTTTTGTCAAATCTAGGGTTTTACTTGTTGGAACATAAAAGGATCCGGTCTTTATCAGGTTCTGAAATTATTTAAATCTAACTCGAGTGTCTGTGTACTTATTACCTTGTAAAGCCCATTTTTCCAACTTATACTACACTGTGAGGACCAACTGCTTCTTATGGGGCCCAAAGCCCAGGCCCCATAAGGAGCAGTGCCATTGGTAGGTTAGGGGTTAGGTTTAGTGTTAGGTATGTACTGGTAACGGTTAGGTTTATGGTTAGGTTTATGGTTAGGTTTATGGTAAGGGTCAGGGTTAGGCTATAGTAATTAATGAAAAATGAATGGAAGTCAATGCAAAGTCCCTGTAAAGATAGAAAGACAAATGTGTGTGTATATAAATATTAAGTCCATCCACACTGTTACCTCAGTAATTAAGAGGTTAAAACTTCTGGAGCTGTTGATTTAATGTATTGATGACCTGATCATTATCAGTGTGATTGTCTCTATAAAAGCAAGAGTTTGTCAGTTTTCTGCTCTGGAGCACACAGGTGTGTGTTAACACAATGCCAAGAAGGAAAGACATCGGCTATGACCTCAGATCAGTAATTGTTGCTGCCAATTTGAAAAAGACTAAACAAGTATGACTTGTCTGGAAAGGTGGCCGGGAGAATGCCTTTTCTCTCTACAACGAACATGGCTGCATGACTTTGTCACAAAACCTCTTGAACAATGCCCCCTGGACAAAGGAAAGATGTTCACCCATAATGCACAGCAGCATGTTTGGAGAAAACCAAGCAAAGCGTTCCAGCTCAAACTCTTCATACTTACTTGTCAAATAACGTGGTGGAAGGATGATAATGTGGGTTAATTTTGCAGCTTCAGGACCTGAGGATCTTACAGTGGACCATGTAGTCCTCTGTGGACCCAATGAGTCAAATGTGACACCATCTGTCTGACAGCTGAAGTTTGGACCAAACTGGGTCATGAAACAGATCAATGATCCCAAACACAGCAGCTAATCAAAAACAGAACGGCTGAAAAAGAAAATGTTCCAGTGAAAGTCCAGACCTCGGTCTGATCGAAATGCGGTGGTGCGAGCTGAGAAGAAACAAATGTCTGCAAATATCCTGATGCATGCTCAATAATCCAGGTAGAAAAATCTAAAAAAGTTAAATCTGGTCCTCTGGACATTCAAAAAACAAAACAACAACAACAACAAAAAAGGTGTAAAATATCTGCAAACTTCACTGAACTGAAGAAACGTCGAAAAGACGAGTTGGCCAAACTTCCTCTTCGATATGAAGCTGATAGACAGAAAACAACTTCTGAAGTTTTTGCTGCTGAAGGATGTTTTACGAGCTGCTGGATGGTGGAGTGGACTTACCGGTAGTTTAAGTTTCACTTACAACTTTCATCAGTTTAGTTTTTGTTTAAAGATTAATGACATGATGGAAACTGATGTGTTTTTGTACATTTTTACAGCTTTACATTATTTAGAGCTTGGTAATGTCACAGTTTTAAGAGGATTTGAACTAAGGAATGCAGACTGGCAGAAGGGGGTTGGAAAAAA
This sequence comes from Nematolebias whitei, assembly GCF_014905685.2. Taxonomy (NCBI): domain Eukaryota; kingdom Metazoa; phylum Chordata; class Actinopteri; order Cyprinodontiformes; family Rivulidae; genus Nematolebias; species Nematolebias whitei. The sequence continues at coordinate 14,645,278 of NC_056514.1, forward strand.
CAAAATCAGCTTTATTTTTTCAGGGAACCAAAGCTGACTGAAAAACCTACTGAAGGCACAAGGAGACTTGAAGAAATAAAGATAGGTACAAGGAGGACCGGCTGTGATATGATGGTCAGTAATGCTCAACTGAGGAAGGAGTGAGAACTGAAGGACTCAAAGACAGCAACTGATGAGCGGAGTGTCTGCAGCTGTGGCCGACAGAGATGGGTGTGGCAGACCGACTGGAAAAAATACTGTCTGAGGAGAAGTAGCTGGTGGCACAAAGAAATACACCAGCACTAAACAAATGAAAACACAAGTAACAGAACCTAACCATACCATAAAACACAGAAAGTAAAATGTAAAAAATGGATAAACAAACAAAAAAAACAATTAAAGGACAAATTCTGATAAAAACAAACACAACCATTTTTAACATGTTCTGATAAGTAAAACCCTGGAGCTGAATTAAGGTGGACATTTCTTTCTTTCTTTCGTTTGTTCGTTCTTTTGAATTTAGTTTTTTAGTTCTTTATCTAGTTAGTTTTTTAGTTGGTTATTTAGTTCTTTTGAATGTTAGTTCTTTTGTTCTTTAGTTAGTTAGTTAGTTAGTTAGTTAGTTCTTTCGTTAGATAGTTCTTTAGTTCTTTCATTAGTTCTTTAGTTCCTTAGTTAGTTCTTTAGTTAGTTAGTTCTTTAGTTAGTTCTTTAGTTAGTTATTTAGTTCTTTAGTTCCTTATTTAGTTCTTTTGAATGTTAGTTCTTTTGTTCTTTCGTTCTTTAGTTTGTTCTTAGTTAGTTAGTTAGTTAGTTAGTTAGTTCGTTCTTTAGTTAGATAGTTAGATATTTCTTTAATTAGATAGTTCTTTAGTTCTTTAGTTAGTTCTTTAGTTAGTTAGTTCTTTTGTTCGTTAGTTAGTTCTTTGGTTCTTATGCTCTTTTGTTTTTTCGTTCTTTAGTTTAATCTTTTGTTCTTTAGTTACCTAGTTATTTACTTAATTTCTTACTTAGTTAGTTAGTTAGTTAGTATTTTTGCTACAGATACTGTACATGTAACATACCTGAAATGTAAATGCTCTAATTTGTCTACTCTCCCTCGACTCTCAGACTTGAAAAGCCATGGCCCAATAGCGACCCTCCGTTTTCTTTTCAAAACGTCATCAAACTGACAAGTAACGTAGAGGCCTTCATTCAAGAGCTGCAGAAGGAGAGAATATCAGGCAACCTTGACGCCCCTGAAGGAGGATTTGATGCCATTTTACAGGCAGCTGTGTGTGAGGTGAGCAAACTAAACCAATATAATAAACTTTGCTCAGCTGAAGTTTCCTAAAGCAGCTTATCTGCAAAATGAATTAAAACCCTGTAACAGATTGGACTTTACTGACTTTGTTTGCAGTAGCAGCCATCTGTTTTGGGTTAATCGCTTTCCTTTGTTTTGTCTTTATTCCAGAATGAAATTGGTTGGCGCAAACACAGCACACATCTTCTGGTTTTCTCCACCGAGTCGGCCTTTCACTACGAGGCTGACGGCATCAACGTTCTCTCGGGAATCCTGCAGCGCAATGATGAACTCTGCCACTTGGACCCAGAGGGCAAATACACAGAAGCTACAAAACAGGACTACCCATCGATTCCCACACTAGTCCGTCTGTTGGGGAAACACAACATCATCCCCATCTTTGCCGTCACTAACCACTCCTACACACATTACAGTGTAAATGGACACCCATCATTCCACTTATACTAAAAAAACATGGTGCTTTTTTTTTTTGGATCATAAACTCTGAACTATTTTTCATGTTGTTTCCAGATGCTGAAAGAGTATTTCCCCATCGCTGAGGTCGGTCTGCTTCAAGAAGACTCCTCCAACATCCTGCAAGTCATGGAGACTGCCTTTGAGGTACGCACTTGCAGTTGTTGGCACGTTGCTGTGGTTTTGTGAAAAGACCAGTAAACCTTGCATGATCTGCTTTTGTGCCATTTCAGAGTATTCGGTCTAAGATGAGTATCCGTGCAGAGGATAAACCCAAGGCTTTTGAGGCCCAGTTCTTGAAAACCAACGGGCAGATTGCGCAGTACGGCGCCTTTGACGTCAAGCCTGGAGAGATCGTAAGAGTCAAGCCTTGTCATTCTAAAGAGAAACGTCTAATGTTTCTTGCTGACATCCGTTGGTTTTTGATATACATTTGCCATAATTTAAAAAATCCACTTCAACTATAGCAAACAAGTTGTTGTCTTTATACAGTAAAGGACATGAGTTTTGGATCACTGCTGATTTTGTATACTTGTTCACTTACAAAGAAATTGTTTTTAATTTTTATAAATGTTTCCAGAACAGGGCGGCACAGTGGCTCAGTTGGTAGAGTTGTTGCCTCTCAGAAAGCAGTTTGCTCTGGTTCAAATACCAGCCAAGGACCTTTCTGAGTGGAGTTAGCATGTTCTCTCTGTGCATGTGTGGGTTTTCTCCTGGTATTCTGGTTTCCTCCCACAGACCAATAACATGCATGTTAGGCTGATTGGTAACTCTAACTTGTTCCTAGGTGAAAGAGTGGATGGTTGTTTGTCTTGTTTGTATCTAATGGTCCCTGTGATGGACTGGAAACCTGTCCAGGTGTCCCCCACCTCTCACACAGTAATGGCTGGACATGGACACCATTGATCCCCACAATCCAAAATGGAATAAGCGGGTAAAGATAATAAATGGCTGGCTGGCTGGCTGGCTGGCTGGCTGGCTGGCTGGCTGGCTGGCTGGCTGGATGGATGGATGGATGGATGGCTGGCTGGCTGGCTGGCTGGATGGATGGATGGATGGATGGATGGATGGATGGATGGATGGATGGATGGATGGATGGTTTCCAGAATAAACATCTGGGATAAAAAACAGGCGGAGAGACTTTAAGTTCAAGTAGGTTTTATTGTCATTTGCATCACATGTGGTGGAACAAAATTGTGTACTCAGGGTTCCAGTTACATCCAACAATAGCAAAAATATAAAGTGTAAAAAGAAATAGTAAATAAGGATCTAAGATATACACTAAGAAATACGCTAAACACTAATAGTGCAAAACAATATGCCGAACAACAGCAGCACGAACATGAGTCTGTGTGAGTAGATGAGTACGAACGAACACAGAGGCATGAAATAATCAGCAGCATGAAATAATCAGCAGCATGAAATAAATCAGCAGCACATGTCACCAATCAAGTGTCATTACAGTGACTTTTTTTTCCCCCACAGTGATTATCTTGGTTAGATATTCATGAGTCTAACAGCCTCAGGGTAGAAGCTGTTCCTCGGTCTAGTGGTTCTACACTTAATGCTCCACAACCTCCTGCCTGAGGTTGTGAGGGACATGTAGTTTAAGCTAGTCTGATATGAATATAGAGCTGAGCTTCTCAAACAGTTGTAAACGCCACACTCGCCAGACTTCACTGAAATGAGAATGTCTCAAGAATGGGAATCGAAACAGCTTCAACTTCAGAATAGAAGTCCAGTTGTGTTTTTATTTTTGCTTGGTTTAACTTTTTTTGGACAACTATGACAAAACAAATACCACCAAGACAACAATTCATTCAACCTTAATTGAGACAGGTTAATCCCATTGAGCCTCGGGAGCTCATTTACAAGAGAGACCTGAAAAAGGCGTGGATAAAATAAATAATTAAAACAATTTAAGTTTATGAAGGGAATGTGTCAGTCTCTGGACTTCAGCACTCTGGAAAACCTGTGGAGGGAGCTGAAGCTACCACACTCAGAGTTTGTTACGAGAAGTGGGCCAAAATCCCTACTGGAATTTGTCTAAACCTGTTGACCAACAACCTGAAACATCTTTACAACTAATAATTCACCAGCAAACGATAATATAAGTAATAAAAAGGAAGATTGAAAGATTTTACTTGTCACTTACACACTGTTATAAACCTTTGGGCTGACGCTCCCTCGTGCAGTTGAATTTAATTTTTACTTCCATCCATCCATTCATCCAACTATCCATCCATCCTTTATCTTTTACTCACTTCTTCCTTTTTGGGTCACGGGGGTCACTGGTGCCCATATCCAGCAGTCACTGTGTGAGAGGCGGAGGACACCCTGGACTTGTCACCAGTCAATCACAGGGACATATCGAGACAAATGAGACGTACAACCATTCATACATATTGCATGAATGTCACACAGAGTTAATTAGGTCAAAATTAGCCAAGAACTTGTCATTTTAGTTTGCAATTGTCTCAAGAACATCCTGGAATAATTGTGCAATAAAACTGCACCCTTTTTTTTGTAAATGAGCGACTGTGGTCCAACGATTGTGCAAATGTGCAAAGGTGGGGGCAACAGCTACTTGCAAAAATGGAGAAATCTAGACCGTATAAATACTGGGCCCTCTCCTCAAACAGATATGTCTTATATGGTTGTGTAATGATGTGACAAGACATTCTCATTTTTTGTCCACAGCTGGTCACAATGTCGTCACCACCCTCTTTATAGTTTTCATATGTTGCTCAAATAACTACTTTATACAAAACTTGGCACTTGTGTTGCTGTTTTTTTTTTTTTTTTGACATACTCACAACTTATGTGACACAAATATGTGGTCTTGTGACTCGTAGAAAGCGATTCAGATTCAGATTCAGATTCTCTGCATTTCCTTCCAAAAGTGCAGTTTGCAATTCAGTGCAGCAGAGTGAGGTACTGGCTTTAGGCTCCAAGACTTGTTGTAAGACTAAATTGTGTGTGTGTGTGTGTGTGTGTGTCCTTGTTTATGCTACTTTGTGAGGCCTATTTTTCCAACTTATACTACATTGTGGGGACCAACTGCTCCTTATGGGGCCCAAAGCCAGGGCCCCATAAGAAGAAGTCCCGTTGGTGGGTTAGGGGCTAGGTTTAGGACTAAGGTGTGAATTGAGGATGTGTTAGGTTTAGGGTTAGGTATGTACTGGTAATGGTTAGGTTATGGATAAAGGTCATGGTTAGGCTATAGAAATGAATGAAAAATGAATGGAAGTCAATGCAAAGGCCCCACAAAGATAGCAAAACAAACCTGTGTGTGTGTGTGTGTG
>NC_056514.1:14650417-14653515 GCF_014905685.2 Nematolebias whitei
GCCAGGCTTTTCATCCACTGACCACAGACACCTGGAAACATCAGGGGGACCAGCAGCTGTTTAACACATCTGGAAGGAAACCAGTGAGATTTTAATACGACCAGTATGATATGATGTTATGGGGGGAGTGGTGGAGCAGAGGTTAGAAGATGGGCCTGTGATCGGAAAGTCGCAGGTTCAACTCCTGGTACCGTCAACATCAAAATGAGGTGGAAAAGGTGAAACACCCACACCTGCCTCCACCCTCATTGGCCCCACCCTGGTCCCCTGAGCAAGGCACTCAACCCCCACCATCTGCTCCTAAACAGGTCTCTCTTTAAAATGAGTTCTCGTGACTCAGTGAGACTACCTGGATAAATAAAGGTCAATGAAAAAATAAAAGTTTAAAATAGAAATACTCACATCATGAGGCCGAGGTTAAGTGTGTGACGTGCACGTTCCTGAGAGTGTGTGTGTGACGTGCACGTTCCTGAGAGGCCACAGACAGAGCAGCTGCAGCTTTTGTTGAGTTCCTGTAGTCCTGCAGTTTTCAAGCTGAAATGAAAAAACATCATGAATATGAACTTTACAGTCTATAGTTACCTGTTCATATAAACACATGGAGGTGTCTCACCTTGTGACTGACAATAAAATATGTAACTTTATGAACTCTAATGAACTTATAATGATGCTCCTACTCTTTGAAGGTGAACCGATGGTACCACACCATCTCTCAGTCGGACAGTCTGATCAGTTTGATCAAAATCCTCCAGTTTAAAATCCTCACTGCTCAGATGAATCCTCCTCAAAGATACTTCCTCCTCTTCCTCACATCTTGTTCTTTGGGAAACCTTCACAATGAAAATAGGAGATTTGTGTCTTCACAAAAACAACTTAAACAAAATTCCAATTATGATACATATCTCTTGATAATGAACCAAAGCTACTAAAATAGTGAGTACGTTTGTTAGCAAAATATTCCTGTCATCAGTTCTCAGTCAGCTTCATTGCAGCTGAACATCGTGTTACACTGAACATAAAATCAGCTGGTGGACATAAATACAGTACAGTAATATTCTATTCACAAAATACTAACAATACTATGTTCATCTTACTGTGAAAAGTTATCTCCCGAGACCTGACGTCAACAGTCCGTCGATTAGAACAGAAATAAGCTGCGAAGTGCTGAGACGTCTTCTGCTTTAACCAAATAAGGACGACCGTTCCAAGATGGTGGCCGAAAATCCTGCTCCGCAGCAGCCAATGAGGGATCTAGTGATCATATCTATGGGTCCAGGTAGATTTTTTATTTATTTTTATTTTTATTTTTTAATATTTTTTTATACAAAACAAGTTAAAAAAAAAAAACTACAAGACAAATACAAAACAAAAACAAAAAAAACTAACTACAATGGCACACATAGCTCGAGACTTAAGGCAGGCGTAACAAAAAAGAAAAATATAAGTAAATAATAACATGAGATTATGTTTTGGACAGTTAACAATATAAATTCGTTACAGAGTGTTTGAGTTTTTATGGATTTTGCATTGGGACAATACTTTAAAGTAGACACATACGAAGAAAGATAAGTAGAAAAAAAAACTATAAATCTAGGTTTTAGCATGGCAAATTTACAGCTGTTGATGTGAAATTTGGCTAATATTAGTATTAAATTTACAACAAAAACTTTCTAACTTGGAATATTCAAACAAACAAACAAAAAAAAAACAGTATAGTTTTAGCATCAAATTGTAGGTCAATTTCTAACTTTCTATTCACAAACAAGAAGATGTTTTTCCAGAACAGCTGAGTATTAGGACAGTCCCGGAACAGATGATGTCGTCTCCTCAGAGCTGTGGCACAGTGAACACATTGGCTCTACATTCGGACGGTACTTGGAGATTATACGATTGACAGGAGAGCATTCATGCAGAATCTTTAGAGACACTTCTTGAATCTTATTAGTTATTTAATATTTTCTAGGCAACAAACAAACATTTTTCCAACAAATATCATTAAATGAATTATCCCAGAAGAATACAGAAGCAGGTTTACTGATACAGTTTCTAATTATTAATTCTCTAATACATTTGTTATTTATTTTTTTTTTTTTGCTTAAAAATTAGTCAGAGTTTCCAATGAATAATTCTTCAGTTAAATAGTTCGTGTTATTTTGTACAGAGTTTGACATCAGTATTTTCACACCAGATGGAACGGCGTCAAACACAACTGCAAATTCTCTCGGCAGTACTGGAAAATTATATGTACTGTAGTTAAAAATTCACTATAAGAGTAAGTGTTGCCCTCTTTGTTGAATAGTTGATGTACATGAACGATGCCTCTGTCAAACCATTTTTTGAAAAAAATGGATTTGTGTTTAAAACATATGTCTTTGTTGTTCCAGATATAATATTTGTGTGGGGAGAAATTGTGTTTTTGAACCAAAGTCCAACATAAAAGCAGCTGCTTGTGGAAATTGGAGAGTTTGACCGGGATTTTCTCAATGCTATAGTTGCACCTTAAAATAAAAGATAAACCACCCAATGCTTCAAATACGTGTCGAAATAAAGTTCCATAAAGAGTTTGGATTTAGGAGATCTCTTTTGATCCACTTGATTTTAAAGGAAGAGTTTAGAGTCTGTAAGTCTAGCACATTAAACCCACCAGAGCACAGATGATTTATCATTACATTTTTCCGGATTAGATGAACATTTTCTTCCAAATAAAATCAAATAAAGTTTTGTCCACTTTTGAAATGATATCCTTGGAAACCTCAAGGTCAGAAGTCACAGACACCAAACTGGAAAGACCTTCAGCCTTAGAGAGTAACACACGACCGGAGATGGATAAATCTCTCTAGACCCATAAATTCAATTTCTTTTGGATTACAGTAACAAGAGGATTGAAGTTTTCACTTAATCTTTGGTCCTCTTCTTTTATGATATAAATACCAAGATATTTAACTTTGTGTTTTACTGGAATTCCTGAGATTTCTGTGTCATGACAAGTTTTAATAGGAAGTAACTCACATTTAGATAAATTAAGATTGAGACCTGAAGCTGAAGAAAATTCACCAAGCAGCTCAACAGCACACTTTACTTGAGAGCAATCTTTAAGA
>NC_056514.1:14653615-14663814 GCF_014905685.2 Nematolebias whitei
CAATGTGATGGGGCGCCAGTTGTCTAAAACTAATAAATCTTTTTGTGGCTTTGGGGTGAGAGTAGAGCCTCGACGTAGCGTGGACGGTAGTTGTTCTTTATGTATACTTTCTATAAACACATTCAACAAAAATGGAGCAAGTTCAGCTGAGAATAATTTGTAAAATTCAGAGGTTCTCCCATCGATACCTGGAGATTTATTTAGTTTCAGTTTTTTAATAGCATCTGAGATTTCTATAAGTGTAATGGGTGAGTCACAAACAGATTTTTTGAATTCGCCGATTGTCTTAATATTATCTAGATTCTTTAAAAATGCATCCATATGAGTCGGTGAAATAGTTCAGGTATATAGTTTTTTATAGAAATTCTCACAAAGTTTAGATAGTTCTTTTGGATTTTCTATATTACCATTTGAAGAGAGTCTGTTTATACTATTTTTGTTTTGTCTTTGTTTTTCTAATTTAAAGAAATAGAGTTTTGCTCTCCCTCCTCCAACCACTTGGCTCTTGAGCGTACAAACGCACCTTTAGCTTTACTGATATATAACTGATCAAGTTTTAGTTGTAAAGTTAGGAGCTCTGCTTACTGTAGTTCAGATTAATGTTCTGGCAATATGGAGGATAGAGAAATTAAATTGGCTATTAAATTATTTTCATCCAATTTCTTTTTTTTTTGTTTAGCACTTGTTTCTATAAACAATCTTCTTAGTTCATATTTTAAAAGCTCCCATTGTTTTTGATATTCCACTTTATCTTCTGCAGTTTTGAAACGCTCTAAAATTTTTCTTCTAGTTATTTCATTTAAAGAATCGTTTTGTAATAAAGAAATATTTAATTTCTAATATGCAGGGTATCTTTGAGTTTGATTATCAGTTGATAAGTTTAAAATTAGTACAATTGCTTTATGATCTGTTAAGGGAGTTGGAATAATTTCTGTCTTGCAAATTACCTGAGTAAGAGATTCTGAGATTAACCAAAAATCTATTCTAGATCTCAGAGAACCAGCGTTATCTGTCCATGTAAACTCTTTACTGTTTGGATTAGTAACTCTCCAAATATCAATAAGACTTTTTTCATTCATAAAATCTGTCAAAAAACAGTTAGTTTTATTTCTACCAGGCCATCTATCAATGTCATCATTAACTGTGCAGTTAAAATCCCCTCCCAGTTTTACTTTAACACCAGTGAACCTTTCCATGGTACTTCCAATAGTATTACTCAGTGTTTGGAATAACTCTTGTGTTAGTATAACCATAGACATTACCTAATAGATACAACTGGTTGCAGTAACAAAAAACTATCAACATATAATGTGCATTTGGGTCAGATTGAGTGAAAATAATCTTCTCATTAAATTTGTGCTTCAGGGTTAACGTTCCAGCTGAGTGATGGTTTCCATCAGACATCCACTGGTCCTCGCCCCATCGTGATTTCCAGAAGTTGTAATCTTCTTCAGCAGAGTGTGATTCTTGAACCAAGCAGAAGTCTGAGTCAAACTGTTTTGCATAAAGAAAAGCTGCCTTGCGTTTAGTAATGTCTCTTAAGTCAGAGTCAGAGTCAGAGTCAGAGTTTCTTTATTGTCATTCGCACCTCATGTGGTACATGTGGTGGAGCGAAATTATGTACTCAGGGTCCCAGTTACATCCAACAATAAAATGTATAAGAAAAACAGTAATAACATCTAAGATATGAACTAAGAAAAACATCAACTAAATATACACTAAGCACTCATAACATAAAACATTGAACATCAGCACAAACATGAACATGAGTCTGTGAGCAGATGTGCACGCATGAACACATCAACATTGAAACAGATCAGCAGCAACATGAAACAGATCAGCAGCAACATGATATGGTTTTTCACAGTGATTATTCTAGTTAGAGATTCATGAGTCTAACAGCCTCAGGGTAGAAGCTGTTCCTCAGTCTAGTGGTTCTACACTTAATGCTCCTTAACCTCCTTCCTGAGGGGAGTGGGGCAAAAAGTCTTAAGCCTCGAGCACGAACTGAAATAAATTTTAAAGTAGAAATGTTCAACAGGAACAAACGACAATCAAACTAAAAAAGTCAGAGCAGTGATTTACTCTTAGATTAGACTAATCATAGAGTATTCTCCCTTTCAAAGCACCAGTTAGAAAATGTCTTGTTCTCCACAAAGGCTCTCCCTCCGACGAAGTAGTCCAGGTAGATAACGTCCCTGGCTGTCCGGACCGTGATGTGGACGGGTTCTGGACAAAGGACAAAGGAATGTGAAAAAGCAATCAAGTCTAGAAATAAAGCTTATAAAATGCTAAAAAGAAAGCATCGTATTTAGAAGCTTACTGGTTGCAAAGCATTGAAAGAAGAACCATGAAAATGCAAAAAGAGGAATTTGGAGGAGTTTTGTAGTTCAGTGGGAAGAGAATGACTAAAGTTTGGACAAAGAATGGAATAAGACAAATGCATGGAGTCCCAGTTCTGCACGATGGTTCTGCAGGTTCCTGTGTACATAATTTCGCTCCACCACATGTACCACATGAGGTGCGAATGACAATAAAGAAACTCTGACTGACTCTGACTCTGACAGCTAAGGCAAAAACAGAAATGATGGTTAAAGCATTTATTAAAATTCATAGTTCAAATAATATTAGTGAAGATGGGAAAAGAGTTCTTAGAAGAAGAGGAAGGTGAAAATTATATAATAAATATACCATACGTGAATTAGATCAAGCACTGAGAAACGTAAAATAGAACTGGAAATGATCAGATGTGTAACAATTCTCAGTCTGAGTCCTCAAAAAACATTCTTTTAGATTTATTTGTTAGGGTTTGGGAGGAAGAGAATCTACCACAGTCCTGGAAGGAAACCATAATAATACCAATGTGAAAAATAGGAAAGCTCAAAACCAGGACCTAAAGCTTTAACATTGGATTTTACAAAATCATGGAATAAATGATAAATGAAAGATTTACATGCTATAGAGAGGAGACATGTCTAGTTATCAAAGTGCTGTTAGAAAAGGAAGAAACACGGTGGATCCAGTCTTGTGTCTTGAACATGAAATCAGGGAAGCTCAGATTAATAAAGAAAGTGTGGTAGCTGTTTTTTTTGTTTGGTTTTTTTTACGTAGAAAGAGCGTCTGATATTACCGTAGAGAGATGGATAAAACTGAAACAAATGTGCATCACAGGTCATATGTTCATAAAAGAGTTTCTGTCAGAGACACATACAAGTGAGAATAGGACAAAACTATTCAGATAACTATTACACTGAAAATGGGACACCACAGGGAAGCATTGTAAGCCCTTTATTATTCTCTTTAATAATCATGTTTGATGATGTGGAAAACGTGATGGGAAGATCGTTATATGCTGATGATGGGGCGTTGTGGAAAAGAGGGAAACATATAGAGTTCATTGTTAAAAAGTTAAAGAAAGGAATTACGACTGTTGAAAGTGGTCACATAAATGGGGATTTAAATGTTCACTAGAGAAGACTAAAGGAGTATTTTTACAAGGAAAAAGGTCACTAATAATATTGAACTTAGTTTATATGGACAAGAACTTGAAAAAGTAAAACAGTTACAATTTCTTGGTATCTGGTCTGATGAGAGAATCGCAAACGTTCAAAAAGTTGTTGAATAAAGGTAAAAAAAAAAAACTAAACATCATGAGGTGTGTCGTGGAAAAAACTGAGATTCTCAGAACAGACCAAGGTGTAGTTCATCAGATTACAAAGCTTTGGAGAGCAGCCCGACATTCACAGAACATGCAATTAAAGTGAACACTTATCAGTGCTCTCATCCATGTGAAACCCTGACCTGCTCTAACTCTCTGGACCAGTCAAGTTAGTTTTATAGAATAATCTCCAGGAATCCGTCCCTTCCCCGTCCCATGTCTGAACCATCATTGAAAGGTCCACTGCAGACAGGAAGGAGTGGATCTGAGTTAAGGACACTGCATGAGACACGTCACCATACCATATCAGCTCTATCATATCAATATCAGTCAACCCTTGATGATTTCAAAACAACCAGTTCTCTCTGTTCCTCACTGACTGGTCACAGTAAGAATGATTACATGGGACCATTAATATCACACATCACAAAAATGAGCAGAAGGACAATGCAGAACGTTCCCACAGGATAGGTGCAAATAATACACATCGAACTGACAGGTGTTGAACAGGAGCAAATTTACACAGGATTAATCAGATCAATATTAGAATACAAAAGTGTTGTTTATAGCTCAGCTTCAGAAACAAACTCAGAAAAGTTAAACAATATTCAATATCAGACATTAAGAATTATATGACGGGGACATTAAAACAACACATACAGGATCAATATTAGTAGAAAATGATGAATCACCATTAAACATCTTGAGGGATCAATAAATTACCAGACAAATCTAAACAGTCCTGAACAGAACCATCCAAACCATGATGGGAAAAATACAAAGCTTTGGATGGATCATAAGTTTGAAAACTATAAGGATTCAGATCGATGACATTGTCAATCGATCACTCAGTCAAATTTATTAATAGATCCCTCTCCTGCAGCCAAAAGTTGCACAAAGTGCTTCAAAATGTGAATGTTAAAAAAAAAAAAAAACGCTGCAGAGCCACCAGGTATTAAAAGAATGCCTGAATAAAAAGGCATGAAGATCAGATCAGTGACGGAGCGTACGTCCTGAGGTCGTCGGTTCCAAACTGGCTGCAGCGACCCAAAAGCCCGGTCACCCCAACGTTTGCACTTTGGGACAAGCATTAAAGAAGTATTAGTTGATCTTAAGCTTCTCTTACATGCACAAAAAGCTACAAGATGAGCTGAATAATGTGAAGTGAGACCGTTAAGAACTTAAAATAATGAATAATAAAATGTATTCATTTAAAAGTAAATTTATAAAATGTTAGTCCAACAGTACCAGTACAAATCATATGCCCATGGATGATCACAGAATCAAGAGTAGATTTGACTTTATTAGAAAAGAAAGGAAATAAAAACATCTTAAATTCAAATACAGTTGTAGAATATGTCAATCAATATGATGGATATGTACAAATATAGACAGATGCGTCAAAGGATGCAGCGGATCCGGTCAGGTCAACGTTTGTTGTTCCTGAGTTTGGAGTGAATGAGGATCGGAGACAAATGATCAGTTTACTCAGGAGAAATGGTCGCAATATTGATCGCTGTTCAGTGCATGGAGGACAATCAACCAGATCAATAAACTGTTCAGATCTTCAATATTCAGTTTGAAAACTAGTTGTTCAGGAAGAGAGCAGACATCATGGTGACAATAAACACTGTACAGAATAAAAATGATGCGTTTAATTGTTGTGTTGGTATGGAGACCAGCTCCTGGATAAATAAGAGGAAATAACATCTTAAGTGGCAAAAGACACCACCATACATATATATTAATCGAAATAGATATAAAACTCAGTTGACCAGAAGTAAAAAGCATCGTGAAGAAAAAATTTTAGTCAAATATGGCAAAAACAGTGGGAAGAAAAAAGAAAAGGTCAATGGTTTTATAGAAATAAAAGAAAAACAGGAGAAATGAGAAGAGCTGAAAGAAACAGGCAGGAGGAAACGGACATATCACATGTCAGATTTGAACACACGAGATCAAACAGAACATTATTGATAAAAGGGAGGCATGAAACAGATGAATGTGAACACTGATGGGATGATAGAGCATGTTTTATTATACTGCCAGAAATACAGACATGAAAGAAGTCAACAGATTAACAGGCTCACTAAAATAAGTGAATTATTGCAGAATTTAAAAAACGTATGATACTAAGGCTTTGATACAATATCTGAAACAGACTGGATGAAAAAATGTTTTGTTTTGTTTTTCAAGCATCGTTGCAGTTCACACAATTTACCAAGTGGGGGCGGTAATGCATCAACCGCCGTTCAACGAAGAAGAAGAAAGAACGTTTGGTCCTGTCGGCTTCCGTAAGAGGGAAAAAAAAACACATTTCAAGATGGTGCTTAACTCTGTTCGTCTTGGAGTTTTGCGACCTGGATCAGATTTATGGGTCAGTCCTGCGAGGACCTTTGTTGCAACAGGTACGGTGACGTCACTGCTTCATGTTCTGTTTATTTGTTGTTGTTTTATTTATGTTCGGCTGAAAGTAGAGTCTCGGTCCGTCACGTCCTTCCGAGACGGGGAATGTCAAAAAGCTGTGAAGCTCCTGGACCAGTCTAACAAACTAAACGTTCAGTGTTGAATTTTTCACATTTAATTTCATCTACCTACTTGTTTATAGACAAGTCTGGAGCCTCTCTTCACTAGAAACATGCGAGGGCTAAACTTGTGTTCTCTCTTACACTCTGTGTTAGCAAAATATCTCATCTTGTTTCAAAATGGCTGTCACAGCCAAACAAACTCGCTACAGCTCCGCCAGTTTTACAAACATTTAGCTGAAAGTTCATGTGGTAGTAGCTGAGAGTCGTCCCCAACACACCACTGTGCAACATCGTCAGCTTTAACTGAAGGTGAGAGCAGTTTGTCTGTTAGCAAAATATTTTATGAATGAAATGTAACAGCGATAAATTAATTTGATACAAGTCTACTATTGGAGTAGCTGTTAGCTGTTTTTATGCTATTTTTACTAGCTTATTCAGCTAATTCCACATTTCTTGAGCTCATTTCAGCTCCTGCCTCCTCCTGGTAGTTTAAACTTCTTTCTGCCTTTTTTTTTTTTTTTTCCTAATTTCCAAACTTCTGGACTCATTTCTGCTTATTTAAACCCAATTCAACAAAACGTGTTCTTTCTGCTTTTTTCTACTAATCTAGGCTTGTTCTTCCATGTCAGCTACATGTCAGCATGTGTTTTAGCTGATTTCAGCTGTTTTTCGTCAAGTTCTTCAGCGATAAACATTCACACTGTGTTCTCGCAGGACCTGTAATTTGTCCAGTTGTATTTCTGGTTTTAAACTCGACACTGATGTTCAGCGTTTTGAAATGAGAACTTGTTTCCAGCGCTCCTCAGGAGATGGATTCCTCCTCTGGGTCCGATGCCAAACCAGGAGTTTGAAGGCTGCAACGTGGAGTCGGTGGAGAAGTATCGCACCTACAACCGCTACTTCAAACACGCTCTGGAGGCGAAGAACAAGCCCGTGTGGTGGAAGACCTACAGGAGCCATGTGGAACAGGCTGACCCTGAGCACGGTGAGGAGCAGCTGCAGCTCTGGTGCTGTCTGGACGACGTGTCGTGACTGTTGTCGTGTTCTGAAGGTGCTGAGCTGGTGGACATCGGACTGGCCCACTGTCGGCCCAGCAGGACCAAACAAGTGCGGGAGAGGAAGCAGCTGCTGTTGGACAACAAGAGGAGCGCTGAGCTGGAGAGGGCTTCTCGTCTTCGGACACGTAAGCTCTGCCCGGCTGATGGTGAGCTCACTCACATACTTTGGTTTAAAGTCTTTCTGGTCCACCAGTGAAGATCGCCCTGGACCGGGTGCAGGAGAACTGGGAGAAGACCAGCATGCCGTTCCATGTGAGGAGGCTGGCGGACCACTACGGGGTCTTTAGAGATCTGTTCCCCATGGCGTTCTTCCTGCCTGAGGTCATACTCCGCATCAGCTACGGTCTAGACAGAAGTGGCCAGGTGCATTATGGGAATTGGCTCACTCCTACTGACGTACGTTTCAAGAAACAAGATGAACTTTTCTTTCTGTGTTTTCTCTCAACCCTCGTGAACTTTTTGTTTTCCTGTCGTCTGCGTTCCTCTCCAGGCAGCGTCCGCCCCCCAGATCAGCTTCGATGCAGAAGAAGGGTCCCTGTGGACCCTCCTGCTCACCTGTCCAGGTCAGAACGGGTGTTTTAGTCACGAGACGCACAAGTCTTCCATTTCCAAATCAGATCGAACAAACGTTTTGTTTTTTTCAGACGAGCATCTTCTGGATAACGAGGCGGAGTACGTCCACTGGCTTGTGTGAGTAACTCATTCTCAAATGAGTTTAAAGACAAACGAGAGTACAGTTCCTGAGAAAATGCAGCATGGATGCTTATTGCAGAAGAACTTGCTGACAAACTGCTGGAATTAGCTAAAAACATGCT
Organism: Nematolebias whitei; assembly: GCF_014905685.2. Lineage (NCBI taxonomy): Eukaryota > Metazoa > Chordata > Actinopteri > Cyprinodontiformes > Rivulidae > Nematolebias > Nematolebias whitei. Next base: position 14,661,672 of record NC_056514.1, read on the forward strand.
AAAATGCAGCTGAAATGAAAGAACAAGCCTAAATTAGCAGAAGAAAACAGAAAGAACACATATTTGATGAGTTTGGTTTAAATAAGCAGAATTTAACAAAAATAGCTTAAAAGTAGCTGAAAAGGCAGAAAAAAGCTTAAACTACCAAAAGGAAGTGAGAAGAGCTGAAATGAGATTAAAAAAGGTGGAAACAGCTGGAAAGGCTAAACTTAGCATAAAACAGCTAAATAGTAGCTGAAAGAGCAGAAAAAAAAACTGAAAGGAGCATAACAAGCTGAGATTACCATAAATAATTTGGCTGAAGTAAAATTTTAATTAATCTGAAAACGGCTGAAATTAGCTACAAAAATGCAAAAAATTTTAGCTGAAAAGTTAGAACAAGCTTAAGAAGGAACACGTTTGCCCAATTAGGCTGAAAGAAGCAGAAATGAGCACAAAGAAGTGGAAATTATTTTTTTGCAAAAAACAGTTGAATAGTAGCTAAAAAAAGCAGAAAGCTTAAATTGGCAGAAGGAAGTAGAGAGAGCACATTTCTGCTGAATTAGTCTGAAAAACGTTGAAATTATTTAAGAAAATTTGGAATTACCGGTAGGTGGAAAAGATCAAATTAGCATAAAATCAGCTAAATAGTAGCTGAAATGGCAGATAAAGTTGAAATTTGCAGACATAAGCCGAAAGGAGCAGTAAAAGGTGGTAAACATCTAAAGATCTGAAGGACGTAAAATGAGCTCAGTTCATTTTCTGTGAGGAAAAAATGGCAGAAAAGGCTAAATATTTCAAAAAGCTAAAGTTGTCACAGTGAAACGTACAGAATATGGATAGAAGTCGGAATAATAAACCTAAACAGGAAAACAATTGTTAGCAAAATATCCACCTATAGTGAAATGTTTGATGAAAGTGTTGAACGGAGTGCGTCTCCTCAGGGGGAACATACCAGGAGGAGCGGTGCAGGACGGAGAGGAGCTGTGTCACTACCTGCCCCCCTTCCCCGCCCGAGGAACGGGCTTCCACCGCTACATTTACGTCCTCTTCAAGCAGGACCGGCCCGTCGACTTCCAGGACGACGCCCGGTCGCCTCCATGGTGAGCAGCAACTTGAACAGGCGGGGGCCGACAGCAGTCGAACTGAGGCTCGGGGGTTTGGGGGGAGAGTCTCAACAGCATTTTAATCAAAGTCTTCATCACGTCACAGAAGACCAAAGAGTGAAGCTCCTGGAGCTTCAGCAGAATGTAAACATATTGAGCTGACACTTGGACTGGTAGTAGCTGAGAGTCAGCCCTAACACGCCCTGCAAGCTGGAAGGAGGCAGGCCGTGTGCAAACACATCTGACCTGCACTCACAGGTGGCATCAAATGTCCAGATTCAAACTTTATCTAAATATCTTTACTGTTTTATCGTGGCCGTGCAGATCTTTGTTTACTTTCTGACTAAAATAAACAACTTTCCCCCGACTGAACAGTTCATCTCTAGATGGCAGCAAACGTTACGTTCCCGCAGCGTTTGGTGCGAGTCGTTTGTAAATCCTGAGTCTCGTCTCTCCTCTTCAGCCACTCTCTGGAGGATCGCACGTTTAAGACGGTGGAGTTCTACAGGAAGCACCAGGAGGACATGACGCCCGCAGGCCTGGCCTTCTTCCAGAGCCAGTGGGATGAGTCTGTTAGCAGCACCTTCCACCACACGCTCAGTGAGTCTCCATCAGGTCACACTGGAAACACTGGAAACGGCAAATGAGGAAAAAAAAGTTCATTTTGAGTTTGATGGCAGCAACACATTGACGTAAATATTTCCATCTGTGAAGCCTCCTCTTCTTCTAATAACAGTCTGTAAACGCTTAGAAACGGAAGAGACCGGCTGTGGAGCTTTTTCGAGTTCGGTTCAGTTCTGTTGACAGGGCGGGGCGCCCCACTTGTATAATGGTTGTAGAAACGCTGCTATATATTAGGGCTTAATGATTAATGATTAATAATGATTATTTCAACAGTCGATTAATCGTCCGATTAATTTTTTGGTTAATCGACAAATCTGCAAAAAAATAAAATAAATTTCCACCTCTTTATTCCAAAATTTGACTGACAGCAAATCGCGCAAAAAACAGGTTGCTACTTGACTATTCTGTTAGTAAAATATTGAATAATTAAAAAA
>NC_056514.1:14663914-14671727 GCF_014905685.2 Nematolebias whitei
TTATATATATATATATTAATATATATATATATATATTAATATATATATATATAATCAATCAACCTTTATTTCTACAGGTAAATCCCATTGAGCCTCGAGGACTCATTTACAAGAGAGACCCGATTTCAACAAAGAAAGATGACAACAATGGACAACAGTAACAACAATAAGCAATTATAAAAACTCATACTACAGTTTTTTTTTTTTTTTTTTTAACAAATAGGATGGCTAAAAGGAAAAGTAACAAAACAAAAAACAGCTAGATTCCAAGACAAATGTAGAAAACTAAAAACAGGAACATGTCAGCATTGGACCCTGCCAGGAGTCCAACAGATTCTTAAAGACACTTAGAGAGGTCAAGGTCGAGAGCTTCAAATCTTTTTGTAAGATATTCCAAGAAACGGGAGCGGAGTAGGAGAAGGCCCTTTTGCCAAGTTCAGTCCTCACTGAGGGAACACTGCAGGTAATAATGTCCTGAGAGCGCACTCCGTAGCTGCACTCAAGCAGAGACATGTAGGAGGAGATGTATGAAGGCAACAGACCAAGAAGTGATTTAAAGATGAAAAAAAAAAAATATATATATATATATATATACATACACACACACACGCAAATGTATCTTTATACCTGCACAATATGTGGCTACTTTGTAAGATGTGTCCTTGAGGGAAGAGTGTAACCTGGATTAAAAGTGTGGATCATTGTAGTGAAGCCTTCTTCTTCAACCATTGATGTCAGTGATGATCATTTAAGGATCTTTCAGTGAAGACAGCTGCTTGATGTGGTGTCCATGATGTCTCCATCATGAAGGCTGACGTTGTTTGTTGTTGTTTTCTGGAATGAGAGAGTAAAAAAAAAAAAAATATATATATATATATATATATATATATATATATATATATATATGTATATAATGTATGTATGTATGTATGTGTATGAACAAAACGGCTCTACAGCGCCGTGAAAGACGCATAGTCGCGCGACCAACGAATCGATAATGAAATTCGTTGCCAACACTTTTAATAATCGATTTTTATCGATTTGTTGTTGCAGCCCTACTATGTATGCAACTGACCACCTTCAGTTAAAGAAACTTTGTAGTTTTTATTTTGCTTAAAAGTGAATTTCCTCAGATGATTGGGGTGGCCGAAGATTAATTTATGGGGGCCAAGACCACCTCTGGCCACCCCCTGGCTCCTCCACTGCACCTGGTAGTGGATAAAGTTGCTCCGTCCACTCGCCATGATTCGTCACGCACATTTTGCTGCCATAAAATTCAAAATGACTTTGTTTCCTTCAGAAATGGTAGAATTTCTCATCATGTGATGTTAATGCTCCACTGTGAATAAAATACAAGTTTATGTGAGTTCAAACCATTACTTTCTGTTTTTATGTATATTTTACACAAAATGATTGACAGATGATTCGAATTCTGACCAAGGAGTGGTCTCATGAAACCCAAATTAAAGCTGCTGCTGTTTCCTGCAGACATGAAGGAGCCGGTGTTCGAGTTCATAAGACCGCCTGTGTACCACCCTCCACAAGTTAAATTCCCACACGGGCAGCCGCTGCGCTACCTGGACCGATACAGAGACGGGAAGGAGCACACCTACGGCATCTACTGACCAATAGCTGAAATAACTTATTTCTCACGTCCAGTTTGGTTCATTACTGTAAAAATAAACCGTTTCTAACAGATCAGACTGTTTTCTGTTTTCACCTAAAACGTGTTTTGACATCTGGATATTTCAAAGATGAGTTTCAGTTTGAATCCATAAGATAGTCGTGTTTGCAGAAAGCTTAAATAAAAAGCAGGTTGAGTTTTTGGCTGCAGAGAATCTGCTGAATGATCTCGCATGAAACTTTGAAATAAATTCATGATTTTTCAAGACGTATTCCTCCTGACTAAGCAAAATAACTTTCCTATAAGCAAAATATAATTTTCTTGCAACAAGCAGTAATCTGATTTTTATTGACGTTAATGGAAACGCTAAACTGATTTTTCTGTCGTGCAGCGACAACAGACTGAAAAAATTCACCTCCAACAAAACAGCTTTGATTAAATATCCTGATGCATGCTCAATAATCCAGGTAGAAAAATCTAAAAAAGTTAAATCTGGTCTTCTGGACATTCAAAAAACAAAAAAAGCTTTGATTAAAGCAGCACAACGTTGGTACAGCTATTGCCTCTCAGCTGGAAGGTCGCCGGTTCAAATCCCGACTGAGGATACCCATACATCATGGGTGTCAAACTCAGAAGGGGGCCGAAATTAAAATCTTTTTCAAACTAAGGGCCAATTTCAGAATCTACATTAACTCCAGTTAGATACCAACATCTTTTTTTGGTCACAAGTTCCTCAAGAGTTTGGTCTCATTTGATGTTCTCTGTTGTACTTTCAACATCATAATGAAAAAATTTGAGTGATAAAAGTATTTTACGTTTAACATATCTTCCTGGGGGCCAGATAAGATGTCAACGAGAGCCACATTTGGGCCCCGGGCCTTGAGTTTGACACGTGCCATACTTTGAATAACGCTGCCATAATCTAACCACAACAACACAGAATAAGTTCACACTTTGGTGTTTAATTTTTATCAAAGAATAAGGAAAGAGAAATGTGTTTACATTATAAATGTGCAAAACACTAACAAAAAGGATAAAAGGTGCGCATGATGGTTCTGTCCATGTGATCATGATTTCCTCCTGCAGGAGGCAGAACACTCAACATCTTCCACCAGCTTTCATCGGCAGTGAACCGGTCCTCTGCAGTGAACCGGTCCTCTGCAGTGAACCGGTCCTCTGCAGTTAACCAGTCCTGCAGTGAACCGGTCCTCTGCAGTGAACCGGTCCTCTGCAGTGAACCAGTCCTCTGCAGTGAACCGATCCTCTGCAGTTCTACCAAAAACTGTATGTACCTCCCACCCGACCTGACCAGCAACAATGTTTAGTCTTCCACACTTTGCTGCTTCTCCGTCACCCACACCCACATTGAAACAGTGTCAACTCGCCCATGGCTTAAATTAAATAAACCAAAAATCAGCTCTAAAAATATAAACCATAAAAATCTGATTAAAATAAACAGTTACTTTACCAAAGCAAAATCATAAATTCATTAAATGTGGATTATTGAACATCAGATCTCTTTCCTCTAAATCCCTGTTAGTTAATGAACTGATAACTGATCATCATATTGATTTATTCTGTCTGACAGAAACTTGGCTACAACAGGAGGATTTTGTTGGTATAAATGAATCCACTCCTGTTAATTATTTAAAATTTCATGTTCCTAGAACAACTGGCCGAGGTGGAGGAGTAGCTTCTATTTTTCAGTCAGGATTATTGATTAATGCCAAACCAGTTATTAGTTATGATTCTTTTGAATCGCTGTCCCTCAGTCTTTCTCATCCAAAATGGAAATCAGAAAAGCTACTTTTACTCGTTGTTATACATCATCCACCAGACGCTTACTCTCAGTTTTTATCTGAATTCTCTGACTTGAACTGACTTACTACTAAATACTGATAATGTCATAATAATGGGGGATTTCAATATTTATGTAGATGTTGAAAGTGATATCTTAAGCATAGCCTTTAATAATTTAATTGAGTCTATCAGAAGTGGGCCGCCAGTTGAAGGCCCTGCAGTAAAGGGTTCATGAGACTAGCCAACCTCCCAAGATGTGGACGCAAGAGGAAATGCAACCCCAGTTTGTTTAGACAAATAGTGTGAACGGTAGAAACAGGCAAAAACCATTTGAGCTGAAGATGCGTCACTGTAATCGAACCATTTGTCACATTTTCATTAATGACTCCTTGGAAGAAGACGGAAGCTCAACTACTGACTGGAATTCACCAAAATGCAGGTGGACAAGCGTCGATGTTTCTGGGACTGAAGAGACAAAACAAGCTTTAGGCTCCGATCACATCATACTGTATGTGTTTATTTTTATATTGTGGAAAGGGTCCCAAGAAATTCATCACTGTCAGTCGTAAAAATAATTATTTTGGGGAAAAAAAAAGAATAAAACATTTAATTATTTCTGTTATTATTATTGAGTTTTATCAATCTTGTACATTTGTGTGTCCAACATTACAAAATAATAAAACTAATGATTTCAGTTTTATGGATGCTGTCTGTCAAAGTATACCACACATTTTTAATATCTATATCTAAATAAGACAACATGTATTGTACTGCTGATGTGCACTTCACTGCAACAGCTTTGGTATTCTATTCTTCATATGCGTGTTTCAGATCATACAAATTTAAACATGAGACATGCTACAAATACCCACTGACACTGTCAAAGAGGTTTTTACTCAGCAGTCAGAAATAACAGCGTGTGACCTCTGAGTGACCTCCCTGTGCACACGCCAGCATCTCTTGATTACTGAACTGCTGCTTGGTTTAGTAACATGTCATGGTTATGTAGCCAAGTTATATTTAAACTTAAATTAGTTTTCTGTTGAGCACTGCAGGCTGCTCACACACAGCCACAGTAACAAACAGACGCAGCATTAGTGTTAATATGATCCTGGGAAAAGGTTTGAACAAAGTAAAAGCTGAATAACAATAAAAAAGGATTATGATGTGATAAGAATTCATTCAAACTTTATTTCGCCTGGTTAGTCTCATTGAGTCACGAGGACTCATTTACAAGAGAGACCTGAATAAATAAAACAAACGTCTTTTTAATCCCTGCTCTCTGATGGTATGTAAGCAGTGTTGTAGTTTTCCAGTCTCAATACAGTTTGTATTTTCAGTCATGATTGGGCCGCCTTCAGCATTTCTTCCACACTCAGCAGTTTTTCTCTGGGTTTCCCACAGGCCTCCCCTCTCCTCATCTCCAAGCTGTCAATCTTCTCCCACTTTGAAAAAGTCACTGGAGTCACTCCTACACAGGAAACAGAACAAAACAGTTGGGTTGATGGCTTGGCTCATGTTGAATACAAACGAAAAGACAATTAAAAATTATTCATCCACTCATCATCACATCAGTAATGGGATTTTAATGAGGTTTTTGAAATGTTCTTTCTCCAGAGTGGACTGATTGTACAACATTCAACTTCAATGATTTTTAAAAACAAGAAATGTAAAAGTTGCTAGAAGAATATTTACCTTTACAAAACCAAGACCTATTAACTTCTCAATAAAAACACAATTAGCTGTTGCTGTTAGTTTTTTAATGCCAGCATTGATCAAATCCAACTTTGTTTAAAAAGCACTTCATAGTGTGGTACATAACATGCTCACAGTTATACTCACAGCTTTGGTGCAGATAAAAATAAACATCAAAAAGCACTAAGTTAGCAGATGAGAACCAGTCTGTGGGAGGAAACCTGAGTACCTGGAGAAAATCCACGTATGCACGAGGAGAACATGCAAACTCCACATACAGGTCCTTCTAAAAAAATTAGCATATTGTGATAAAGGTCATTATTTTCCATAATGTAATGATAAAAATGAAACTCATATATTTCAGATTTATTGCACACCAACTGAAATATTTCAGGTCTTTAGTTGTTTTAATACTGATGATTATGGCATACAGCTCATGAAAACCCAAAATGCCTGTCCCAAAAAATTAGCATATTTCATCCCACCAATGAAAGACAAGTGTTTTTAATACAAAAATTGCCAACCTTCAAATAATCATGTTCAGTTATGCTCTCAATACTTGGTCGGGAATCCTTTTGCATGAATGACTGCTTGAATGCGGCGTGGCATGGAGGCAATCAGCCTGTGGCACTGCTGAGGTGTTATGAAGGCCCAGGATGCTTCGATAGCGGCCTTAAGCTCATCCAGAGTGTTGGGTCTTGCGTCTCTCAACTTTCTCTTCACAATATCCCACAGGTTCTCTATGGGGTTCAGGTCAGGAGAGTTGGCAGGCCAATTGAGCACAGTAATACCATGGTCAGTAAACCATTTACCAGTGGTTTTGGCACTGTGAGCAGGTGCCAGGTCATGCTGAAAAATGAAATCTTCATCTCCATAAAGCTTTTCAGCAGATGGAAGCATGAGGTGCTCTAAAATCTCCTGATAGCTAGCTGCATTGACCCTGCGCTTGATAAAACACAGTGGACCAACACCAGCAGCTGACATGGCACCCCAGACCATCACTGACTGTGGGTGCTTCACACTGGACTTCTGGCATTTTGACATTTCCTTCTCCCCAGTCTTCCTCCAGACTCTGGCACCTTGATTTCCGAATGACATGCAAAATTTGCTTTCATCCAAAAAAAGTACTTTGGACCACTGAGCAACAGTCCAGTGCTGCTTCTCTGTAGCCCAGGTCAGGCGCTTCTGCTGCTGTTTCTGGTTCAAAAGTGGCTTGACCTGGGGAATGTGGCACCTGTAGCCCATTTCCTGCACACGCCTGTGCACGGTGGTTCAGGATGTTTTTACTCCAGACTCAGTCCACTGCTTCCGCAGGTCTCCCAAGGTCTGGAATCGGCCCTTCTCCACAATCCTCCTCAGGGTCCGGTCACCTCTTCTCATTGTGCAGCGTTTTCTGCCACACTTTTCCCTTCCCACAGACTTCCCACTGAGGTGCCTTGATACAGCACTCTGGGAACAGCCTATTCATTCAGCAATTTCATTATGTGTCTTACCCTCTTGCTTGAGGGTGTCAATGATGGCCTTCTGGACAGCAGTCAGGTCGGCAGTCTTACCCATGATTGCAGTTTTGAGTAATGAACAAGGCTGGGAGTTTTTAAAAGCCTCAGGAATCTTTTGCAGGTGTTTAGAGTTATGTCGTTGATTCAGATGGTTAGGTTAATAGCTTGTTTAGAGAACCTTTTCATAATATGCTAATTTTTTGGGACAGGCATTTTGGGTTTTCATGAGCTGTATGCCATAATCATCAGTATTAAAACAATTAAAGACCTGAAATATTTCAGTTGGTGTGCAATGAATCTGAAATATATGAAAGTTTCATTTTTATCATTACATTATGGAAAATAATGACCTTTATCACAATATGCTAATTTTTTGAGAAGGACCTGTAAACAGCCAGGAGGCAATCCTTCAACTACTGTGCTGCCAATACTCAGAGTTGTACTACTTCTGCCTGAACGCTCTTTTATACTTGCAGTTATACTATTATATATACTCACAGTTATACTAATCTATACTCACAGTTACAGTATACTATTCTATTCTTGGAGTTATACTCTTCTATGCTCACAGTTATACTCATATACTCAGAGTTATACTCTTCCATGTTCACAGTTATACTCTTATATACTCAGCATTACACTCTTCCATGCTCACAGTTATACTCTTATATACTCAAGAGTTATACTTTTCCATGCTCATAGTATACTCAAGAGTTATACTTTTCCATGCTCACAGTTATACTCTTATATACGCATCATTATAATCTTCCTTGCTCACAGTTATACTCATATACTCAGTTATACTCTTATATACTCAAGAGTTACAATTTTCTATGCTCACAGTTACTCATATACTCAAAGTTATATTCTTATATATTCAAGAGTTATACTTTTCCATGCTCATAGTTATACTCTTATATATGCAGCGTTATAATCTTCCTTGCTCACAGTTATACTCTTATATACTCAAAAGTTACAATTTTCTATGCTCACAGTTATACTCATATACTCAGTTATACTCTTCCATGCTCATAGTTATACTCATATACTCAGCGTTATACTCTTTCATGCTCAGTTATACTCTTCCATGCTCACAGTTATACTCATATACTCTGCGTTATACTCTTCCATGCTCAGTTATACTCTTTTATACTCAGTTATACTCTTCCATGCTCACAGTTATACTCATATACTC
>NC_056514.1:14671737-14677625 GCF_014905685.2 Nematolebias whitei
GCTCACAGTTATACTCTTATATACTCAGTTATACTCTTCTATGCTCACAGTTATACTCATATACTCAGCGTTATACTCTTCCATGCTCACAGTTATACTCATATACTCTGCATTATACTCTTCCATACTCAGTTATACTCTTATACACTCAGCGTTATACTCTTCCATGCTCAGTTATACTCTTATATATTCAGCGTTATACTCTTCCATGCTCACAGTTATACTCTTTTATGCTCAAAGTTATACTCTTCCATGCTCAGTTATACTCTTATATACTCAGCGTTATACTCTTCCATGCTCACAGTTATATTCTTCCATGCTCAGTTATACACTTATATACTAGGGGTGTAAATCACCAACTTTACCATGACATTATATTGATTTGTTTGTATGATGATACGATTTTTCTCTATCACAAAATCTGTCACGGCAGCACGGTGGCGCAACTGGTAGAGCTGCTGCCTCTCAGCGAGCAGGTCCCTGTTTCAAATCCCGGTCCAGGGGCCTTTCCGGGTGGAGTTTGCATGTTCTCTCCGTGCACGCGTGGGTTTTCTCCGGGTACTCTGGTTTCCTCCCACAGACCAAAAACATGCATGTTAGTCTGATTGGTAATTCTAAATTGTCCCTAGGTGTGAGTGAGAGAGTGAATGGTTGTTTGTCTCGTTTGTCTCTATGTGTCCCTGTGATGGACTTGAGACCCGTCCAGGGTGTACCCCGCCCCTCGCACAGTGATTGCTGGACATGGGCACCGGCGACCCCCGTGACCCAAAATGGAATAAACGGGTAAAAAAAATGGATGGATGGATGGAAAATCTGTCACGATATGATTTCGATTTGATTCGATTCACAAGTCTGCGATCGATATATTGCAATATCAAATGCCAATCTCATTTACATATAAATAAATTTACAAAAACAATTCAAATATGATTTAACCATTTTATTTCTGTTATTACAGGCACCAGATATTTAAATTAAAAAACATTTTTTCTTAATAAATGAAAAAATAAAAATAAATGACCTGTTCAGTATAGTCTCACATTTCTCAGAAACAAAAACAGATATAAAGCTTACATAAAATGGCTATCAATGCTGTGTTTCTTCTTCAGGTGAACGGCCAAATTAGTTGTTTCCTGAGTATTTTAACTCACACTGGCACCTGTTGCATACGACATGAGTTTTGTCTGTTGAGCCGTCCTTCTGTTGGAATCTGAAATATTTCCACAGTGTTGATTTAAATCCAGCAGGAGAGTGAATTTCATTATTTGTGTTTTCTGCCTCGTCTGCCATGTTGCTGAGGCGGCCGCAGAGCGCAGCCACACACGGAAATGATGACACAGACGTGCCTTGGGAATTTCAAAATAAAAGCGTATTTTAAAGATGACAATATGAATCAATATTTTAGTTTTGCCACAATATCATTAATCATTTAATCCAGGGGTGTCAAACGCCAGGCCTTGAGGGCCGGAGTCTTGCAACTTTTAGATGTGTCTCTGATGCCACATAGCTGAATCAAGTCTGGAGGTCATTAGCAGGACTTTGGAGAACTTGACTGCACTGAGAAGCTAATTCAGTCATATGATTCAGCTGTGTGGCATCAGAGAGACATCTAAAAGTTGCAAGTTGTCATCAGCTTAGCCATGAACACTAATGCCCTGTCTCTTGTGGACTTTTGCTAGTGGCAGCATATAGAGACTAAAAAGTCTGCTGTTAAAATTGATCCCTGTGGAAAGTGTATAATGTTTAGATGATGAATTACCCATACATAGAAAGTGTCCCCTATCTGACAGATACGAGTTGAAAGAATGTAAGCAGTTCCAGAGATGCAAAAAAGTCTGAATCTGTCTAGAAGAATAGTGTGGTCAACTGTGTCAAACACTGTGCTTAGATCAAGTAATACCAGTAGAAGAAGTTTAGAAGAAAGTTTGTTATAGGTATTAAAAAAGAAAAAAAATGTTTGACAGCACTCATTGAATTCATTCATTCCTTCCTTCCATCCACTTCCTGTAAAGTGCCCTGAGACAACTTTGTTGTGATTTGGCGCTATATAAATAAACTGAATTGAATTGAATCCATCCATCATCTTTACTCGCTTCTTCCTTTTCAGGTCACGGGGGTCACTGGTGCTCTTCAAATCTTATCAGTGAAGCAGTTGTTGTTGTTTGGAATCAGCCTTCAAGTTTGGGCATGCACATGTTTTTAGGTTTACTTTGTTATTCTAGAGCTTAGTGCCTGTATAGCTCCTTACAAAACAACCAAAGAGCTTGTCAGGACATGTTAAAGCAACAGACAGTAACATACCTCGTTTTTCCAGCAGAGCGTTGATGCTTTGAGAACCGGGCTTAGCAGCAGACACATCCAACGTCCCTGAGTCAATGTCCTCCAGCAGCGATCGTGCCGTGTCAAAGCTATTATTCATTGTTGTAGCTATCACACCTGTGGGGCCTGTTTTCAGCCAGCCACTACAGTACAAGCCTAGAGGGAATGATGAGTCATTAGATCTTTTGATTAAGGTTAAAGGGCTCATATGAAATATTTATAACTGTTACAAACCTGTACCTTGGCCAATGCGGCCATTCCTGTTTGGTACGATGGCTTTGTGGGAGTCAAACGGCACGGTGGGATCGATGGGGAGGCTTTTGTAGCCGATGCTACAGATGACCAGGCCACAGGAAATGTCCTCCACTTCACCAGTGAGTACAGCCTGGGCTCCTTCTCCAGAACCCTGTTTAGTGATCCAGTTTTATTACAAACGACCAGCAGCAACACAAAGTGGCTTCAATATAAACCACTCACCTCCAGCCTGTTGACTGCCAGTCGGATGCCAGTCGTTCTGCTGCAGCCAGGCTCAGCCAGGATTTCCACGGGGCTCCGGAAGAATCGAAAACCCCAGATCCGGGAAGCGTTTTCCCTCCTCTGCTGCTCTTTCTCTCCTGGCGTCTCCAGAGCGGTCTTCAGCATCAACTCTGTCTGACGCTTCCTGGGCCTCGGTAAATCTGACGGAGCAGAGACACTTCAGTGTCAAACTTATTTCTAACTTCAAATTAACTTATATTACAGGGCAACCAATCTCAAACTATAGAAAATAAGAAAAGACTGATAAATCGAAGGTATTACATGAAAAATAAATGCAGAGAGTAAAAAAATAACTTCTAAACAAGAATCCAAAAATAAAAATTTTTCACCAACGTGTCATATTACCTGTACAGATTTCAAACTGTAGTACAAGTACTACTGGTGGTACTCAAGGTTATTCTAGTTCTCAGAGCAAATTTAATATCTAATATTTACAAGTTAAATAACAAGCTAATTAACTACCATAAGCTGAGCTGTGGTGTAAAACAAAGAAGTAGAAATATCCCAAAACATTTTGGTTACAAATGGAAATTACTTGAAATAAAACAAGAGGGAGATTATTTCAAGAACAACTGTGGAAACTAGAGTGTAGATTATTCTTATTTATGCACTCTACATTACAGTTTTTTATATTGCTTAAAAGTATAGTTTGCTCAAGTGATTGAGGTGGACCAAAGATTAATGGTGGCCAAGGCCAACATTGGCCACCCCCTGGCTGCACCACTGCACCTGGTGGTGGATTCACTCACAGGGTCTGTCAAGTGAATAAAGCAAACTACTATAAACTACTTAGGAACAGAAATGGGCACTTTCACACAAAAATATTAACTATAGAAAGTTCTATTTCTTGTAAAGTCCTGAAGCTGCTGTGAGCATGAAGATGACCACACACAGTACAAGACCAGCAGTGCTGACAAAAATGCAGATAAAACCCATCAGCTTTGAACGTCCCCCACAAATAGTGATGGCTCTGAGACTTGTCTGTAAGCGCGGGTCAAGGAAGCGTTTGTTATCACGCTCTGAGCCGAGACGTTTGGTGACATCAATCAACACAAGGCTGCAGACAGGGCCGAAGGCTGCACAGCCTCCACTGCTCTGCCTTGAACGGCTTCACGTCAGCTGCTGTTTGACTGGTGAGCTGTTTCTGTTCTCCTCAGCACACGGGACTAAACGTTTCTGAAGTCTGCTGCAGATGAGACCACATCGTGTTTCCATGCAGCACTTTCAAAGGCTTCATTACACTCTTCATTCTCCAGAACTCTTTTCAACATTTCTTTCATTGTTTCAGTCATGTGACTCGAAGAAAACAAAATATTTACATTTATTAACCTCAAAGCTGAACATTTACCTTTTTTTTTTACTTCAATGGCTTACCTTTAGTGACGTTGTGAAAAAAAAAACTGGATAGATTTTCATTTGTTTCTGACCTTTAAGAGCTTCTGCGACACCTTTAAAGTCTTCTGCCTCCATCTCAGGTCTGGTGCCTGGAAGGTTCACCATCTCTCTGAGCTCCTGTTCACAAAATAAAACACAATATGATTTCCGACATGACAATAGCTGCCTCTCAAAAAATAGGAAGGTTTTGGTTTGTTTTTGTTTAAAAATTTAAATTTTCTTCGCCTATTAATTTTTATACATAAACTTTAATTATCAAAATACAAATTAAAGTTGAGAAATTAGATTTTTGGAAAAAATGCAGCCTGAACAGTATATACAGATAATAGGTCAGAAGAGAATTAGCAAAAATTAGTAATACACAAGCCAATGTGAACTTGATGTATTTATCCACAGAGTTGATGTGGTCAGTAAAATGTTGGACTTCCTGAGATTTAATTTTAACCCAGGTGTCGTCAACATACCTGAACCAATGACTTGGTGGTGTCCCTGAAAAGGACGTCAAGGCTCTCTTTTCTACCTCCTCCATGTACAGGTTGGCAACAATAGGAGAAACTGGAGACCCCATAGCACACCCATGTTTCTGCCTATAATATTGCTCCCCATATGTGAAGTAGGTTGACTGCAGGCACAGTTTCAAGAGTTGACACAGTTGTTCTGTGGAAAGTGTGGTCCTGCTGCTCAGAGTGGTGTCTGATTTTAATTACTGACCACATAACTCTGTGGATAAATACATCAAGTTCAAAAGTGAAGATGTAAAAAATGGCAGGTTGGCTTTCTTGGACTGTGAGGTCTCAGTCTCTGGTAGAGGACATTTGCAAACTGAGGTGTACCGCAAACCCACCCACACAGACCAGTATTTGCAGTTTGACTCCCATCACTCTTTGGAGCACAAGTTAAGAGTCATCAGGACTCTGTATCACAGAGCAGACAGCGTCCCCACTAACTCAGGAGCCAGGCAGAAGGAGAAATCCCACACAAGACAGGCTCTAGAGCAATGTGGATATCCTAACTGGGCCTTCCTGAAAGCAGAGAAGAAACCCAAACAGGACTCCAGTCAGCCATCAGGTGAAAAGGAGGAACACAGACCCAGACCAGTGGTCATTCCATATGTTGAGGGAGTATCAGAGAAACTGAGACGTTTATTTTCTAAACATAACGTCCCAGTGGCTTTTAAACCCCAAAATACATTACGGCAAAGACTGGTTCATCCCAAAGATCCAGTCCCCCGGCACAAACAGAGTAATGTTGTGTATGCTGTTCAGTGTCAGGAGGGCTGTGATCAGTCTTACATCGGGGAAACAAAACAGCCACTGGCCAAAAGGATGGCCCAGCACAGAAGATCAACATCATCAGGCCAGGACTCTGCGGTCTACACTCATCTCCAGGCCAGCGGTCACTCTTTCAGGGATGAAGATGTTCACATCCTGGACAGAGAGGAACGATGGTTTGAGAGAGGAGTAAAGGAGGCCATCTTTGTGAAAAGAAATCGTCCATCATTAAACAGGGGTGGAGGCCTCCGGGTTCAACTGTCCCCCTCTTACAATGCTGTGATTGCTAGTATCACTCAGCCCTCTGTGAATAGTAAACAGCCATCAGTGTGCTAATGATCCATTGTTAGGCTGATGGTCCTTCTT
>NC_056514.1:14677725-14681437 GCF_014905685.2 Nematolebias whitei
TAATAATAATAATAATAAATCAAAAAGGCTGACATGGCAGCAAAACTTACATGGGCTCAGGAAAACACGATCACTCAGGCAGGACAAGACAGGCATTACCCAACGACGAACCGACAATGACAGAACTGACAGACAGACTTTATATACACACAAACAGGACATGACACAGGTGACGATAATCAGACAATCAATTCAGACACAAGGGAGAACAGACAGGGGGAAGGCCTACTAGATGGTGCCATCCTTACAGGTGGTGAACAGAAAAAGAAAAAATAATGAGGAATAATCAGTCTTTCTTCAGAAAAACGGTTATACTCCTCTTCTCTCCTGCCAATATCTTCTATTTAAAATTAAATAGGAAGATGTAGTTTTTTAGGTGGTAACTTAAACAGAAAAGTTTCTTTTTCCTGATAAGTTTACTCTTATTTAGTGATTTAGCAATTAAACGTGTATTATCTTTCCAGCAAATGAGTAAACTTTATCAACTCTGTGAATATCTGAACTGTATCTTTTAAAAAGTTTCTAATTTTTATTTTGCACCTCCATCAGAAGAAATTACCAGTGAATAAAAATGTGTTGGTAAATGCCTTTCTGCATAAATACCTTAATTACTTTTTAAATGCAAGATAACAGTGATTATTCAGCTTGAGGAAGTTTGTTAACTCAAAGTTCATCTTACAGAAATAAATACGTTTAATTTCACTCAAAAACCTAAAGATGAAGTGAAACTGTGATATCAAGTTTCCACAGGAGGGGGAAGTGTTTAGCTTTCTACCAGCAGGAGTCTATGACGACGTCCTGTCGACGTTCTGTTGACATCCTGTCGTTAGCCGCTTAGCTTAAAATTAGCTTTGGCTAAACTCGGTTAAAATCAACATTTCTGAACGGATTTAAAGCTTAAACGTGGCGTTGTTTCAACAAGCACGACTTCTTTGCATGAACATGAGTTTTTGGGGACATGTGACAAGTTCATTTAGTGATTTTAAGCACAGCGAAGGCTTCGGTGCAACCAAGCTTTACCATCTGACATGGAGGAAGTGACGTGACACGTCACTCATCCGGTCGTTAGCTGTTAGCTTAAAATTAGCATCGCTAGCGTTGTTCAAAAACATCATTTAATGACGGATTTTAAACTCAAACGTGGCAAAATTTCAGCGATTAGAGCTTCAAAGAAACGGGCAGCGGATCAGAATGCAACTTTAAAGCTTATTTCAGCTTTAAAAACAGATGGAAATTCCCTATGAAAACGAGTTTTCATTTCAGGGTCACGTGACTGAATCTACCAATGACAGAGCAACAACGGGGTGGGCTTTACGACCTGACACGTCAGAGGAAGTGACGCAGCCACGTCACTCACTTCTCAGCGAATCAGAGCGCTCCACAGCAGCTGATTTCAACCAATCACGCATCGTTTTTCCAACTAGCATGTTAGTCTTAGCCTGAAATAATCCGTCAACTTTTCGTCTTTTAAACTGTCAAAATGCACCATTTTCTGTTAAAAATGTAACGAATCAACTCTGAGCTTAACGGAGGCGGCGCTCCGTGGCAAAACGTCTTTTAAACCATTTAAAACAAACTCGTTCGAACTTCTCAGAACCGGACCAAAACCGGGTCTGCAGCAGAAACTCCGTCCTTTTAAACAGAATAAACGTTCTCATCAGCTTAGTTACACATAACAGACGTACAATTCAGCTTTTAAACAGACATATTGACTCTCAATATCAGCTTACAAAGCATCAGTAGCTGCTAACATGCTGTATTTTCTCCAAGCATCCAGCTCAGCACGCTGCGTTTCATCACAGCAAAATCTGCAATTTTTCTTTCATGCCAACATGATATCAATTTTACACGAATACACAGTCCATTTATGAACACGTAACGGGCCACCAGATGTAGTACAACGTACGGACGGGCCACCAGATGTAGTAGAACATATGCATGATATATATTCATACTGTTAAAACGGATTCTTTCATTTTTCTGGACTGTTTAATAACGTGCACCTGAATTTCATAAAATGTGGACGGAAACGTTAATTATCTTTGACTCACCAAGACAGTGGGTCATTTATTAACAGAATCAAGTTTAACACATAACACATTTACATTAATTGGCAAGAATTGAAAATAACGACAGCTTATTAATCAGTTTAGCAAGGAGTAAACAACACGGCGATTGTTTTCTCACTTCCAGCAGAACCACAACGTCATTAATCACAGCAGACGTCAACCACACGGCGGTGATTGAAAAACTTTGCTTCAGACATTTCTAAAAATATCTGGATTAATTTGCTAGCAGATAGGAGAGTTTAAAGATGGAAAGATGAAGTTTATCTACAGAGAGATGTGTGAGGGAATTTGTCTGTTTTAACCAGAACCGACACGCTCCTTCTTTTCCAGCTTGGCCCAACGGTACGCTTAGTTGAGATCGACTCTTTTACCTTTGCAGATGATAGTTTCAGCGTTGGTGTAGAGCTCTCCTTTCAACTCTTTCAGCGTCTCCGTGAGAACAGCTAAAACCTCTGGAGTCGTGAGGTCATCCAGGACAGACTTTCATAATTCCCAAATCGTCTCTGGTTCAGCTTGATTCTCTTTCAGCAGCATCCTGAATTCCAGCCTTCGTGAACTCTGGAACTGCTGAGTTTCAGAGCTGCTACTCCATCTTCAAGACTGAGTTTACAGCAGCTTCAAGACTGAGCCCCTGCAAGACTGAAAGACTGAGCTTGAACTAGGAAGTGCCAACATTTAAAGAAAGCTCACTTCCGGTTCATTTGAGAGTTTCTGATTGGTCAATGGACCAAAACAGAGGTGTGTTTTGTGATGTAAGGTGTTATGAAAATTCAAGGAAAAGATTAAGATTGTTTAAGAACAGACAGAAGATTGTAATGAAGAAACCAGACTTCGTGGAGCCAATTCTCCAGTATCTTGCTGTAAAAGTTAAACATGACATTTCTTTTCAGTAAACTTTCAGTTGACCGAAACTTGAACTTCGACACACTTACAACTTCGCTCATTGAAGACAGAAAATCAGACAATGAATGCATCATTAACCTGATTTCTTCTTTGAATGAGGATTAAAAATCGTTATTACTGTTTCACAGTTGATTTAAATGATTAGTTCACTTCAACATTTAAACATTGTTTGAACTAACACAATTTGATTATCAAACATTTGTAAAATGGTAATGATAATAGAAAGTAGTCTTCTTTTACTTGATTAATTCAAGAAAGAAAGTCTCAGGATGGGTCAACCTGTATTTCTGGATGCAAATCAATGAAATGACAAGTTCTGTCCCAATGGTCCTTAGGTCAAGGTTTTGACCTTCAGGCCTAGTTCACTACAATAGGCAAGCTTAAAGCATCAGAAGTCTAGCTTAAAGCATCACAAGTCCAGATTAAAGCATCAACAGGCTAGCTAAAAGCATCAAAAGTCTAGTTAAAAGCATCAAAAGTCTAGCTAAAAGCATCAAAAGGCTAGCTTAAAGCATGAAAAGGCTAGCTAAAAGCATCAAAAGTCAAGCTAAAAGCATCCAAAGGCTAGCTTAAAGCATCAGAAGTCTAGCTAAAAGCATCAAAAGTCTAGCTAAAAGCATCAAAAGTCAAGCTAAAAGCATCAAAAGGCTAGCTTAAAGCATCAAAAGTCTAGCTAAAAGCATCAAAAGGCTAGCTTAAAGCATCAAAAGTCTAGCTAAAAGCATCAAAAGTCTTGCTTA
>NC_056514.1:14681447-14686536 GCF_014905685.2 Nematolebias whitei
CAAAATGCTAACTAAAAGCATCAAAAGTCTAGCTAAAAGCATCAAAAGTCTAGCTAAAAGCATCAAAAGTCTAGCTAAAAGCATCAGAAGTCTAGCTAAAAGCATCAAAAGGCTAGTTTAAAGCATCAAAAGGCTAGCTAAAAGCATCAAAAATCTAGCTTAAAGCATCAGAAGTCTAGTTAAAAGCATCAAAAGTCTAGCTAAAAACACCTGAGTGTGACAAAGCTAAATGTTTTGGTGGCATGAAGCTCGTTAGCCTATGAAAAAAAAAATCCATAAATTAGCCGCAGCATTGTATAAGCCGCGGTGTTCAAAGTGTGTGAAAAAAATTAGCATCTTACAGTCCAGAAATTATGGTAAATATATTTGAAATACAAAAAAAGGACAATAGTAAACACCGAATTAGTGTTCACAGTAATATTAGTCAAAACATAAATGTTCAAAACTAAAATAATACCATTAAAATTAAGAGGTTACAGTCTCTATAACAGCTGGAATAAAAACAGTAAAACATCAGACTAAAGCTGAAGGCCAGACGAGACCAAAGTTCAGCTGTTTGACTAGAAATCACAGCAGAAACACATCACACAGCTGTGAAGCACGGCGGTTATGGTGTGGTAATTTGTTTTGCAGCCACAGGACCCGAGCGCCTCACAGCTTCTGACTGTAGAGGAAAGGGTCCTCAGATCGTTGAATTTTTATTAGTAATTTTATTCTGAAGGGGCACCACTTGCTTTCTGGTTCTTAAGCAAGAAAATTATTAAATCAGACTCAAGTCTTAGTGCACTAGTGAGTTCTTTTCGTATTAAATTCAAATGTCATATAATAAAAACGCTTTGAGTCAAAGTACAATTTTGTGATGTTTATTATTGATTTTGGTGAATATAAGTGGTAAAAAAAATCACGAGTACAGCTGAAGAATGGATAATGGCTTTATCTAAAAAAGTTAAATCTGGTCCTCTGGACATTAAAAAAAAAAAAAAAACAAAGCAAATCAACAAAAAAATGTAGAAACGTTTCGTCTCTCGTCCGAGAGACTTCTTCAGTCCAGTCAGGACCAGATTTAACTTTTTTAGATTTTTCTACCTGGATTATTGAGCATGCATCAGGATAATGGCTTTACTTTGACAACACAAGAAGAGGTTAGGGAATTATCTTCTAAACTTTAATATGGTGAATTATGAAGTTTAAAAGCAGAGTAAATTATCATCTATAAAGTTGGTATGGTATGGTATAAAGTTTATTCATTTTAAAAAAGTACAAAACAATTCCATAACAATATAAAAAGATACAAGAGATTTAAAATGAAAGGCAGCAGAAAGAAGAAAAAATCTTATTATATCTGCCCCTTTTTTCAAACAATTAATTCAATCATAATAATCTTCAAGTAACAGAACAAAATGAATAACTCTTTCTAATTTTTCTAATTCTAATACAAAAAACAAACTAAGCTACTTCATATATATATTTATATATAAGTTATATAAATGAGTTAACTAAATGAAGTGTTTTGGCTAGATGTAATTTGTCAATTTAGGAAGACTTAATTCTAATTAATAATGATGAATTTTTGTCGACTGGACAACTTCTTATCTTGTGCCTCAGACACCAGCAGAGAGAAGGAGCAGCTTTTCCTACCGATTTGACGTTATAATTCAACCACCTGAGGGTTACCAGGGACTCTCTTACCATACCATACCATACCATACCATACCATGCCATGCCATGCCATGCCATACCATACCATACCATGCCATACCATACCATTTTATTTATAGAGCACATAAAACAGCTACAAAGCCAACCAAAGTGCTGTACAGACAGAACAACAGGTAACACACACAGCAAAATACAAAATGAGGTAAATCAGAATATAGACATAAAAACAATGCAGATAATGACAACAAACCAGTGTGGAGCATACAGGATCAAAACACAGATCCTCTGGTGTTGAAAGCCACTGAATAGTAGTGAGTTTTTAAACGGGACTTGAAAACCGAGAGGGAGGGGGCCTGTCTGACAAGCAGAGGTAACTCGTTCCAGAGTCTTGGTCCTGATACAGAGAAGGCCCTGTCACCTCTGCGCTTAAGACGAGTTCCTGGAACTGTGAGGAGCAACTGGCCCGCTGACCTCAGGGAGCGTGGTGGGACATACGGTTGTAGCAGATCAGAGAGATAGGGCGGGAGGGGAGGGGGTCGGAACTGTTCAGGGATTTGTAGACATACATGAGTATTTTGAACTGGATTCGAAAGTGAACCGGTAACCAGTGCAGGGAGGCCAAAACTGGTGTAATGTGCTCTCTTTTGCCTGTACTGGTTAAAAATCGGGCTGCTGCATTAGAGTGCTATGGAGGTCTGACTGATACCAAACAGGAGTGAATTGCAGTAATCAAGCCTAGATGTAATGAATGCATGTATTACTGTCTCCAGGTTATTTTTGGACAAAATGGGCTTCAGTTTAGACAGCCGCCTCAGTTGGAAGAAACATGATTTAACAATCATGTTTACATGACTGTTAAGTTTCTTGAGATGAGTTATAGCGCCGAAGGTGGGATATCCCTCGACACTGGACATCAGCTGAAATTTGGAGTCAACAGTTATCTGGCTCCCGATGGGGTCAGTTGATGGGCTCCTGGAGGGCTGCGTTTCCTCCTTCTGGTGACAAAGATCTTCTGGCACAAATTTCCAATTGCTTGACCTTTCTTCTTCAAAAGTGTCCCCAAGACTGCTCTAAACCAAACGTTAGAATAACTTCTTTGACTTAGAGGGCGTTACAATATTGATGGTCGAGCCAATCAAACATAAAGGGTGGACCTTTGTTTCAGGCTACTGTTTTCATTTGAACGTTAATAACCTTAATAAAAAATAAATAAATGGCTAATTTACTCTGCTTTGGTAAATTCTCAATATAACAACAGGATAATCAAAACTTCTAAGCAGTTTTTACTCATCCATAAATATTTTCATTAGAAGTTATGCAAACACAGTTGAAACCTCTGATTACCAGTTTTACATCTACTTTCTCTTATTCATGATTAAAACTGAGTATTGAACTGAGAAAGGAAGTAAACAAGATATTTCATAGCAGTTTTACAGCAAAACTTTCAATTGTGTTCAGGAGAACTCAGAAATTTAAATTGTTCAGAAAAATAATTTCTACCGTGGGATGGCAAAAGAGTCATTGAGAAACAATGGGGGTTCTTTCTCACACTCTAAGACTGCAGGACGAATCCTCCCTTTTAGGAAGAGATACACATAACGCTTCAGATGTTATATTTCAAAGGTCAGATGGAAAAGTTCTCATAAAAAGGGCCTTTCAGCTTTGCTGAAATCAAAATAACAGGTGTTCAATTAATTACAATAACAGATTTTTGTTATTAATTTTTTTGTATCATGGTTCCTTACTGTCCAGCTTTGGGAATGAGAGTCAGTCTTACTTTCAAAATATCAAAAGAATAAAAGTCGATGGTAGAAAAACCTTGATGTGTCCCTACATGACAGAAAGGATTTTAATCGCATTTTTATGAATAAAGTTTTGTTTTGTAGTTTCTATAAAATGTTGAATCGTGCAGTGGAACTAATTTTACACACAATGTTTCTGATTTTTGTTTTTGGTAAAAAAAAAAAGATGACACTACAGAAAATGGATGTGTGATCGTAATTATATTCAAGTCAGCCGAGTTAAATGACTACACAGTAAGTCCTGCTGTGTTTATTAGTCCAGGAGAGTTTGTTTCACAGTAAACGTTCTGTTTGTTTTCTGACACGCACCTTGATCGTGCACGCAACCTGCATGGGGCCCCTTCTCCCAACAATCAGCACCCTGCGGATGGGACTCTGAGCCAGGGCGTCCAGAGCCGGCTGCGTGATGTCGGTTTTCTGCAAAAACAAACAATAAAAAACACATTTCAACAAAGGTTCTAAAAAACGTATTTTAGAAATTAAAACGTCCCAGACAACAGTTTTTATTTTACAAACCGGATTCCAAAAAAGTTGGGACACTAAACAAATTGTGAAAAAAAACTGAATGCAATGATGTGAAGATGGCAAATGTCAATATTTTATTTGTAATATAACATAGATGACAGATCAAAAGTTTCATCTGAGTAAATGTAACATTTTAAAGGAAAAATATGTTGATTCAAAATTTCACAGTGTCAACAAATCCCAAAAAAGTTGGGACAAGTAGCAATAAGTGGCTGGAAAAAGGAAATCGAGCATATAACAAACAGCTGGAAGACCAATTAACACTAATTAGGTCAATTGACAACATGATTGGTATAAAAAGAGCTTCTCAGAGTGTCAGTGTCTCTCAGAAGCCAAGATGGTAAGAGGATCACCAATTCCACCATTGATGCGCAGAAAGATAGTGCATCAATACCAGAATGGTGTTACCCAGCGTAAAATAGCAAAGACTTTTAAGTTATCATCATCAACCGTGCATAACATCATCAAAAGATTCAGAGAATCTGGAACAATCGCTGTGCGTAAGGGTCAAGGCCGTAAAACTCTACTGGATGCTCGTGATCTCCGGGCCCTTAAACGTCACTGCACCTCAAACAGGAATGCCACTGTCAAGGAAATAACAGAATGGGCTCAGGAATACTTCCAGAAAGCATTGTCAGTGAACACAATCCACCGTGCCATCCGCCGTTGCCAGCTGAAACTCTACAGTGCTAAGAGGAAGCCATTTCTAAGCAAGCGCAGACGTTTGCACTGGGCCAGGGGTCATTTAAAATGGAGTGTGGCAAAATGGAAGACTGTTCTGTGGTCAGATGAGTCACGATTTGAAGTTCTTTATGGAACACTGGGACGCCATGTCATCCAGACCAGAGAGGACAAGGATAGCCCAAGTTGTTATCAATGCTCTGTTCAGAAGCCTACATCACTGATGGTATGGGGTTGCATGAGCGCTTGTGGCATGGGCAGCTTGCATGTCTGGAAAGGCACCATTAATGCAGAGAACTATGTTCAGGTTCTAGAACAACATATGCTCCCATCTAGACGTCATCTCTTTTCAGGGAAGACCCTGCATTTTTCAACACGATAATGCCAGACCACATTCTGCAGCAATCACAACATCATGGCTA
>NC_056514.1:14686636-14703889 GCF_014905685.2 Nematolebias whitei
GTAGGAGAAGGATCCGGGTACTGAAATGGCCAGCCTGCAGTCCAGATCTTTCACCTATAGAGAACATTTGGCGCATCATAAAGAGGAAGGTGCGACAAAGAAGGCCCAAGACGATTGAACAGTTAGAGGCCTGTATTAGACATGAATGGGAGAGCATTCCTATTTCTAAACTTGAGAAACTGGTCTCCTATGTCCCAAGATGTCTGTTGTGTTGTAAGAAGAAGGGGGGGATGCCACACAGTGGTAAAAATGGACTTGTCCCAACTTTTTTGGGATTTGTTGATGCCATGAAATTTGGAAACAACAGATTTTTCCCTTAAAATTATACATTCTCTCAGTTTCAACTTTTGATCTGTGATTTGTGTTCTATTCTGAATAAAATATTAGATGTTGGCACCTCCACATCATTGCATTCAGTTTTTATTCACAATTTGTTTAGTGGCCCAAATTTTTTGGAATCCGGTTTGTATTTCTTTTGTTATATCTTTATACGTGGTCCAGTATGTGTACAATCATGTGAAGGTATTTACAGTCCTCTGGGGGAGTTCTGGCACAGAAGTTAGAGAAGGTGACTTGTGATCAGAAGGTCGCTGGTTCAACTCCCCGGACCGGCAACATCAAAATGTGGGTGGGAAAGGTGAAACAGCCACACCTGCCTCCCCATCATTTGCCCCACTCTGGGCCCTTGAGCAAGGCCCTAAACCCCGACCATCTGCTCCCCCGGGAGCCCTAGATGTCAGCTCTCTGCTCCACACAGAGGGCTGTGGTAGCTCGGTGGTCTGTGGTTGTGTCATGAAGGAGATCCCGCGTAAAAACTATCGTCAAGTCTTCATGTGAGTTAGTTCACTGTGGCAACCCCTGAAGAAGGAAGCAGCCGAAAGAAGAAGAAAGAAAGGAAGAAAAAGAGCAGTCCTCTGGTGTAAAGTCCAGTTTGTTCCTGGTGCAGGTTGGACTCCACCAGAGACAAATCTGACCCTGGTTGTGGAATTCGTGGACAGGATCAAGGCCCAGTCAAGGAGGGAGTCCTGTTCTGGAACCTGAGAGTCTCAACCATTATTGGGGTCTGCAGACCATGACCTTCAGCGAGCGCTGGGGTGGTCTACAGCCAAGTGTGAGGCACATGGAGTCTGAGGCCACAATTCTCAGTGGAAAAAAAGGTGAAATCCTTCTCCTGGGTCTGAGACGAATGTCTCAGTCAGAGGAGTTCATCTTGTTTATGTGGAACAGATTGACAGATAGGAGCCCTGTTCACAGTAATGAGGGCATTGCTCCAGCCTGTCATGGTGAAGAGGAAATCGAGCAAAAAAAGCAAAGCTTTGATTTATTGTTCCAACTATGTTCAAAGTTTGGTATGCGAGACGGAAAGCGATACGAATTCCTTCAAGGAGTGCTACTTTCACTTTTTGTTTGTGTTCCTCACCTTTAAAGCATCGACGGGGCACAGCAGGATTCTGGCGACATCTAAAGCCACGTTGCCTTGCCCCAGAACGACAGCTGTGTCACAGCTCAGGTCTGGACTGAGCTGAATCAAAGATATGTGGAAAAACGTTGGTAAGTGGAAAATACAGGAGAAAATGTTTGATTCACGCTCTCTGATTTGATGTCAAACCTTCTGACAGTTGGGCACCCCGTTGTACCAGCCCACGAAGTCTTTGGCTGAGTACACACCAGCCAAGTCCTCTCCTGGAACCCCCATACGCCGGTTTCCCTCTGCCCCATAACTCTATCAGACCATTTAGACAAAACAAAGAGAGAACATAAGTTCGAGTTCTACATCTAAGTGATCTTATCATGGAGGAGCACGCAGACTTTGTGTTCTCACCAGGACTACGGCGTGGTAGGCTTGTTGCAGCTCGCTGACACTTACATCCTTACCAACGCTCACGTTGCCGTAGAAGCTGCAGCGTGAGTGTTTAGCTGTTTGCGTGAAAGTATTGATGACGTTCTGATAAGATAAAAAAAAGAATAGTTTGTGTTCTTGCTGTTACACACAGTTCAGAGGAAGTTACTTCAGCTATCATCATAATGACTTATGAAAATGTATCGCCTCACTACGCTGAACAAAAATATATTTTTGCTCCCATTTTTCATGAGCTGAAGACTTTTTCTATAAACACAACTGACCTTTTTCTGTCAAATATTGTTCACAAGTTTGTATAAATCTGTTAATGAGCACTTCTCCTTTGCTGAGATGATCCATCCACCTCACAGGTGTGGCATATGAAGGTGATGGTTAGACAGCATGTTTACTGCACAGGTGGGCCTTAGACTGACCACAATAAAAGGCCACTTTAAAATGTGCAGGAAAAAAGGCAACAATTATTAGGGAATTTTTGGTCAAAGGTTATGGATGTTTTTAACCACTATGGCGTTAAGCTGTCGCTTTAAGGTAAGGACCAGAGTATAAAAACAAGCTTCACAGACGATTCGGGGCAGATTCTCATGACTGGTCTTCATGTGTACTTCCTGTATAACTGTGTGTATATCCTGTATACCTGTGTGTACTTTATGTATATCTGTGTGTATATCCTGTATACCTGTGTGTACCTTATGTATATCTGTTTGCACTTCCTGTATATCTGTTTGCACTTCCTGTTCATCTGTGTGTACTTCCTGTATATCTGTGTGTACTTCCTGTATTTCTGTGTGCACTTCTTGTGTATCGTTTGCACTTCCTGTTTATCTGTGTGTATTTCCTGGACACCTGTGTGCACTTCCTGGACACCTGTGTGCACTTCCTGGATATCTGTGTGCAGTTCTTGTATACCTGTGTGTACTTCCTGTATATCTGTTTGCACTTCCTGTATATCTGTTTGCACTTCCTGTTTATCTGTGTGTACTTCCTGTATATCTGTGTGCACTTCCTGTATATCTGTTTGCACTTCCTGTTTATCTGTGTGTATGTGTGTATTTCCTGGACACCTGTGTGCACTTCTTGTATATCTGTGTGCATTTCCAGTATATCTGTGTGCACTTCCTGCGTATTTGTGTGTACTTCCTGTATATCTGTGTGTATTTCCTGTATATCTGTGTATACTTCCTGTATATCTGTGTATACTTCCTGTATATCTGTGTGCACTTCCTGTATATCTGTGTGCACTTCCTGTATATCCGTGTGTACTTCCTGTATATCTGTGTGTATTTCCTGTATATCTGTGTGTATTTCCTGTATATCTGTGTGTACTTCCTGTACATCTGTGTAACTCGTCCTGAAAATCTGACCTTGTAAGTAAAAACCAGTTAAAATTATTTTCCTGTCGCCGAGCATCGCTCCTTTTGAGTACGTGAGATAAAGTGAGAATACCAAAGTTCATGCTCATGAATCCAGGTAAAAATCCATCAATGTTCAGTCAGGTCATCTGGACGGTTTCTTTTCTTTTGCTGAGACGTTTCGTCCTTCATCCAAAGGACTTCTTCAGTCCAAGGAGCCACAAACAAACTGGAGTCCCACAAGCACCAACTCCCTTAGTGGACCAAAAAAAAAACAAAAAACAGTTTGCTGGTGATAAGACTGAAGAAGTCCGTCGGAAGAAGGACGAAACGTCTCAGACAAAAAGGAACCATCCAGATGATCTGACTGAACATTGTTGGTTAAAGTGAGAACATTTTTCTCCAACAAAAATTAGCAGAAAAAATTTGAAGTTAGCAGAAAGAAACATGCTTTTCCTGGGTTTTTGTTTATTCTCGGACTCTTTCTGATAATAAAACGACACAACGTTAGATACTGTTCGTGGCGAGTAAACTTGCAAAGTTAGCAGTGAATAAAAATGTTCATTTATGATCAATTATAATACAGCTGCACTTTTAGACATGCATCTACAGTATTATGTTTTTAGGTTTTGTTGTTAAGAAATGACTAATAAAAAGCCTAATTTTATTAGAATCTACTGGAAGAAGGAAATTATCCTCCGATGTTGCACGATTATAATCACGTTGGTTGCGATTAAGATCAGACTGAGTTTACAGTACGAGGAAAACCAGAAGCAAAATAAACATTTAGATAAGTTAAAAAGATTAACACATAGTTTCACAGGGTCATTGTTATCCTCCTGCTTAAAACCTAATGTGTTTACATAATATTTCATAGCGTGTGGTAAAAAAACATAAAAAAAATGTTTTTCATGCTTCACTGACAGACATCCTGTTAGTTCACTAAAACATTTCCTCGTCCAGCAATTTCACTTTTGTGCAAGCTGTGACTGATCAGTCTGAGTGAAACTGAAGTACATCAGAAACCTCTGTGTGTGGGAGGTGTTCTCATTCTCCAGAACCTCCAGCTACGTTCTGTTACAACCCCTGCATCAACAGGAACCACTACTGAGTGCATCCGAGGTCATGGAGGATGATAAAGCAACAAAATGTGTTTTTTTGTTTTGAAAGAGAAGGTTTTCAAGAAATTCAACATATCCGAGGGAGGAGACGACACCTTGACTTCAGGATGATCGGGGGCCACTCCAAACCGGACCAGTCCAAACGGGACAGGCAGCCGCTCGAAAATGTCCACTTCAACAGCTTGACGAGCCTAAAGGGACACAAAACACGTACAGCTGCAAATATTCAGAGGCTCAGCACATATTCTCCTCATAAATATAGAGCTCAACAGATGCAACGGGGACAACTCTCAGCTACAACCACATCAAAGTTTAGCTCAGTATATTTAAAATTAAATGAGTAAGGTCACGTTTATGTCAGCTGAGGTGGATTAGCTGTGGCAGCCATCTTGAATCTGGTTGATTATTACTAGTTGATAGCTACTCTAAGAGTACTGTTAAAATATGTGCAGTGGTTTAGGAAATATTTTACTAACAGACAGACAAATGAAAGGTTGTGGCCAGGTTTTCATGGTGACAGGATGTCCACAGCAGATGACTAGTGTGTGAAAGGCAGGTCTCCTAAAGACAGGAAGTCCCCCCCAACAACCTGACACGTATTATATTTAAGCTTTTAGTATATCCTCGGGTTAGGAAATAAACATATTTGCTCATCTGAGGTCAGAGACAAAAACTAAGTCCATTTTTCCAAACTCCACAGGGTTTAGGAATATCTGCTCACACCAACGATGTTTGATCACATGTTCTAATCTGAGGCTTGACGGTCATTTCCAGTTTGGAGTCCATTGTTCTACAGGGAGAAACAGTATTCACAAGTGGAGAACACTTAAGACAGCTGCCGGTCCTCCCCAAAGTGGACAAGTCAGCAAACTCACCCTGCGGTCAGACCGTAAGACTCCACAGGCCTCAGTTAGTAAGCTATAGTCATCACGGGTCATTTTGAAAAAGACTGAACAGGACTGGATTATTTAGACGAGCTGCAGGAGAAAACCTCTTTTCTTTTCTTTAAAAATAACATTTGTACAGTTTCATCAAGAATCCTTCAGATTTGATGCAGATCTCCCACCAGATGCACACATGTCAACTCTTACAGAATGTCTGGAAATTCGAGATTTCCCCCCATTTTTCACGACTTCAATCGTACAGAGAAAGTCTTGTGGATTTTTCAAACGCTCGGCTTCAAATTTATTTTACATCTAGCAGTCCTGTTTTTATGAAGCAGCATTGCCTGATCATGATAAACTCACACAAACACATGGTGCAAACAAAGAACCACACGTCTGATACTATATTAATCCCTGAATCTCGAGTAACGGAGTATCAGAAATTTCAAACTCCAAAAGCCATTATTAGAATGTTTCTACAACTGTGAGCAGTGGTTTCTTCTATCTGAGGTACTTTCAATAGAGCTGTGGTGTGGAGAGGAAAAAGGGATCTCATAGGAAGAGAATGAAATACGGTTGGAGGTGTATTCCTGAATGGAAGGAGACATTTAATTTATTTTTCATTTACCCTTTATTTATCCAGGTAGTCTCATTGAGCCACGAGAACTCATTTTCAAGAGAGACCTGTTTAGGGAGCAGATGGTGGGGGTTAAGGGCCTTGCTCAGGGGCCCAGAGTGGGGCAAATAAGGGTGGAGGAAGATGTGGGTGTTCCACCTTTTCCACCCACATTTTGTTGTTGACGGTACCGGGAGTTGAACCTGCAACTTTCCAATCACAGGCCCATCTTCTAACCTCTGTGCCACCACTCCCCACATTATTGGAATAATTATGCTCGCAAATAATTCTATATATCCACAGAAGGGATTCAGCTTTTCCCCCCGGTTCCTGGGCAGCACGAATGAGCAGCAGCTGTGGGTGATCCTCCTAACAAGCTCCAGGAGTAGAAAGGACTGCTCTGGAAGGAGCTCCCTTCCTTGCTGGAGCATTGCATACCTATTGGTGGTTGCTTTCAGCCTTCTATTGGTTTGTTAACTAAAGATTAATACTCACCTCGTTTTCTCCTTGTGCTCCTACAGCATGCCTCATGAGTCTCCTACCCTGGATCCCTCATCTACTTCCTTGTGCCAGCAAAGCAACCGTACTTACCTTCAGCTGCTCAGCCGCCATTCCACCACAAGCCCTGCAACTTACCTCTGCCTGGAATCACTTACTCTCTTCTCAACGTGCCGAGGTCTCCACCATCCAGTAAGAGTTCAACAACCTGAGACTCACCAAATGTTCTCCTATTGTCCTTGACTCACCCTATTTCCTCCCTCCTCAGGTGTTCCAGGCTTCCTTGTAAATAGCACTGTTAAATACCATACCATTTTATTTATAAAGCACTTAAAACAGCAACAAGGCCAACCAAAGTGCTGTACAGCAGAAACAAACAAGCAAAGGACACAGCCAAAAAACATAGATTCAACTAGGTAAAGATAAGAACTAAATAACTAACATTATAGAAAACAGACAAGTTAAAATCAGCTCACTCAGTGTCAAAAGTCAGGGAATAAAAGTGAGTTTTTAAACGAGACGTAAAAACAGTGAGAGAGGGAGTCTGTCTGACATGCAGTGGTAACTCATTCAACAGTTTTGGACCTGCAACAGAGAAGAACCTGTCACCTCTGAGCTTAGAAGGAGTGCCTGGAACCAATAAAGCATCTGATCTGACCTCAGAGAGCGATGTGGCACATATGGCTGCAGCAGATCAGTGAGATAGGATGGGGCAGAACTGTTCAGAGATTTAAAAACATACAGGAGGTATTTTAAAATGATCTTAAAAAAGTTAAGTCTGGTCCTTTGGATAGGTTCAAAAAACGAATAATTGTAGAAATGTTTCATCTTTCATCAGAAAGACTTATTCAGTTTGAAGAAGCAGACTGAAGAAGTCTTTCGGATGAAAGACGAAACGTTTCTACAATTATTTGGTTTTTGAACCTATCCAGAGGACCAGACTTAACTATTTTAGATGTTTCTACCTGGATTGTTGAGCATGCATCAGGAGATTTTAAAATGAATTCGAATGTGAACTGGGAGCCAGTCAAGAGAGGCCAGAACTGGAGGAATGTGCTCTCTTTTGCCTGTACCAGTTAAAAATCAGGCTGCAGCATGTTGGACCATTTGTAGTCATGCAATAGAGGTCTGACTGATTCCAAAAAGAAGCACATTACAGTAATCGAGCCTGGATGTTATGAATGCATGGATCACTGTCTCAAGGTTACTTTAGGAAAATATTGTCTCCAATTTAGACTGTGGGCTCAACTGAAAAAAACAGGATTTAACAATCATGTTTACATGACTGTTAATCACATGGCAAAAACCAATGCAGACATGTTCCTGTTTTTAGTATTTTACACTCCTTTATAATGTAGCTGTTTTTGTTTAGTTTTTTATTTATAATTTCTTCTATTTACTTTTCATTTTATATACTTTTATATGTTGTCTGTACCTTGTCTATGTTCTTTGTTTAAAACAGGTCTCTCTTGTAAATGAGTGCTCGAGGCTCAATGAGACTAAACTGTATAAATAAAGGTTGAATGAAGGAATGAAAAAGTTTCAAGCAAGGGTCCATTTTCACTCCCAGATTAGTGACCACTTGTTTCTCTAACGGGGCTAGAGAGGAAAGGTTGATACAGTGGTTCCCGATTGTGCCATTAGGTGGAAACAACATGATTTCTGTTTTTCTCATTAAAGTTTAAGAAATTTAAAGCCATCCAGTCCCTGATGTCAACCAGGCAGTCAAGATGAGATTTGATAAGAGTGTGCACCAGTGTGCTTCAGAGGGAAGTAAATTTGACAGTCATCAGCGTAAAAATGAACCGGTATGTTCTGTTTACAAAAAATAGCACCTAGTGGCAGCAGGTATAAAGAAAAGAGAAGAGGACCGAAGATGGATCCCTGCGATACCCCTGAAATAAAATCCTTGATGACACAAAAGGTTCTGTCAGAGTAGGACGTAAACCATTTAAGGGCCGTCCCTGTGATGCCCTCCCACTGCTCCAGCCTAGAAATGAGGATATCATGGTCAATGGTGTCAAAAGCAGATGTAAGGTTCAAAAGGACAAGCAGCACAGAGTCACCTGCATCTGTGGCTAGGAAAACATACCATACCATACCATACCAACTTAATTTATAGAGCACTTTAAACACCCACAGGATAAAAGTGCTGTACACATAATAAAGCTATCATATAGTCAGATAATAAAAAAACTATCAAAAATGATTAAAAGTCAACATTTCAGATGGTGTCAAAGGCCAGGGAGAAGAGATGGCTTTTAAGAAAGGATTTAAAAACAGACAGGGAAGAGGCCTGTCTGATGTTCAAGGGAAGGTTGTTCCACAGTGTAGGAGCTGCCACAGCACGGTCTCCTCTGAGCTTACACTTTGTCTTCGGCACACTCAGGAGCAGCTGATCACATGACCTGAGGGATCGAGAGGGTGTGTATGGATGCAGCAACTCGGACAGACAGGGCGGAGCAAGTCCATTAAGAGTTTTAAAAGCAAATGAAATAATTTTAAAATGAATCCTGGAATGTACGGGTAGCCAGTGCAGGAAGGCTAAAACAGGAGAAATGTGGTCAAACTTTCATGTGCCACTTAAAAGCCGTGCAGTAGCGTTCTGTACCCTCTGAAGCTGAGAGATACACGAGTCACTGATTCCTGTATAGTGTTTTACAGTAATCCAGCTGAGTGGTCACAAAGGTGTGGATTACTGTTTCAAAATGCCACTGACAAAGAATCAGCTTTACTTTAGCCAGCTGCCTCAGATAGAAAAAAAAGATTTAACAACTGCATGATTTTCTAACTTTAGTCCAGCATCGACTTTCACCCAAGTTTGTAAAAGTTGGCCTGATATACTGGGCCAAGGACCCAACATCTACATTGGGAGTCTCAGTGGAGCTTCCAAAGACCATCACCTCAGTCTTTCCTCATTAAACTTTAAGAAGTTCACAGCCAACCAGCCTTTTACATCATTAAATCATTATATCACTAAAACACTCAATAGAACAGTCTCAGTGCTGTGGAGAGATCTGATGACTTGAAACACCTCTAAAATAGAGAGATCCTCCAGGAAACATTTTAACTGGAAATCAGCTTTTTTTTCCCCAGTAATTTGGAAACAAATGGGAGTCTAGAGACAGGCTTAAAGCTGGACACCACTGAGGGGTCAAGGCTAGGTTTTTTCAGTAGAGGCTGAACACCAGCAAACTTTTGGCACCACACCTGAGGATAGACTGCTATTCACAATAGAGAGAATAGAGGGGCCCAGAATAGGAAATGTTCCTTTAGAAGTTGAGGGGGGACAACATCAAAGGGGGAACCAGATAAATTCATGCTGCACATTAGATGCTCCAAAAAAGACAAGTTGGGCTGAAAGTGGTCAAATACAGCTACACATTAAGACAAGATGGAAATATACTCACTGTAACTAAATCAATGTAAACCTTATTTCAGGTGGGACTGTTTACCCTCAGTCTGGTTCTCACTGGGTCTTACCTCCATAATGTGATATCTACATTCAACATATTTGTGCTGTGAATAAAATTTGTGTCGTGTGAGCGCACTACGGATGTTTCTGTGAATTTTAAGGATTCCTTAAGGTACAGGTAGACATCTGAAGGGGATGATGCAGCTGTCAGCATGGTGAAGGAGGGATGATTTGGGCTTGTGTACATGGGCTCCTTGCAGTTGTTGAGCAGACCATGAACTCCTCTGTTCAAGGCTTAAACAAATTAAAGGACTCCAGAGAGAAATGTGAGGACATCGTCTGACAGCTGAAGGTTAACCTTCCACTTGTGAAATGATGAACGAATGGAAGAGCAGCCTTCAATAATAACCAAAAACAGGAACAAACTCTCAGGGATTGTCAGGATGTGCAGCAAAACTGCTGGAACAGAACATCACTGACCTATACAAGGTGAGGCCAGTTTACAAGGCCAGGCTGATTCTGGCAGATCCTGATCGTCCACTCCATGGAGAGTTCAGGTTGATTCCATCCAAAAACATACATGTTAGGCTGCCTTCAGGCCCAGGCCTCTCTTGCAGAAGAGATCTGTGATCTCAATGGGATTTGCCTGGTTAATAAATAAATCCAGGTATCTGCTGCCCAGATGTAGAACGAACAGACTGAAAAACTCATTCATCCCTGTAGAGATCAGGTTTTTCAATGAACACTGAGACATTAAAATAACAGTATAGTATGGATGTTTTATGAGCCTACTGATTGTGAAACTAATTGCTCCTTGGGGCTAATAAAGATTCTTGAACTTGAACTTTCGCTCTTGGCGCCGTGTTAACACACCCGTCTGCTCCAGAGCAGCAAATCAACAAAGCTCCTCTTTTAAAGAGGCGATGATCAGTTAATGAAAACATTCAATCGGCAGCTCCTGGCTGCAGCTGAACCTCCTAAATGCTACGGAAGCTGCAAGAATGGACTTAGTTTTTTATAAACACAGCTTTTCCATTGTGTCTTCATTGGGGATTACATTTAATGAACAATGAACGGTGGAATCTGTTGTGCTGTTTTGTACGCTTAAAGTTGAATTTAAATAGTTTTAGGACAAACTGGACTATTTTTGTTACACATCTTGGAACCAAGAGAAGGATTATTGTTGGTTTCCCATGACCATCGGTCATCTGGATGTTAGAAGCCAATGAGTCAGGTCTCTCTTGAAAATGAGTTCTCGTGGCTCAATGAGACTACCTGTATAAATAAAGGCTAAATAAATGAAGAAAAAAAAATTGCTACCTTTTCAATGTTTAAATGAACACATGATGAAAACAAAGAGCGCTCTTGATGCGTTATTAACCAATCACTGCAGAGCTGACTCAACTTCAGCCGCTGCAGCTCAGTGATGTGTTGCACAGATGCTTGCATGAGATACGACCTGAAGAGCAGAACAAGAAACATCCTGCAGCTCCACTCAAGTAACCGGAACATTAACGCAAGATAAGACTCCTGCACTTTTAACATCTGTCATGGTTTAGTTAAAGCCTTTTTAAAGGAGTGCTGTACAACAGAGCAATTACAAAAGGAAAAACAATATTCATCTATCTTTGTTCACAAGATTTTCCTCATAAAGTTATGAAAAAAACAGCTTCAGTTCACTGATGTTTGCAGACAGTAGTTTCTGTTCGGTGCAACGTTTTGTTCAGGTTGCGGTTCAGACTTTGACTGGACAACACGTTCATCTTTTTTATTCTTCCACTCTGTTGGGAGATCAGCTGCTGCGTTCAGGATCCTTGTTCTGTTGCATCGTGACTAAGTTTGGTCCAAGCTTCACAGCCTTTACCCTGCTAACAGAGGCCTAAAGATGCTCATCTGTAGTGCATGGTCTGACCTTTGGGTGAATTTACTAGGTTATCCATTCCTGGTAAAATTGGCAGCCATGTTAAATGTTTTCAACTCGTAAATAATTGATCTCTCTGTAGAAGTCCAAGTTTGATTAGAATTGACCTTTAACTCATCCCAAGTTAATGAGCAGGAACAGCTGTTGCTCTGAGGCCACTGCTGATGTCTTTCTGCCCTGGCATTGTGATATTTATTGGACTCATTTAATTCAACTCAGCATGTAAACGGTCCCATAGAGCGCGGACAAACACTGGACCTTGTTTTAACTCATGATGTGACTGTTAGTAATCTTGTTATTGGTGATAATATTTTTTCAGACCACATGCTGGTCCAGTTTGAGTTCACCCTCCCCCATCTAACTCCCAAGTCGTGCATTCTTGCACGTAGTACCCGGGATATTAACCATATCACTGCCACACGTTTCACAGATGTTTATAACTCTGAAATGATCATTCAGCCCCCAGTGTTTCTCTCCACCACTGAGGAGCTGACATCCCAGTTCAACTCTGTCTGCTTAAAGACTCTGGATCATGTTGCGCCTGTTAAAACTAGAAAATCAAA
Source organism: Nematolebias whitei (assembly GCF_014905685.2). Classification (NCBI taxonomy): domain Eukaryota; kingdom Metazoa; phylum Chordata; class Actinopteri; order Cyprinodontiformes; family Rivulidae; genus Nematolebias; species Nematolebias whitei. The sequence goes on from NC_056514.1 coordinate 14,698,865, forward strand.
ACTGAGAGCAGAACCTTGGCTGAGTGACGTCACCAAGGCCGTTAGGCAGCAATGTAGGAGGGCGGAGCGCAAGTGGAGGAAAGACAGGCTGCAGGTCTCTTTTCAAATACTTAGAGTTGGCGCCGTTATCAGAAAGCAGTGAAAGCTGCTAAATTCAAATACTTTTCTGATATAATTACCTCACACTCTCGCAACCCACGTGTTCTCTTCTCTACCCTAAACTCTGTTCTCCACTTCACTGAACCTTCACCTCTGGAAGCCTCGACTGAGCTGTGCGACAACTTCCTACATTTCTTTTTGGAAAAAATTGCGACCACCAGGGCTCTCATTTCCCCTCCAACTCATGACCCATCCATCCCACCTCAATCTGTAGCTCCTTTTGACCATTTTGAACCCATCACTCTATCTTCTCTAGAGCAGGTCATGTGCAGCTTGAAACCTTCTGGCTCCCCCTTTGATGTGGTCCCCCCTCGACTACTAAAGGAGGTTTGTCCAACTCTAGGTCCGTCCATTCTTGATATAGTAAACAGTAGTTTATCCACTGGCGTGGTGCCAAAATCCTTTAAACATGCTGCTGTTCAGCCTCTCCTGAAAAAACCAAACCTTGACCCCTCAGTCATGTCCAACTTCCGGCCAGCCTCCAAACTCCCATTTGTTTCAAAAGTACTGGAGAAAATAGTTGAGTCCCAGTTGAAGTGCTTCCTGGAGGGTCACACCATTTTAGAGCTATTCCAATCTGGCTTTAAACCTCTCCACAGCACTGAAACTGCCCTGCTGAAGGTCTTTAACGACATCCTCATATCCACAGATACCAGTGATTCTGTGCTGCTTGTCCTGTTGGACCTCACAGCCGCCTTTAACACCATCGACCATGAGATCCTCATTGCTAGGTTGGAGCAGTGGGTGGGCGTCACAGGATCAGCCCTCAATTGGTTCAGATCTTACCTCACTGACAGATCCTTTTTGTATCTCCATCAAGGATTTTAGTTTCGCAGAGGCAGAGCTTAAATGGGGGGTTCCGCAGGGGTCCATCCTGGGTCCCCTCCTATTCTCTTTATACCTGCTGCCGCTTGGTGCTATTTTCCGGAAACACAACATGCCCTTCTACTTCTACGCCGATGACTGTCAAATTTACTTCCCCCTAAGACACAATGGTACATGCTCTATTCAACCGCTGCTCGACTGCCTGGCTGACATCAAAGACTGGATGGCTTTAAATTTCTTGAGTTTCAATGAAAAGAATTCTGAAGTCATGTTGTTCCCTCCCAACGACACAATCACAAACCACTGCATCGACCTCTCCGCTCTAACCCTGTCAGAAAAACAAAGAGTCACTAACCTAGGAGTGATAATGGACCCTTCCCTGAAACTTAACAATCATGTAAACATGATTGTTAAATCATGCTTCTTCCAACTGAGGCGGCTGTCTAAACTGAAGCCCATATTGTCTAAAAATAACCTGGAGACAGTAATACATGCATTCATTACATCTAGGCTTGATTACTGCAATTCACTCCTGTTTGGTATCAGTCAGACCTCCATTGCACGACTACAACTGGTCCAGGATGCAGCAGCCCGATTTTTAACCAGCACAGGCAAAAGAGAGCACATTACACCAGTTTTGGCCTCCCTGCACTGGTTACCGGTTCACTTTCGAATCCAGTTCAAAATACTCATGTATGTCTACAAATCACTGAACAGTGTCCCCCCCCCCATCTCTATGATTTGCTACAATCGTATGTTCCACCACGCCCCCTGAGGTCAGCGGACCAGTTTCTCCTCACAGTTCCAGGAACTCGTCTTAAGCGCAGAGGTGACAGGGCCTTCTCTGTAGCAGGACCAAGACTCTGGAATGAGTTACCTCTGTTTGTCAGACAGGCCCCCTCCCTCTCGGTTTTCAAATCCCGTTTAAAAACTCACTACTATTCAATAGCTTTCAACACCAGATGATCTGTTTTGAGATCCTGTATGCTCTACACTGGTTTGTCGTCATTATCTGCATCGTTTTTGTCTATATTCTGATTTACCTCATTTTGTATTTTGCTTTGTGTGTTACCTGTTGTTTTGTCTGTACAGCACTTTGGTTGGCCTTGTTGCTGTTTTAAGTGCTTTATAAATAAAGTGGTATGGTATGGTATGGTTACTTTAGGACAATACAGGTCCTTCTCAAAAAATTAGCATATTGTGATAAAGGTCATTATTTTCCATAATGTAATGATAAAAATGAAACTTTCCTATATTTCAGATTCATTGCACACCAACTGAAATATTTCAGGTCTTTAATTGTTTTAATACTGATGATTATGGCATACAGCTCATGAAAACCCAATCGGGGGCAGCATCTTGAGCAGGGAGGTCCAGACATCTCTCCTGCCTCTTCCAGCTCTTCTGGGAGGACTCCAAGGCATTCCCAGACCAACTGAGAGACATAGTCTCTCCAGCATGTCCTGGGTCTTCCCCGGAGTCTCCTCCCAGTCAAACATGCCCGAAGCACCTCCCTATGGAAGCACCCAGTGAACATCCTTACCAGATGCCTGAACCACCTCAAATGGCTCCTCTCAATGTGAAGGAGCAGCGGTTCTACTCCGAGTCTCTCCTGATAACTGAACTTCTCACCCTCTCTGGAATTAGGGAAAGGGTCATTCTGACCTTTTTTGTACCATCTAGCTCACCTGTTTTTATTAAACTGAATTAAACCTCTTGATCTGATTCCTGATGTTCCTGCAGAATTATATCTGCAGCCAAAGCATGACTTGACCCATTTTATCTTATCTGTGTGAGTTCACAGCAAAATGACCTTTTCCCCAGTTAAATTAATAATATTTTACTAACCAAATAGTTAATAAATATCAACATAAAATCATTTTGATCTTACAACTATCTTACTTACTTTTGGTGTTTTGCACACATTTATCAGCTGCACTTTACATGCAAACCCAGATCCTGTAATACTTATACAGTCAAATATGAATTTGTTTTGCAAGCGCTGTTCAGTTTATTTGAATAAAGACATGTAATCCCTGTAATCTCCTATCTCAACAAGAAATACACACCTTGATAAGATGCTGTGCCGTGTAGAAACCAGCCGGACCACCTCCAACAACACACACTTTTGGACAAGTGGAAGAGTAAAAAGCCTTTCCACACACACCAAGGCCTGCAGAAACAAGCAGAAATGTACAGTATGTGCAGCCACAACATGCATGGAGCTAAATGGAACTAATCCATTAGAGGGTTAAACTAATCTTATGTAACAGGTCAATGCTCATCAAAGACAAACACAGTTTATCTCCAAGTTTTATAATAGTCATTATATTTACACATGTGCCGAACTAAAGAGTAGATTGGGTTTAACCAAAAAGTGGCATGTTTTTTAACAGGAGTGGAGTTTTGCCAGCACATTCCTTACAAAACTTAAAATTGACTAGATTTTGAGTGAGGTTCGTACAGTCAGGGCTCACCTTCGTGAAGTCTGGTCCTTCCTGAGGTCCACAGCTTCAGCAGAGTCCGGCCTCTCATCGTGTCTCTGTCTCACATTTAACTCACCAGTTGTGTTGTTCCGCTGGTCTGTGCCTGCTTCCCCGCTCCTCTGAGCGTTGGACAGTCCCAGTAAAGGATCAAAAGCCAAGGTAGAGACTGTTAATCTTCACTGCGGAGTTTTATTTGACCCGCTGCTCGAGTTGAGCTTTTTTTATTTATTTAATGCTAACCGTTAGCAACGCGTTCAAGTCTCGGTTCCTTCTTAACTTCTCTCCATTTTCAAACTTAATAACTATTAAGTTACAAAATCTGCCGGTTCTGTTCAAAGCTGGGAATGGTGTACCAGCAACAACAGCCCGCGGAAAACAAACAGCGAAGCGCGAACGTTCCGCGGACACAACTTCCCTTTTTAATCAAGCTTTTTTATTTATTTACTGCTGTGATATATCATACACAATAAAGCTGTGATTACATTTTCTAAACGGAAATTGATGTAAGTCACACACATGCACGTTTTATTTTTTTTTCCCCCAGTAATCTTTAAATTAGCACCTTACACATATTGTTAATATTTCTGGTAATTTTATTATTATTGATCTAATTTACAGTATCTTGGCACAATTACCTCTTTAGGCTTGAGCCGAGTTAAACACAAAGAACAGTTCCAACCTAACCAGGTTCAGTGAGGTCCTCTGGACGGATTCTTGTTTGTTGAAATGTTTAATCTTTTACTCAAAAGACTTATTCAGTCTGAGAAAAGCTCCAACCCTTTCAGATTTTGACACAAAATGACTGTTGCAAAGGCCTATGAGCTCAACTTTTGTTGCTTAAAATATAAATACTTTGCTAAAACGCTATTTAACGCCTCATTTATATATCTATGACCACTTTCTTTATTTCTTTGCATCAGTTTAATATGCGAGTCAATCATCTTTAAAGTTAGTTTGCTTTTTGTAAATCTTCACAGGACTACACAGTGGAGTTTCTGACTCCAACTCCAATTCTTTACACCTCTGCTTTAAATAATTAATAATAATACTGTACAAACCGGATTCCAAAAAAGTTGGGACACTAAACAAATTGTGAATAAAAACTGAATGCAATGATGTGGAGGTGCCAACATCTAATATTTTATTCAGAATAGAACACAAATCACAGATCAAAAGTTGAAACTGAGAGAATGTATCATTTTAAGGGAAAAATCTGTTGTTTCCAAATTTCATGGCGTCAACAAATCCCAAAAAAGTTGGGACAAGTCCATTTTTACCACTCTGTGGCATCCCCCCTTCTTCTTACAATACTCAACAGATGTCTGGGGACAGAGGAGACCAGTTTCTCAAGTTTAGAAATAGGAATGCTCTCCCATTCATGTCTAATACAGGCCTCTAACTGTTCAATCGTCTTGGGCCTTCTTTGTCACACCTTCCTCTTTATGATGCGCCAAATGTTCTCTATAGGTGAAAGATCTGGACTGCAGGCTGGCCATTTCAGTACCCGAATCCTTCTCCTACGTAGCCATGATGTTGTGATTGCTGCAGAATGTGG
>NC_056514.1:14704289-14742565 GCF_014905685.2 Nematolebias whitei
ATTCTGTTATTTCCTTGACAGTGGCATTCCTGTTTGAGGTGCAGTGATGTTTAAGGGCCCCGGAGATCATGAGCAACCAGTAGAGTTTTACGGCCTTGACCCTTACGCACAGCGATTGTTCCAGATTCTCTGAATCTTTTGATGATGTTATGCATGGTTGATGATGATAACTTAAAAGTCTTTGCTATTTTACGCTGGGTAACACCATTCTGGTATTGCTGCACTATCTTTCTGTGCAACAATGGTGGAATTGGTGATCCTCTTACCATCTTGGCTTCTGAGAGACACTGACACTCTGAGAAGCTCTTTTTATACCCAATCATGCTGTCAATTGACCTAATTAGTGTTAATTGGTCTTCCAGCTGTTTGTTATATGTTCAATTTCCTTTTTCCAGCCACTTATTGCTACTTGTCCCAACTTTTTTGGGATTTGTTGACACTGTGAAATTTTGAATCAACATATTTTTCCTTTAAAATGTTACATTTACTCAGATTAAACTTTTGATCTGTCATCTATGTTATATTACGAATAAAATATTGACATTTGCCATCTCCACATCATTGCATTCAGTTTTTATTCACAATTTGTTTAGTGTCCCAACTTTTTTGGAATCTGGTTTGTAATTATAATAATGCAGTTAGCGATGAGTTGGACTCAGTGTGGATTAACATGAACACTGACGTGAGCTTGCAAATAACCAAACTACCAGAATCACACACAGATTTAATGAGCTGTAAACTCTTTACTGAAGAAGTGATATTACTGTTCAGACAGAAACCATTTGTTTAAACGTGCATTCATGCATGTCTTTTCTATTAGGTGTCAAAATTCATTTAATGCTGCACATCAAAACCCACGAGAGAAGACAAGAGAAAAAGACACCTATTAATCTTCACTCCGTTTCAGATCCATTTTCATTCCACCTTTTCAATGGCAGTCAGTCTCAAAGTTTAGAATTGTTGTTAGAAGTTGATCTTATTACCAAGTTCAAAATAAAATCACAAACCAGCAATTAATACAACAACACAAAACAAACTGAACATCTGTGAACACTTGGTGTTTTAACATCTGGTTAAGATTTATTTATTTAGTTATACGCGCAGAAATTTTGGACAGTTTAGGCTGTTTTGATTCAATTTTCTCTATGAAATTGTGAAAAGCATTAAAATGTCTGCAAGTTTCTCAGAGTAAACACAAAGTATCAGGTTGGACATTGCGATTGTTGTTTCAGTTTGCATCAGCTGAAATTATAAGCAGACCTAGCCAAGTAAGAAGCCGGGCCTTAACACGGTACATCTGGAGTCTCCTCTGAAAACGACGCCCTGCAGGTGTAGCGTCAGGCCCGAGGAAGGATGGCAGGAGCCGAGAGTCACCTGAGGATCAGCTGAGAGCTCAGAACGTCGCCCAGCAGGGCTGAGGTGAAGACACGGAGGAGCTGATGGAGTCAGCAGGTGAGAATCTGTGTTTAGTTTTGTGTGATTTCTTTAGGTTCTTGTTTCCTGCCTTCCCCAGTGTTTGTTCTTCATGTCAGCTCCTGCTTCACCTGCTCCCAATCTCCTCAGGTGTTCGTCATTATGCCTCGTTAGTGTCCCTTTAAATCCAGCGTCTTTGTGTTTCCTGGTTGTCCATGGATTGTGCCGCCGTGTTCTGTTCCTCCGTGTTTCCCCGTGTCCAAGTCAGTTTTGCTGCCACGTCACCTTCTTGTTTGGTGTCTTTTAAAAATAAATCTCTTTTTCTTCATTTATCTTCAAATCCCTCGTGTCTGTCTGCACTACCGCGAACATGATGGACTTATCTCTTTTTTAAAGTTACAAAACGTTATTTTATTTGTGTTAAAATCACTGTATTCTCTCTTCTCTTCTTTACTTTATCGCTCAGCACTGCTGGGCTAGACAAAAACAAGGTTAGACAGATGTGCGCTTTACGCTTAGTTTAAACAAAAAGTTACGACGGGACAGAAGGAGAGGATCATATGGAGGCCTTGAAGTTCTAACCACAGCGTCACCGTAGGACCATCACGAAGACGAGCATAACACGAACTTAACGGTAATTCTTCAGGCGTCGCTCTCTCTCCGGTGCTTGTCTAATGGGATGAGATGACTAAGCCCTGATCAGACACTCGGGTCAGTCTGTCAAGACCAGCAGCCCTGAAGGTCTGTGCTTATCTTTCCCTGATCAAAAGTTCTGTAAAACCATTTGACTAATGTTTATTAGACATTCACACTATTGTGAACCTGTTTATATTTATTATTCCAGGTTTCTTTAAACTGTTACATACGTTTTTCTGCATCTTTCTCGTTCCTCAATTTTTGTGCTATTTCAACAAATCATAAATCAAAACGTTCAGCTTGTTCAGGACAATCCTGCTATGACTTTTGGTATTGGTGCAACTTTAGCTTTTTGAAATAGGCGGTAGATTAAGCTTTTGTCCCTGGTTACCCATGACCCAAGAGAAATTTGATAGTCAGCCCGTCTCCAAGGCAGTCGGACAGATTTTTTTCTTCATCCTTGAGTCCATCTGGACGTTCTGGTTCCAAAATGGCCTAATTGTGGGAATCCATTCCACTGATCCATGCTATGAGTCTCCCTCATAGCCTGCGGCCTGCGATTCTCATAAATCTCCTCCACCTTATGGTTTAGCTCATAAATTAGCTGATTTTGAGCACTCACAACATGAACCAAACCTTCACACTGACTCGGAAGCTTTTCCATGGCCGAAACTGCTGCCGATGTCTTCTTTAAAAGTCGATCAAACAGAGCCCCGCCGATGCCAAAAAGCAGAGTCCCTGCTCTCATAAATCCAAATAAGTAAACCTCTTCAACATCCTCCTGAGACAGGACTGAGAGGCACATCAGCTGCCACACTCCCCACGGGTCCATGACGTTCCCCACAGCGTGAGTCTCAGCTGGACATGCAGGTTCTCCAGGACCTTGTCGCTTTGATGAAAAAATCTTATCAATAGAGTTGAATGCCCAAGATACCAGATCCATAATCTTCTTAATTTACGTTCGGGAGATGTGGACCAGGCACTTCAAACACACAAAGAGCAGAGCAGGAGGAAGGAGAAACGGGGGAGGAAAGACAGAAGCAGCCACCTCCATCAGAGCCAGATCTGTTTACAACCTTTTACTGCTCCGTTCACATTTTGTTCTGCTTCAGCTACTTTCAGCTTCCTTCTGCAAATTTTTTCAGCTGCTTTCAGCTAATTTCAGCTGTTTTGTACTATTTTCAGCTTCTTTCTGCCAACTACAACATTAGTGTGCTTCTTCTAACTTCTTTCTGCTCCTTTCAACTTATTTCTGTGTTTCAGCTTTGTCTGCTGTTTCAGCTACTCTTTAGCTCTTTTTATGCCAATTTGAGCTTTTTCAGCTAATTCTGCATTCCACATAGCCTAATTCAGCAAATTACTCTCTCCACTTCCTTGTAATTTCAGCTTCTTTTGTTTTTTTAAAGCTACTTTTCAGCTTAAAAAAAAAAAAATATTTCAGCTTTTTTCAGATAATGTTTACTTTTTGGTGCTCATTTCTGCTTCTTTCAGTCTAACTGGGCACAATTGCGCTCTCTCTACTTCCTTCTGGTAACTTAAGCTTCTTTCTGCCTTGTCAGCTACTTTTCAGCTATTTTTTGGCTAATTTCAGGGTTTTTAGCTAATTTACTAATTTGTGTGCTCATTTCAGCTTACTCAAACCAAATTCAGCAAATATGTGCTCTTTCTGCTTTCTTCTTCTAACTTAGGCTTGTTCTTCCATTTCAGCAACATTACAGCATGTTTTTAACTAATTTAAGCTGTTTTCCAGTAAGTTCTTCGGCAATAAGCATTCACACTGAATTTTCACAGGAAATGCAATTTCTCTAGTTTATTATTAGACATATGCACACATAAAATCATCCACATTTGTTTTTTACATTTAAAACAATTACACAATTCAACCTTTATTTGTACAAATTAATCACATTGAGCCTTGGAGACTCATTTACAAGAGATTTAGACAGACGAACAGACAAAAGTATGGAAAAGAGAACACACGAGGGGAGAAGAGGTAAAAAAAATCGTATGTCGCACTATCCTGGCCGGGGCACGGTGTGAGAGTTGAAAAAAAAAAGACCTCACACATAAACAGCACACGATGACGTCATGATACATTTATGAGAGGAGGCCGACAATCCCATGACAGAGTTTATTAATGCATAAATTGTTTTATGACGAGTCTTGGAAGAAGTAAAAACTTGACTGGAGGTTTGAGAATAAGCCCCTGGAATGTAAACACTTCATCAAAACAATTATAAAATGTACTTTTGCACAGAACATTTACTGAAAGATGACTTTAGGTCAGAGGTCATAAAGTATGGGGTCCCTAGATAGATGTCAAAACGGTGCACAAATCTTAAAATTGCACATTTAATGCACGTATAAAAACAGACAGGAAGGTTTTTTTACAGGACGATGACAATGAAACGCTGGAAACATCAACAGGTCAAGCCAACGTGAGCTGCAAGCAAATAACAGAAAAAAATCAGCTTGCTCTTCACATTTTCTTCTCTAAACTGCGTTCACACATACATCACATCTGAACACTGCATCAGCCAGGATGTGGTGGCTCGCACACGCTTTCTGAAGCCAAAAACACTCATTTGTGTGTAAAAGGAAGTGAAGACGCCACGTCAGTCAGCATGCACAGTGTGGTTCAGAAGGCGTTCATCTTCACACCGGACTTCCTGTAGCTCTGATCATTACTGAACGGCCCTGAAGCCGTAAGGGTTAGATGTGCTTAGGTGAGAGTAGTGCAGCGGGGTCTGCTGCTCCACGTCAACGTGCTGAGGCCTGTCAGGGCTGGGGGGTCTGGGAGGCGGGAACTCCTTTTTAAACTGTTGGGACACAAAGAAAACTTCGTATAGTTGGCCACACGTTGACAGGACTCCAGTTGTTTAGTTTGTTGATGCTTTCTCAACTCAACAACGTCAACATACACATGCACCATACAGATGTTGTTCGGTAAACGAAATTTAATGGACGGTACGGTACTTACATAGCATCTTTCTATCTAATCAAGAAGATACTCAAAGATCTTTACAACACAAACTGTGTCCTCATTTACCCATTCATACAGCACTTTACTAGATCTGTACAAAGACTAATCAGAGCTTTATCACATTCATACACTGATGGGACACACATCAGAGGCAACGAGGTGTTCAGTGTCTTGCCCAGGGGCACGTCAGCATGTGACTGTTGGTGGAATCGAACCTCCAACTCTCCCACTGGAGGACGACTGCACTAACCACTCAACCACAGCCGCTCCAAAGGTGTCATGTAAAAGTTTACAAGTTTAGTTTAACCTTATCCATCTATCCATCCATCCATCCATCCATCCATCCATCCGTCCATCCATCCATCCATCCGTCCGTCCGTCCGTCCGTCCATCCATCCATCCATCCATTATTTTCCACTTGTTCTGAAGTCAGGTCTTGGGGGCAGCATCTTGAGCAGGGACGTCCAGACATCTCTTTCCACCTCCACCTCTTCCAGCACTTCTGGGAGCATTCCAAGGCGTTCCCAGACCAACCGAGAGACATAATAGTCTCTCCATTGTGTCCCTGGGACTTCCCCGGGGTTTCCTCCCAGTCAGACATGCCTGAAGCACCTCCCTAGGGAGGCGCCCAAGGAGCATCCTTACCAGATGCTCAAATCACCTCGAAGTGGTTTGGGCATGTAAGTATTAGTTTATGAGAGAGTTACTGTATTTTACAAGCCAGTATAAACTGTCCCTCATGTGGCTAACTGTTAGCTTAGCCTCAACAAAAACGACTGCACATTTCTTCTTCCTGCTTCCTCTGACTGATATAGAGGTTGATAACTAATTATTGATTTATTGATTTTATTTGGGTGACTGTGGCTGAGTGGTTACAGCAGTCGTCCTCCAATGCAAGAGTTTGGGGTTTGAATCCACTAGCAGTCACATGCCGAAGTGTCCCTGGGCAAGACGCTGAACCCCTCATTGCCTCCAATGTGTGTCCCATCAGTGTATGAATATGATAAAGCACCGATTAGTCTCTTTAGAATGATTTGTAGAGTGCTGTATGAATGGGTAAATGAGGGCACAGATTGTGTTGTAAAGCACTTTGAGTGTCTTGATTAGATAGAAAGGGACTACAGACCAGTACATTTACCATTTATTTTAACCTGAGCAGAGCTCAGCCTTGTAGCTTACGCACGATCATGAGAAGAAGTCGACCATTTTCACTCTTACCCTCCTGCATTTTAAAACCAGAGCTACGATGAAGATGGACACCAAGATGATAAATGATACAACAGTCAGGGGGATCAAGTTGAGATCCACGGTGTGGTCGGTGCATTTGTCCTGGGGATCCCTCTCTGTGAGAGAAAACATGCAGGAAAAAGTTAAAGAACCAATGAAGTAACATTTGATGTGTCAACATGGAGTCTGCTCACCTTCAATTATGATGATGGTGCCATTGCTTTCCAGCTTGGAAATGCTGCTCAGAATATTGTCAAAATAAATCCACTGGCAGGAATATAAGTCTGTGTCGTCCAGGGTCAGCAGGGACAGCTTCACTGTAAACCCTAACCTGTCTTTCTGCTGGGATGGACTTACTGCAGTCCTGTTCTTAAACGCTTCATCTACCGTAGTCTTTCGGTTGCCTCTGTCTTTAAAGTGCAAGTAGACAATTTGATTGTTGTGGAAATATCTGTGCAGACTCAGCCCTACAGCTTCCTGCTTGGACGTGCTGCAGGTGATCTCAAGAGACGAGTTCACTTTTACATAAGACATCGATGAGGGGCTTTGAGAAACTGCAAATGAGAAACGGGCTATTACCAATAGAGGTACATAAAAACATACAATTTCAAATGATGACACTATATATATATATATATATATATATAGAGTGAGGAAAATAAGTATTTGAACACCCTGCGACTTTGCAAGTTCTCCCACTAAGAAATTATGGAGGGGTCTGAAATTTTCATCTTAGTTGCATGTCCACTGTGAGAGACATTATCTAAAAAAATAATAATTGGAAATCACAATGTATGATTTTTTTTATATTTTATTTGTGTTTTACTGCTGCAAATAAGTATTTGAACACCTGCCAATCAGCAACAGTTCTGGCCCTCAAAGACCTGTTAGTCCACCTCCACGCCACTTATTCTAAATTAGAAGCACCTGTTTGAGGTTGTTAGCTGCATAAAGACACCTGTCCACCCACACAATCAGTAAGACTCCAACTACTAACATGGCTAAGACCAAAGAGCTGTCCAAAGACACCAGAGACAACATTGTAGACCTGCACAAGGCTGGAAAGGGCTACGGGGCGATTGCCAAGCAGCTTGGTGAAAAAGATCAACTGTTGGAGCAATTATTAGAAAATGGAAGAAGCTAAACATGACTGTCAATCTCCCTCGGACTGGGGCTCCATGCAAGATCTCACCTCGTTGCGTATCAGTGATCCTAAGAAAGGTGAGGAATCAGCCCAGAACTACACGGGAGGAGCTGGTCAGTGACCTGAAGAGAGCTGGCACCACTGTTTCCAAGGTTACTGTGGGTAATACACTAAGACGCAGTGGTGGATGTAACGAAGTATAAGTACTTTGTTACTGTTCTTAAGTACATTTTTTATGTATCTGTACTTTACTTAAGTAGAGTTAAATGTGGGTACTTTATACTTTTACTCCACTACATTTTACATCAAGTATCTGTACTTTCTACTACACTACATTTCTGTAACGTGTTGCATTACAAGTTACATTCATGTTGCAGCTTTTTGATTTGTTTGTTACTTTGGAAGTAACCAATGGTGAGAGGGGAGCTGGTCCATTGAATCACTGCAAAGTGGGCAGGTAACATTAGGCCTGGCTTCAAGAAGAGCTGGGCCAATGACATATATTCTAGTATATATGTCATTGAGCTGGGTGCACCCACAGCACCACTAACACACCCAAAATGTATTCCACCACAAGAGAGTCAGTCAGAAGAAACACGCCACCCATGGCCTTATTGAAAGATTATTGAAAGATTATTGAAAGACTGTTCAGTACAGCAGGACAGATTCTCTCTCCCAAAAGAGCCAGACTGGACTTAAAAATCTTTGAAAACCAACTTCTTCTGAACTTGAAAAAGAAATTCTTGCTGCAATATTAAAATGTGTCAGTTCATGGGATGTTAGGACAAGAGACAAGAGATGTCTTCAAATGTCTCGACACTCAGGTCCAAGTTTTAAAAATGGTGTCAGGAAGTTAAAATATTGTTCAATATTGACCCATTACAAGGTTGAATACACAGTATTTTAACTAGAGTTGATGACAAACTGGAGTTGAAATATCAGTGGAAATGATCAGTGCCTATTCCTTTGTTAGTTGTGTCTAATGCTCCTTTTGTTCAGGCAGACAACTTTTACTTTAATGTGTTTACTGCAGTTAAAATGACACATTGGTTTTGATTCGTGTTAAATAAAAACTTTCAAAGGTTAAATCATTTATCTTTCTTATTTTGCTTAATGACATTTAACTCTGCAGGTCATCCCTGAAATTCTGACGCACAGAATCACAAGTCCAAGTGTGAACGGTGTCACAGAGTAAACACAATAAAAACATGTATTATCTGCAGCATTGTTCATTAAAACGGCTCGACAGTATTAATGTATTACAGAAAATATACATTGTTAGGCAGACTACTTTTACTTAAGTAAAAATGTTAATGTGGTACTTTTACTTTTAATAGAGTACATTTTTGTCAGTTTATTTGCACTTTTACTTAAGTACAGTGTTTGAATAACCTTCACATCAATGTGAAGAAGACAAAGGAGATGATTGTGGACTTCAGAAGGAACAAAAACACCTACACCCCCCTGAACATAAGAGGATCTGCGGTGGAAGTGGTCTCCAGCTACAAGTACTTGGGTGTACACATGAATGACAACCTCAGCTGGAGCAACAACACCACCAGCCTGATCAAGAAAGCTCATCAGAGACTCTACTTCCTCAGACGGCTGAGGCGAGCTGGTCTGGGAAGCTCAGTCCTCACCTCCTTCTACAGGTGTGCAGTGGAGAGCATCCTGTGCTCCAGCATCAATGTGTGGCATGGAGGCTGCACAGCTGCAGAAAGAAAAGCTTTGCAGAGAGTGGTGAAGGCTGCACAGAAATCTGTCGGAATCAGCCTCCCCACCATCACAGAAATCTACACCTCCAGATGCAGGAAGAGGGCCACCTGCATCATGAAGGACCTCACTCACCCAGCACACACACTTTTTGCCCCACTCCCCTCAGGAAGGAGGTTGAGGAGCATTAAGTGTAGAACCACTAGACTGAGGAACAGCTTCTACCCTGAGGCTGTTAGACTCATGAATCTCTAACCCTCAGTTAGAGCATTGAAGATGGGTCGTGGCTGGGTCTTCCAACATGACAATGACCTGAAGCTCACAACCAGGAGAACCAAGGAGTGGCTCTGTAAGAAGCATATTAAGGTTCTGGAGTGGCCTAGCCAGTCTCCAGACCTAAACCCTATAGAAAATCTTTGGAGGGAGCTCAAACTCTGTGTTTCTCAGCGACAGCCCAGAAACCTGGTTGATCTAAAAAAGATCTGTGTGGAGGAATGGACCAATATCCTGCAGACCTGGTGAAAATCTACAGGAAACGTTTGACCTCTAATTACAAACAAAGACTACTGTACAAATATTAACATTGATTTTCACAAATGTTCAAATACTTATTTGCAACAGTAACACAAATAAATTATTAAAAAATCTTACATTGTGATTTCCAGATTTTTTTTAAATTTAGATTATGTCTCTCACAGTGGACATGCACCTAAGATTCAGACTCCTCCATGATTGCTAAGTGGGAGAACTTGCACAATCAGTGACTGACTAAATACTTTTTTGCACCACAAAACCCTGTCCAAAAATGTAATAATGAAACTTCACCGACGGCTGAAAAATGACAAAATATCAAACTCCTTTCATGAACATTTTAAGCACATGTTCTCTCTTTGTTTTTGTATGTTTAGCTGAAAGACTTTAGTGTTTTTTCCTTTTTTAAGACAAAGGCCCAAAACAAGATGAAGCTGCAGTCAAACAGAAAAGATGACCCAGACTCATCTTTGACGACATCATCTGTACATTCTTTACATTCTCAATTCAGAACCTTTGTCTCACATGTAACTCACCTAAGCTGAGGGTCACCTCCACAGGTGTGCAGAAGAGTCCCAACAAGCAGCTCCACCAGAGGGCCTTCATCATGTCGCCCAGGCTGCAGGCAGGTCGCCCCATGCACTGATGCAGCAGAGACTGACAGCCTGCCTACTACTTGAATGCAGCGTCTGTGGTGAACGGAGGAAGTGACTGACTGTTGTTCTCAGCTGGGTGTGGGCTTGTTCACCATGCTGGTTCATGCTAAAGACGTAGAAGGTGTTTGTTGCTGACAGCTTAATCTGGCACAGATTCATGTAAAACATCTAGGTTTGCCCACACCATGCAAACATAAAACCAACCTTTACACTTACTGAAGAAGTGTTCACATCCCTCAACCTTAACCTTTTTAGTCACAATACAGCCATGAATGTAACAGGAGTTTCTTGAGCTTTGACCATCAAAAGAAAAGTATCAAAGTTCATGCTCAATAGTCCAGATAAAAATCCAACAATGTTCAGTCGGTCAGCTGGACGGTTTATTTTTGGCTGAGACTTTTCGTCCTTCAACCAAAGGACTTCATCAATCTGAGGAGCCACAAACAAACTGAGTCTCACAAGCAGCACACTCCCATAGTGGGGAAAAAAACAGTTTGCTGGTGATAAGATGGTTTCTAGGGCCCGCCCTCTCCCCCGTCAACTCCTCTGAGGCAGCCATGTCAAAGTGGTTAAAAACATCAAAGTTCATGCTCAATAATCCAGGTAGGAAAAAAAGGTAGTTTTTCAAATTTGTATTATTTGAGGCTGAATAGATTACAAAAATCTGAAATTAGCAACAACAAAAAAGGCTAAAAAAAGGTTGCTGAAAAATAATATTTGTAAGCTCATTCATCCAGGTAGATAACAACAAGAAAGTTAAATCATATCATCTGGACCAGTTTCTTTAAGTGAAAAAACGTTTTGTCCCCCATCTGGAGTACTTCGTAAGTCTGGGGCCTGCTACTTAGTTGATGAAAAAAGTTAATTTAGCTAAAAGAAGCTGAAAAAAGAAGTAAAACAGCTGAAATTAGCAAAGAAGCTACAAAAATTGCTTGCAAGTTTGAATCAGCAGAAAGAAGCTGAAAAATGAACTGCAATTAGAAAAAAACTGAATAAATAGCGGATAAAGGTAGATGAAAGAAACTAAAAAAAAAACAAAGACAGCTGAAATTAACAAAAAAGCTAAAAAACTTGGTGAAAAGTTTGATTTAGCAGAAAGAAGCTGAAAAAAAGAACAAAACATGAAATTGAAATGATCAAAAATATCTTTTAAAAAATCCAAAAAATTTCAATCTGGTCCTCTGGACATTCAAAAAAACAAGAAAACAAAATAAAGCAAAAAAAATATATATATAGAAACATTTCGTCTTTCTATCTTGATGCATGCTCAATAATCCAGGTAGAAAAATCCAAAAAAGTTCAATCTGGTCCTCTGGACATTCAAAAAAACAAAAGCAAAACAAATTCTAGAAACGTTTCGTCTCTCATCCAAGAGACTTCTTCAGTCTGAGGTGCTGTTTTCAGCTCAGTCTCTTTAAATAGCACCTTCTTAGAGTGGATCAACCAGTTTTCTGCTGACAACCAAAACCAGCTGCTCACATGCTCAAGAAGGACCATCAGCCTAACAATGGATCATTAGCACACTGATGGCTGTTTACTACTCACAGAGGGCTGAGTGATACTAGCAATCACAGCATTGTCCCCCTCTTACAATGTTACACATTGCGCGAAAGCTACTGTGTTGGGCTCACCAAAACCTGCTCTCCATCAGAGCGGTTTACATACCCGGTGTTCTGAACAGAGGGGCAGATGTGATGTCCAGGGGCGGCCCACGTCACGCGGACTGGACCCTCCATCCAGACCTGATGTTTCAGACGTGGCAGAAGTTTGGCAAAGCAGCTGTGGACCTGTTTGCGACGCAAGAGAACGCTCAGTGTCAATTATGGTTTTCCCTGAGCCCGCGAGACGATCCACCGCTGGGGGTGGATGCATTTGCTCACAGCCCGTGGCCCAAAACGCTTCTGTACGCGTTCCCCCCACCTCCTCTGATTTTACGGTTCCTGAACCGAGTTCAGGAGGAGGGATTGACATCTCTCCTGGTAGCTCCCGAGCGCGTGAACGCACCATGGTTCCCAGTCCTGCAACGTCTGTTGTCGGGTCGTCCGTGGAAACTGCCGTGGAGGGAGGATGCTCTCCTTCAAGCAGGAGGAGCGATCAGGAGTTATCCAGAAATAGGCCAGCACCTGTGGGTCTGGCCGCTGAGCGGTCCCGCTTAGAGAGGATGGGTCTCCCTCAGGATTCAGTGCGCACAATTCAAGATTCACGCGCTGCATCTACCACAGCTCTGTACACATCAAAGTGGACGGCCTTTCAGCGCTGGTGTACAGAGAAAGGTTTAGAGGCCACCTCATGTCCATTAGGCGGCGTGTTGTCTTTTCTTCAACAGCTGATGGATAGGAAGTTGGCATTCAGCACGATTAAAACGTACGCTGCAGCCATCTCTTCCTGCCACGAAGGGTTCGGAGACCGAACAGCTTTCAATCACCCGCTGATGAAGCGGTTTCTAAAAGGTGTACAAAGACATAGGCCGGTTTCACGCCCACTTGTTCCACAGTGGGATTTAACGCTGGTCCTGCGAGCCCTGATCAAAGCCCCATTTGAGCCTCTGGATCAGGTTTCACTTAAATTCTTGTCTCTTAAAACAGCCCTGCTGCTGGCTTTAACATCCGCTAAGAGGGTGAGTGATTTATCTGCCCTCTCTGCCGCTCCGTCATGTCTCAGAATCCAGGCTGACGGTAGTTCAGCTGATTTAAGACCAAACCCAGCTTTTATGCCTAAAAACATCACAAGCTCTTTTAAATCAAGACAGATATCGTTGGAGGGATTTTCCCCTCCCCCCCACAGATCAGAAGAAGAAGCATCTTTTCATCTTCTCTGTCCGGTGCGGGCGTTGACATGTTACATAGCGCGCACAGCTGCAATGCGTCAAACTCAACAATTGTTTGTGCATTATAGAGATGCATCTGCAGGTCGCCCGTTATCCACCCAGCGCTTGTCACACTGGCTGTGTGAGGCCATTTCTGAAGCCTACAGAGCATCAGATCTAGAGCCTCCTGTCAACCTCAAAGCACACTCCACCAGGGGTATCGCATCTTCGACTGCTCTGCATAATGGTATGTCAATGCAGGACATTTGCACTGCGGCTGCATGGTCAACACCCTGCTCATTTATTCGCTTTTACCTACGTGATGTAACGGCTCGTTCCATGACACATTCTGTCCTTAGTGCTCTAACAGAATGAATATTGTTGTTCTCATGGAACTCTGTTTAAGCTCATCTGTCTGCATGCATTACAGTGTGAGATGTTGTTATCAGTCACAAGTTGTGTCTGTGATTTTGGTTCTATTGTCACTAATCAGTTCATGACTATTGTTACCAATCAGTTCATTTGATCAATAATCAGTTCATTGATATTAATCTGTTTATACTGTTCAGCCATGAACCAGTTGGTTCATGTCCCCCCCCCCCCCTCTTTTCAACATCTTCTCCCCGTTGAAAGTTTTCCGGGGCGTTCATGCTTTGTCAGAACGCATAGTTACCCAACATGCGTCTGTGCATGGCACATAATTACGCGATGCGTAGTTATGCACACGGGGAGCTGAGTGACAAGACGTTTTTTGGGCAAGCTTCCGCTTCTTACTGTGTTCGAATGGACCCAGTGAGGCGAGGACCACATCCGCTTCGCCCTTAACCCATCAGCGACAGCCTTAAAGGGCGAAGCCTATATGACATAGAACGTTGGTTACGTACTGTAACCCCAGATTCTATGAATATAGGCGTAGCCCTTTAAGCGTCGGGCCTCAATGGCTCCTAAATGGCTGAAGAAAAAGCTATTTTGGGAGCCGATTTCCCGCTCTTAACGTAATTTATACGGACCGGGTGGGGCCCACACAGCAGGTGGGCGTGGACTAAATTTTTTCAGTGCTTATGCTACGCATAACGGGATAAACCCATCAGCGACAGCCTTAAAGGGCTACGCCTATATTCATAGAATCTGGGGTTACAGTACGTAACCAACGTTTTGCTTAAGGATTTCCAATTCATTTTTCATTAGTATTTTGCTAATATCCACTTTGTTTCCACTGAACTGCAGCCCTGAGCTTTAAAAACAAGTGTATTTCCTTTAAAGTCAGCGGCATTTGACTTTTGTTTTTCACATCATCCGCAAATTGGCTTCTGATTATTTTTTGGTTATTTATTTTAATCCGATGATTACAAAAAATAACATCAATAACGTGTTTCAACCATACTGGAAGAATCCTTCATAAAATGCAAAACTTGAGAATGCACTTTCTATTTCGACTAGGTGGCTCACTGGAAGCGCGCAGGGTTGCCACGCCAGACTCGTGGGGTCTGGGGTTCGAACCCCATCTCATCTCCATTCGACTATTCATTCATGTCGTCAGTGTTTTAACATGTTTCACATTTGTCGTCTACCTAATATTGCTTGCATATGTCTTTGCTCTTTTTACTCTCAAACACACACCAGGTAACAGGAGAGCTTACGCCCTTTTTTGCTTAGTTACACATGTTTTCTTTTAATCATCATTGTCAAGCATTTTCAAATCTTTTTTTTTTTACTTACTTTATTTGACAGGGACAGTGCACAGAAACATAGAACACAACAAGTCTGTGACCGATGCGTTGCACAAAGAGTACATAGCTACAGCTAATTCACAACTCCAGTCCCTGCTTGGGCATTTCTATGCATTAAAATACATACAATTTATCAATCAAAATACAGTAAGAGTACCTACGTACTCCTGCCTACATATTCATGTAATCAACCTAACAACCTCCAATTTCATATAATAAAAACTTTATATTAAAATACAAACTATTTAAAAATCTAAATACAATAAAAATACAAAAAAAGAATCCTCTACAAATTCTAAATTAACTTTGAAACCCACAAATTTACATAAATATCATAGCACGTCCTCGATACCACCCCATCCTCACACATTCAGCTAACATACTAAAAATTTATAAATATAATACTAACTCACTAATACATACACTCCCACAAAGACTTTTGCATCCATAAAATCAGAGTATTCAAAATGATCACATCTTTGATTTTCCTTTAGCCAAGATTTAGTCATATAAACAAACTTTTTAAGTTCAGGTATAGCTTTTACATGTGGGGGCAATAAGTTCCATAATGTTGTGCCTTTATAGGAAAAAGAGGTCTGACCAAACGAGGTTCTAGAGTTAAGCAATTCTGTTCTAAAGATCCTCTGGTGACTCTGCAACTGTTTTGCTTCTGGATAAATGAGCTCAGTGATGAGGAGCTAACCTATTGATATACTTAAAAATTAATTTAAGAAAACATAAGTTAGAAAAGCTTTCAAAACTCATTAAGTTATGTTTGTCCAAGGTTAGACAGTGATGTGATCTTATTGGCTTTTTGTCCATTACTTTTATTGTTCGGTTATACAATGAGACCATTGGCTTAATAGCCGTTGTAGTAGCCTGGGCCCATGATGTCATACAATATGAGATATGAGAGAATATCATGGCATGCATATACTGAAGAGCAGCCTGTACAGGAATATAAGGTCTTATTAATTTGAAACAATTAAGGTTTCTTTTGACTTTTTTGGAAATGTTGTTTATATGATTCTCAAATTTTAGACGTGGATCTAAAAACAGCCCAAGATATTTGAATTCTGTTACATTTTTAATCATTTCATCCTGTAAATAAATTCGAAAATTTTGTTGAACATGTTGTTTTCTAATGGAAAAGCACATTGACACTGTTTTACTTAAATTGATTACTAACTCATTATTGAATAACCAACGGTTCACTTCCTCCATACAGGCAGACAAGACATCTGTTGTGGTGTCTTAGCAGGTGCATAAAATACTGCATCATCTGCGTAAAGTTGACAATTTACACCATTGCATACAAGAGGTAGGTCATTTATAAAGAGACTGAATAACAGTGGCCCTAATATAGAGCCCAGTGGAAGTCCCCTTTTGATGTTTAAAAATGAAGATTTTTCTTGAGCCACTTGAACACATTGCTGCCTGTCTTGGAGATATGAAGTAAACCAGCCCACTGCTTCATCTGAAATTTTAAAAGATGCCATTTTAGATAGCAGCCGACTATGACTTACTGTGTCGAACGCTTTTCTAAGGTCTAAGAATACTGCCCCAACCACCTTTCCCTGGTCAAAAAAACTTTTTATATTTTCCACCAAGCAGCAGTTGGCGAGTACCCGGATCTGATGTTGCTCGTTAGTGTGACGTTGCACGTTCCTGGTGAGACGTATTGTGCCACTTCCTGTTTGTCTGTTGGTAGCTCGAGTGAATTGTTTGCTCGAGTCGTCTCTGTTTTCTGGATTTATCTGTCTTTTGCACAGTTTTTCATTTTAGTTCACAAACACACTTAGTACAGTTGTTTTTCTACTGTTGGATAGTGCTTAAAACACCTCTTATCTTTCAACACTTCTCAGTTTTTATTGGTGTATTTGGCTCTGCTAGCTCCTGCTAGTGTTAGCTTAGCATGGCTGCTGCTTCTCTCCCTGCTTCCTCTGTTTTCTCTTGCTCCGTGTGTCAGATGTTTAGTTACTCCTCTGCCTCCTACATGCAACAAATGTAGTCTTGTGGTAGCTTTGGAGGAGAGGCTGTCTGAACTGGAAGCTCGGCTCCGCGCTGTAGAAAAACCAGTAGCTAGTCAGGTCCCCTTAGACAGCACAGAACCTCAGTCTGAGGTGCTGTATTCAGCTCAGTCTCTTAAATAGCACCTTCTCAGAGTGGATCAACCAGTTTGCTGCTGACAACCAAAACCAGCTGATCACATGCTCAAGAAGGACCATCAGCCTAACAATGGGTCATTAGCACACTGATGGCTGTTTACTGTTCACAGAGGGCTGAGTGATACTAGCAATCACAGCATTGTAAGAGGGGGACAATTGAACCCGGAGGCCTCCACCCCTGTTTAATGATGGACGATTTCTTTTCACAAAGACTCACCTCAGACTGAGGAAGTCTCTCGGATGAGAGACGAAACGTTTCTAAATTTTTTTTGCTTTGTTTTGTTTTTTTGTTTTCTTGTTTTTTTGAATGTCCAGAGGACCAGATTGAAATTTTTTTGATTTTTCTACCTGGATTATTGCGCATGTATCAGGATATCTTTTAAAAATCGTTGCTGAGAACATTCAACTTAGCAGAAAAAGCAGAAAAAAAGAACAAAAACAGCTGAAATTAGCAAATAAAGCTTAAAAAGTTGCTGAAACAGTTTGATTTACCAGAAAGCTGGTTTTCAACTAGTTTGACACGACTGTCAACATGGAAGAGGGCCGGCAAGGGGGCGTACCAAAGAGACCATCTAATTACAAGCAGAACTGGTTTGTTCCACTTTGGAGTAAGCTGTTGGGGGAGAATCAGTTTTGTTGTGTGTTTCCTTGACTGATGAAGCCTTCTGGATGGAAGGCGAAACGTTTCAGCACAAAAAAAAAAAAAAAAACTGTCCAGATGACATGACTGAAAAATGTTGGACAAAGCAAAACAGTTACTTAAGAAGTTTGCTTTAGGAGAAAGACGCTTAAAAAATAACAAAACCAGCTAAAATTAGCAACAAAAATGTTTTTCAAAAGTTGCTTAAAAAGATTATTTAGCAGAAAATAGCTGAAAAGCTACTCTGCAGGTTTGCTTCCAGGACTGATCTGTGTTGAGCTCCATCCATCTTCCCATTAACTCTGACCAGCAGCATGATGCTGCCACAAATATGTTGGGGATGATGGTGTGTTCAGGGTGATAGTGTTAGTCTTCCGCCACATGGAGTTCAGAACATCTTCCACCTGTTTGTTGTGTGCTCCACGTTTCTTGTAGCAAAGTGTAGATGGTTTTGTTTCAACAATGGCTTTCTTCTTCACACTCCTCCATAAAGGCTGGATTTATGGAGCACGACAAACACTTGCTCTGTGGACAGATTGTCTATTGGACTTGTTGGCTTCTTCTCAGAAGCACTTTCCTTTCCCTGTCTGTCAGTTTAGGTGGACGGTCATGTTTTGGTTGGTTTGTAGTTGTACCGTACTCTTTCTATTTTCAGATGATAGACTGGAGAGCTCTGAGATGTTCAGTGTTGAAAACCTAACACAGCTTTAAACCTTTCAAAAGTTTTATCCCTGACCTGTCTGGTGGCTTACTTGGTCTTCATGATGCTGTTTGATTACTAATAATCTGTAAAAAAAATAAAAATAAAAATAATAATAATAGTAAAAAAAAAAAACCTTCACAATAATTCACTACTGTGTTTTATTCTGTCACATGATCTGACCCTGCAATCTGTTGGTTTTATGTGTCCGGCTTGTTATAGGCCAGTATTTCCAGAATTTCCCAAATGTTTTGAAATATTTGCAGGGATTGTCTATTTGTTTTGTCAGAAAGCCGGAAAGTCCAAAAAATAAAAATTTAGACAACTTAAGGAGGAGCGCTTGGTGACCCATGAAACTAAATGATGACTGATTGGAGACAGAAAAGAGAATGAATTGTGATCAAACTAAGACACAATTAAAACAATGAAAAAATAAATTCTTGCAACTCACAGGAATGTTGTGCGAATCATGTTTCAACTTATTTGCATTTAAGTAGAAATGCAGATGTGTCATCAGTGTGATTTAAATGAAAACTTTACACATCTTCTTTCAATTAAAAAAAAAAAATAATCCAATGAATCACCAACAGTCTCAGCCCAGTGAGATAGTGACTTTTGGGGTTCATGACCTTCATGAAACAAAAAATGATGGTGGACTTTTACAGTTTGTTTAAGGAGCAAGACACTTCCACTGTTCTGGCTTTGAAACGTTTTCAGACCCGTCATGTGGGGAACTGCCTGAAGGCAGCCACCGATTATTATCCACCTAACAAAGGGCCTCTTAACTTTATATCTTACTCTTCTTTTCTTTTCTTTTTTTGGATGGCCTCCCTTCTCCCCTTACAGCCATCCTCTCCACACCATTATTATGAAATATTTATTCTAGTGACTATCTAGTGTAGGTTTTTTTTTAATTTTTTTTTTTATATCTTTCTCTTTTCTCACCCCCCCCCCCCCCCACACACACACACACACACACACTCACAAATAGCGACCAGCTCGGCACCGTGATGTGTGCTATTACTTTTACTGGCATTTCGAGTTACCATGGCAACATAATTAGCAAGCAAAGACACCATTTTTCTTAATGAAAAACACTGACAGAACTCTTCACAGCCTCTAACTGAGGTCACGTGACCTAGAAGGGAAAGGTCTCTGAACAAAACACTGATTAACTTTTGGAGCCATTTTGGATCAAGATGGCTGCCACAGCTAAAAATATGATAACTCAGCTATTTTAAAAGATATTGAGCTGAGAGTTGGTGTGGTGGTAGCTGACAGCGACGCACGACATATTCTGAATTTAAATCTATATTACAAATCAGTGTTTCCCCTACCATAACAGAACCGAGCGCCCTGCCTACAGAACCCCCACCACCTGTCTGCACTGACGTAATGCTAAACGGCTCACAATGCATGTGCGCTAGCTAAAAAGCTAATAGCATCTTCTTCCCTCATACTGAACTCTCACGCTGAACAGCCCCCCCACCCCCCCACCCCCCCCACACACACACACAAACTCGAAAACTGTCGGTACAAACAGTGCACGTCTCAGATGTGTCTCTGTCCCCCCCCCCCCCCTCCACTCCCCCCCCCCACCATGAAAATAATCTGACAGCACGCAACTGAGACGTGTCTCTGTCTCTCTCCTCTCCCCACCTCTGCTCTAAAACTGTAAGACTGTTGATGCAAACAGCGCACCGCTGTGTCTCTGTCTTCTGCATCCCCCCCGTCAGTATAAACAGTGTGCTGCACAGCTCAGTACGTGTCTCCGTCCTCCCCTCCCCCACCGACAAAAATCATGGACGAGACGAGCGCCCCACCATGTTATCTAGGGACAACACAGCAAATGAATATAATTCAGAGGTTTTAAGAGTGGTTTAGCTGAAATTTGGTATACTGGTAGCTGAGAACAACCCCTAATAGATTCTGATTGCAAATAAAAAATCCAAGATGGCTGCCTGTGGTAAAAAGAAAAAATACTATAAGTCAGCCATTTTTATATATTAAGCTGAAATTTGGTGTGGTGGTAGCTGAGAGCAATGCCCCCCAAAATACTGAATTCAAATAAAAAAATTCAAGATGGCAGCCAAAGCTTAAAAAGAAAATAAAAGACTATAACTCTTTGATTTTTGGCCAAATTAAGCTTAAATTTGGTATGATGGTAGCTGAGAGTGAACCCCAACACATAGTACTGTCAAATCAAAATTTCAAAATGGCATCAACTTGGCAGTCCCTGTCAAAATTTCTCCAGGAACATTCTAGTTGGGTTTTTTTTTTTTGGTTGCAGTTTTATCATGTTATACCTGATGCTACAATTGTTTAACTTTTTTGTCCCCCATTGTGAAGTGGGAGAATTGGATATACCCTCCATCCATCTGTATGTCCATGCACGCATGAATGTTACGAGCATGAAAACTTTAAAAATAATTAGTGTGTGGCTACATACGTGTAAGAGGTTCCTTTCGAAAACTGGGTTACGAGGTCAAAAACCAGTCTAGAAAAACACTAATTTTCCAAATCTCCAAGCATTAAACATTAAATTCCTTCAACGATGGGGGACATCGGTATACCACTTGTTTTTCATTGATCTATGCTCAGTGCATCATAAAACAAAGTGCAAACCAACATTTATGAACATCAAAGTTCATGCTCAATAATCCACGTAAAGGACGTTTCATTTTGTTGAAACGTTTTGTCTTTCATCCAAAGGACTTCATCAGTCTGAGGAGCCACAACAAACTCAAGTCTTCACACTCACATATAGTGGGCCAACCAGTTTGATGGTCATAAGATGGTTTCTAGAAACAACACCGTCCAGAAGACTTGACTTAAGTTTGTTGGAAAGGTTTATAAAAATGTTGTCAATTTATTACAAATGAAACAAACCAAGATATCACATTTCTATTACGCTTTGAGAGGTTATCCTTTGATGAACAACAATCAAACAAGTTCAAAAAATGATGTTCTCAAGTACAGTTTGTGGTTGAAGATAGCTGGCGTCCTTAATTTATGTATCAGCATCTTTGATCATGACATCAATAAAATAAAAAAAAATAAAAAAACAAGCACTGCAAATGTTAAAAATCATTAGACCTATAGAATAAAAAGTGCTGCATGTGTATAAAATGTTGAATGAGGCATGTAGCATAGAGCTGGTTTAATGCTGACCATTTAAAATGGAGCTATGTGAGGAATAACTTTAATGACCACAAAATATTTATACATTCATCATTTTATAAAAAATCCCTCCTGCAGTCTGGGCCTCCTTTGGACAAGAGGCCCATTATTTCTGTGGATATATAAGCTGTACACACATTTACATAAAGCTGCCACCAGCAGGAACTCAGACATCTTGTTTGAGAACACTTGTGACTGTCAGGTCGTATGAGGTGCCGTTGTAGAGTCAAAAATTAACATCATTTTGTTTTATTTAACTTTTACTAAGAAAAAAAGTTTTTTTTTTTCAAAGTCATATTTTCACCATGCTATTCATAAAATTATAAATGTCATAGTTCCCAACTAAATATTTAATTTACAAGATAAATATTTAGGTTACAAACTAAATACTTAACCTGCAAGTTAAATATTTAGTTTGTAAGCTAAATATTTAGTTTGTAAGCTAAATATTTAACTTGCAGGTTAAGTATTTAGTTTGTAAACTAAATATTTATCTTGTAGATTAAATATTTAGTTGGGAACTATGTCATTTATAAATGTATGAATAACATGGTGAAAATATGACTTTGAAATTTTTTTTTTAATTAAAAGCTAAATAAAGCAAAATATTGAAGTTAAAATTTGACTGTGCAATTTTACAAATGGCACCCCATAAGTATGAGTCGCCGTTCGTCAGGTATGTGGACGACCCACCTGAACAACAACCATCCAGACCATATAAATTGGTTAAGGAAATATAAACAACAAATAAAGAAAAGCATATCGTCATAGTTCATCCTAAAGTACTTCTGATGATGGCTCGGCGCGTTCTCCGCATTCTGTATTAGATGATTTTTGTTTAGTTCTGTACCATTTAAAAAGGAACCGCAAAACAGCTACAACAGTGGCTGTAACGACGACACCAAGGACGATGGCTGTCACATTTGAGGGGGTCTCCTTGTTACTGGTGTCCGGTAAAATCATCGTCTCTGACAAAGCAAACAGACTTGGTTTAAATTGAACATGTTTTGCATGCCTGAACAAATACACAAGAGTTAAAACGTTAAAAGCTACTTACCATTAACAGTGACTTGCACCGTGATGGAAGGAAAAGCATCCATCCCACAGTATGATAACATCCAAACTGTGTAATTTTCTTCTTTTTGGACACTCAAGATAGTCAGTGACACATAAGTGCGATTATCCCATTCACAGGTGTATTTCTTCCGGTCATCGTTGCATGGTATGCTTTCATTGGTGTCCTCCTCTGTGTGATACCAGTAGAAATTTGTCCCTACACACTTGTCACGTGGATCATGTGGAGTCCAATTTATGCTGCAGTTCAGGGTCACGGATCTTCCTATCTGGACCGTCACTGTTTTATTGCACATTAGTCTCACCCCTGAAAGAAGATAGCCAGGAACAATGAACAAATTGTTTATTCTACGTATATGTCTATATTATGTATACTGTACCTCAAAAATTACCTGCATCTGCTGAGGCTCTGTGGAGGAGGACATACAGAAGACTCAAAGTTATCCAACAGCAGGACATTTTGGGACGTTTCTGTGCATTGAGAAGCTAGAGCAAAAGAAAATCATTTAATTAGAAACAAAAAGATTGTTTTATTCTCCTGCCTTTGCCTGGCTTGTGTGGCCTTTTATTATTAATATTTTATCAACAAAAAAAGAAGTTAAATCATGTCATCGGGACAGATACATGGAAGAAATGTTTCATCTTTCATCGTCAATAAGGTGCAATTTATTTATTCATTATTTTATTTACAGAGTTTGTTGGCAGGCCTCAGACTGACTAAGTCTGATCAGAATCAGATTCAACTTTATTGTCATTGCACAGTTAAGCGCAGCAAAAATACATTTTAGTGCCGCCGTCCAACACGGGTAGACGGAAGTGCACGGAGGCTGCAGCTTCGTTGTGAAGCGCTGCCCTTATCGCTTAGATAAGATGGCACAGCATTTATCAGCTGGCTCAGCTCTGATAAGGGTCCACAGATGTTCTTGGTGGTGGGGGGTTGGGGGTGGCAGAGCTTCATGATTTACATATCCTCCTGGAGCAATTTGAGATAAGTTAGCTTATCCAAGGCCAAGAGGGGAAGCCACTTTCAGATAAGCAACAATTGTTTTGGGACAGGCCGACTCTACTGATTTCACGTCTGCGTTCATAGTTTCTGCTGCTACACTCAATGGTGAATCCAAACAGCCAGATTTGTGGTAATTCCTCCGGTCCATGCTTGTTCTAGAATTGCGCCGCTCAAGGTGGCTGCATGTTGGAGCAGCTCTGTTACTTTCATTCTGAGATTTTGCTTTTGGAAACTTTAATTCCTCTTTTTCTGGATGTAAATCACATTTTTTTGGATGAATGTTTCCTCCGGTATCAGATGCTGTGCAGCTGGAAGGATTTTTACTGAAACTTTTTTCGTTTTGGACATTTGTTATGATGCGTAACCATGGCAACAAGGCAGTTTTCTACAACAACAGCAGCTGATTAATATCT
The DNA here is from genome assembly GCF_014905685.2 of Nematolebias whitei. Classification (NCBI taxonomy): domain Eukaryota; kingdom Metazoa; phylum Chordata; class Actinopteri; order Cyprinodontiformes; family Rivulidae; genus Nematolebias; species Nematolebias whitei. Next base: position 14,728,310 of record NC_056514.1, read on the forward strand.
CAAAAGCTCAAGTAATATCTCAACTACAGCCTCAAATCTCAAATGAGTTGAAAAGGATGTTCTGTGGAAGCATTCTCATCTACCTGCCAGCTGTGCTCGAGTGCCTGACCACTGATATCCTGGAACTAGCAGGAAACACGGCTCATGACAGCGGAAGGACAGGATCATCCCTTGGCACCTACTGTTGGCTGTCCGCAGCGACGAGGAGCTCGGCGGACTGCTGGGAGGAGTGACCATCGCTCTGGGAGGAGTTCTGCCCGGCATTCGGGTGGCCCTACAGCCCGGGGGAACCGAGAGGCCAGCCGAGTCTGGGTGGACGGATCGGACGGCATCTGCAGCCAGTTTCTTAGGATCCACTGTGAGATGGACCTTTACAAGAGATCCTTCCTGTCTACAGCCATCAGCATCTATAACATCTCTTAATGAAACTAGGATAACGAGTTACAACAACAAATAATTTCCCTTTGGGATTAAAAAAGTATTTTTGAATTGAATTTAATTTGAATTGAATTGTAGCCTTATCCAAGGTTGATTCCTTCATGCCAGCGAGTTCTAAGAGCCGCAAGTGTCCTGTGATTCTCAGAAATCACATCCAGCTTAAAGTTTAGTTCACAAAGCATCAGAGTCTGAGCGCTCGAAGCATGGTGCGCTCCTTCACATTAGGCAGGCAGCCTCACTATTGCCGAAACTGCTGCCGACATCTTCCTAATTTGTCGATATCCCCGGTACCCGCCGATTCCAAAAAGCAAAATCCCCATTATCATAAATCCAATTGTGTATGTGTCTTCAACGTCCTCAATGGACAATACAGACAGGCACATCATCTTCCACATACCACAGGAATCTGTGATATATCTAGCTGTGTGTCCCTTCAGGGCAGAGGGTTCTCCTGCATCCTGTCTCCTCGTCGAGAATAAATAAATAAAAATCTTTCAGATGAAAGACAAAATGTTTCTTCCAAGAAGAATCTGTTCAAATAACATGATTAGACTTTTTTGTGGTTTATTTATTTACCTGGACGATTGAGCTTACATACTTGAGAAAAAATAAAAATTCTATGTGAACTCGTAAATTCAAGCGCCTTCACGTTTACCACGTTCTCAAAAATACGCCCTGTTTTCAGCAGTATTCACAACTTTATGGGAAGAAATTTACCATAAGCTAACATCTTACAACGTTGCTGCTGCAATTAAAACCTCAGAAGTTCCAGTGGAAGGCAGAAAATGTCCAAAAAATAAATGAAAGTGTCTTTTGTTGGGAAATGAGAAGAATCTTTCTTAAGTGATTACAAAGCTAAGCTAACAGGCTAATGTGATAGCTGGTTAGCTTAGCTGCTGACAAAGAAAAATGTGTCATACTAGCTTGCTAACAAAAAAAAAAGAGTATTGTTTAGTTTGTGTAAATCATTTATAGCACGTGGAGTACAAAAAGACGTTTTTGTCCAGGCTACTCTAATGGCAGGCCAGATGAGGACCTGCTCATTTTTAAATCCATTTTCAGTCTGTCTGAAAGTCAGAATCAACTGAAACAGCTACACATATTTATTTATTTATTGGGGACTGCGCAGAAAGGCAGCCACCTATTATTATCCACCAGACAAGGGTCTTATTCATCCATCAAGTTGAATGTGGCCGTAACATGTACAAAATGTTTTATCAAAACCACCGGCTCGGCGCAGTGATGTGTGATATTACTGTACTTTTATTGGCATTTCGGGTTACCATGGCAACGTAAGTTGCAAACAAGCACGCCATTTTTCTAATTGAAAAACACTGACAGAACTCTTCACAGCCACAGTGAGGTCACATGACCCAGACTGGAGAGATCAAGATTTTAAATCCAGATAGATGCCACAGCCAAAAATATGACAACTAGATATACAGTACAAAGATATTGAGCAAAGATTTGGTGTGGTGGCAGCTGAGAACAATCTCAAATATACTCTGATGTCAAATCAAAAATCCAAGATGGTCACCTGAGCTAAAAAGGAAAAACAGTATAAATCAGACATTTTTAGAGCTGAAATTTGGTGTGATGGTAGCTGAGAACAATGCCCAATAAATACTGAATTCAATAAAATAATCCAAGATGGCAGCCAAAGCTACATTTAAATAGCTTTAACTCAGCTATTTTTACACATATAGAGCTGAAATTTGGTGAGATTATAGCTAAGAACGTTCCTCATCCCATACTGGATTCCTCTTTACCACTTGCTTTTGTCGAGGGCAGACGTTTTCCCCTCTTCTCCCTCCTTCGCTTTGCTTTACTGCTCTGTCCTGTCAGTGAAACTGCTTCTGAGCCTCTCTACATATTTTCCGAACCATAATTTTGCTATGGATCTGATCAGTTGGTCTCTCAATACAATCGAAAAAAAATTCTCAACGATGAGACAAGCTTCAGGGGAGCCGAACTGTCCTGACGACATGCTCTGCTATCCATGGACGACATCGAAAATAATTGGATTTATGATAACATTTTTTACTGCTTTTTGGAATCGGCTGGTTTATCAATATACAAAGAAGACGGCTGCAGCTAATTTGGCCCTCGTCAGGCTGCCCACCTTATGGGAAGGTTTGCTCTGTATCTCGAGCACCCAGACTCAATTGCTTAGCGGACTGGATCGCAAATTGCCACAGTTTTCGAAGATTTTAGAGAAATTATTTGTCACTAGATTAGATGAATTTATCAATAAGCAAAATATATTAAGTAATAGTCAATATGGGTTTAGACCTAAAAATTCTACGTCAATTGCACTCATGGATTTAATGGAACAGATAACGACGGCTGTGGATCAAAAAAAATATTGTATTAGTATTTATGTTGATCTAAAGAAAGCATTTGATACTATTGATCACAATATTCTTCTCAAAAAACTAAATAAATATGGTATTAGAGGGCATGCATTGCAGTGGGTATCTAGTTATCTAGAAAAAAGGAAACTGTTCAAATAAATGATGTAAAATCTGAATTCTGTAATATTACATGTGGAGTGCCTCAAGGCTCTATACTTGGACCTAAGCTATTTATTTTATATATGAATGACCTGGTAAATGTGACTGGATTTTTTAAATGTATTTTGTTTGCAGATGATACTACTTTTCTTTGTGTGGGTGAAAATGTTGTGCAAATGCTGAAGATGGCACAAACAGAATTTGTGAAAATACAAAATTGGTTTCAACTAAACAAATTATCTTTAAATGTAGATAAAACAAATTATATGATTTTTAGTAACAACAAGAAAGTGCTTGATACTCCATTTAGAGTCGATGGAATTGAAATTAATAGACTCAATGAGGTGAAATTTCATGGTGTCATCATTGATGAAAAACTAACATGGAGATCTCACGTAAAAAATTTAAGAACTAAAATAGCTAAATCGATTGCAGTAATGTACAAAGTTAGAGAGTTATTCAATGATAAAGCAATGTTTCTATTGTATAATGCCATTATTGTTCCACATTTAATTTACTGTATTGAAGTCTGGGGTAAAGCATGTAAAACAATTACAAATCCAATTTTTATTTTACAGAAAAGAGCCATAAGAATTATTACCAGAAAAGATTATAACCATCCGTCAAATATATTGTTTCATCAGCTAAAGATATTAAAATTTTATGACTTGGTTGATTACAATATCTTACTGTTTATGTATGGGGCCAACAAAAACATACTACCTACTAACATTCAAGGGAAATTTGTTAAAAGAGAAAGTAATTATTATCTTAAGGGAATGGAGATGTTTGTGAAGCCGTGGTGTCGCACCAGTCTGAAGATGCGATCCACTAGATCTCAGGGTATTAGATTGTGGAATGATCTGGAGGTTGATATTAAAAAAGCCAAAACTATGTACATATTCAAGAGGATGATAAAAATTTGTTTTTTAAAAAAATATTAAGTATAATGTGAGTTCATAAAAATTGTTTACAGTTGATCTTATATTCATCTTGCTTTTGTATAGTAATTTTGTTTGGAATATATTTTGGGGACAAGGGGCAGATATTATAAGAATTCATTCTTCTTCTGCTGCCTTTCATTTTATTTCTGTGATTGTACATCTTTTTTCTTTTCTTTAAATTGTATTATATTTGTTGTTTGGATGAAATGAAATGAATAAATAAAACATACATACATACATACATACAAATTGGATGTGATTTGTGAGAATCTCAGGCCATTTGTGGCCCCTAGGACTTGTTGGCAGGATGGATCTGATCTCGGGGAATATTCTCAGGCACAGAGCAGCATGTGTCCACTTAATTTGGATGTTTCTGAATCTACGTGAGACTAGCAAAGACTCAAGGCAGATAAAATTCAGTAAAGTTCTGCCCATCTCCAAAACAAATTGTTTATCTGAATTTGGCTCCCTTGGCTGGCCACCTAATCTCAATTCGCCTGGATGCTCTGTAATCTGACGCTCTGCCCCCTCCCCTCCCACTAAGGAAGTCCACGAACCAACCAGGGGAAACCAGCTGAATAAACGTTGTGTCATAATTTTAGGACTCTTGGATTCTCTCTGCCACTGTTCTTGGTCGACCTCAGCACCCTCGAGAATGTTTACAGATCTCACCAGAGGGAACTTGCTGATTATTCCATTCTTATCAGAACTCCAAGTGCCTCCGGGATAATAATAATAATAATAATGTGTCACATACTGTATTGTCATCATTGTGTTCCCATACAATGACAAAATTGGCTCTCTGCATTTAACCCATCCACCACCAGGTGGTACAATGAGCAGCTATTGAAAGTGCCTGGGGAGCATTTGTGGATGAGGTGTGCTGCTCAGAGACACCATGAAATGTGCAATGACTGAAGATCGAACCTGGGACTTTTGGGTCCCGAGTCGGCTGCCCTGACTCTACACCATCTCGGCCAGCGTCCTTGGACACACTCACCGCCCTTGTCATCTCCCCCTCCACTGTGGAATGTCTACGTCACCATGTGCTTATGTGTGCGTGGTGTTTTTTTCAGTTTCATGCTCTCTCCCATTGGCCACTGAGAGAGAGCATGTTAGGATTTTTTTTTGCCTCCATATCCTGCATGTTGTTACTTTCACAACTTTTTTGTCTGTCAACAGGTCTCACTTGGAAAAGAGTCTTTGAGGCTCAGTGTGATTTATCTGTATAAATAAAGGTTTGAATGAAAAAAAAATAAAAAATCCAAGATAACCACCACAGCTTAAAAGAAAAAATGACTATAATCATTGATATTTTGCCAAACTGAGCTGACATTTGGTATGGTGGTAGCTGAGAGTGAACCTCAACACATATTACTGTCAAATCTAAATGTAAAAATGGCAGCAGCGTGGCAGTCTCCGTCAAAGTTTCTCCAGGAACTTTCTAGTACAGCATATAAAAATGCTGTTTGTTTGAGAAAACAGTGACAAACTAAACAAATGGCGTCATGCAAACGTGTAAAGTTTTATTAGATAATGTAGCATTGTTTTCTCACTGGTTGCTAATTTTTGATTGAGTTTATTATTTTTTTTATAAGTCTGAAAAACGGTCTCTAAATCAGGTCTTTGGTTAATCGTTAGCCCAGCCTGAATCGAGACTTCGGCCCTTTTCTCTGCTCTATGACTGATGTCACAGCTGATAAGGTAGCACCTATTTATAACTCTCTGACTTAACCCAACATTTTTCAGTCAGGTCATCTGGACACTTTCTTTTTTTGTGCTGAAACGTTTCACCTTCGATCCAGAAGGCTTCATCAGTCAAGGAAACACACAACAAAACTGATTCTTCCACCAACAGCTTACTCCAAAGTGGAACAAACCAGTTCTGCTTGAGATTAGATGGTCTCTTGGGTACGCCCCTCCTCCATTGCCGGCCCTCTTCCTTGTTGACAGTCTTGTCAAACTGGTTGAAAACAACAATGAAGCCTTCCGGATCGAAGGCGAAACGTTTCAGCACAAAAAAGAAACTGTCCAGATGACCTGACTGAAGAATGTTGGATTTTATACCTGGATTATTGAGCATGGACTTTGTTGTTTTCAACCAGTTTGACACGACTGTCAACAAGGAAGAGGGCCGGCAATGGAGGAGGGGCGTACCAAAGAGACCATCTTATCACAAGCAGAACTGGTTTGTTCCACTTTGGAGTAAGCTGTAGGGGAAATAATCAGTTTTGTTGTGTGTTTCCTTGACTGATGAAGCCTTCTGGATCAAAGGTGAAACGTTTCAGCACAAAAAAAGAAACTTTCCAGATGACCTGACTGAAGAATGTTGGATTTTATACCTGGATTATTGAGCATGGACTTTGTTGTTGTCTGACTTAACACTTAAAAAAAGACCAGACTATAACGACTCATGAACTGAAGCAATTAATCACTGCTATCTAAACAAAACTGACAAAGTTAGATGTTTTCACTTATTAGCAGACTAATTAAATAAAAAAAAAACGTACACAAAAAGACAAAAACGTGCAACTGTTTTTATAGTGAGAAGATGAAAAAAGATTGATGAGCATAAAATAACATTTTTGCACCTTTAAAAAAAAAAGATGAATCTGTGCGAGTGGAAAACAAAAGCTCTAGCAGTTCAAAATGAAATAAAACAATCTGTTTGAAAAACAGTCTACAGTATTTCCTAAAGCAATAGATTGCCACTTTGCATGCCAAAGTCTGTGATGGGGGTGATTCTCAGCTACAACCTCAACAAACTTTAATCCAGTATCTATAAACAAACTGAGTTAGACATTATTAATATCAGCTAGCTGTAGCAGCCATCTTGAATCAGGTTGACTCCCAAAGTTAATAAGTTGTAGACGTATACCCAATGATGCATGTCATTAAAATCCATCCAGTGGCTCGGGAGATATTTTGCTAACAGACAGATACAAGCACGCACATACACACACAGCTCAAATACACGAATCCACACCTTCCATGGCAGCAGGTGATGCAACGAACAAAAAATAAAGGAGGAAAATTCCAGCAAAATATCTGATCCAGCATCTGAAATACACACCACCTTCCTACCATGGTGCTTTCAAAATCACCTGGTTGAGTAAGCATTAACAGTTTATTGTTTGTTTGTTTGTTTATTTTTGTGGAAACAACAAAAATAATACAATTATTTGTCCAACCTGCTTGAAACAAAAAGCCTTAATGCAGTTTTTTTGTTTTTTTTCATGGCTCATCTGTTTATGTGCAGAAACAACACTTGACCTCCTGGGTTTTAGGTGCTTGTTTCATGCCTGAAGGATTTATAGATCATTATGTGGCTTAAAAAATAAATAAACAAACACATACCTCTGAAAAGATATGCAGGGACTGGATGGGGAGAAAATTATCAAAATGCCAAAGAAAAAACTAACATGAAAAAAATTCCTGAAGGAATGATTGATCGATATCACTCAAAGATAAGAGCTTGGCTGAATACAGTAAGTTTTCTCATTGCAACGCATGAGAAAATAAACGTCCAAACTGCTTACTGTATGAGAAGCTCATTGAAGTCTGCACTTAACATTTATTCCCACACATTTAAGAACGCACAATTCTTTAAAACTAGAACATTATTCCAGTGTTTGCATCATTGTTCCTGAGACTCAGCTGGAATGTCAAAGTGTTGAGAGAATAAAAACAAAACAAAAAAAAAACAGTATTGACTGGTTAGTAAAATCGGTAAATCTTTTAAATAATCTGACACCAACGTTTCCAGTGAAATTAAAGTGCAAAGGGTAGATGCAGAGGCTCACCTTCAGGAGGACTCAGTCTTTAAGTCTGTGTGTTGGACTGGTAAACCCCCAGAATAAAAACGAAACTCCAGCTGCTGGATGGTCCTGAGCAGTCCGTGTGCTATCTGACAGGCCATGAAGAGCTCATAAACTAGTCCAACGCTGCTGAAGTGACAAGCCGTGGCAGTTCCTGTAAACATATGAAGAATGTTGAATCAGTAAACTGCCAGCTGGAGAAAGCTGCCAAACGTCATGTGATGGGTTCAGCAGGAAATTGGATTCATGCACTGTTGCCATTGTGTGGGTGGGAAAGCAGAAAGATGAGGCAGTGAGCTTCCTCTTCAAATACTTCAAATGACCAGTGCTGGGTAATAAAAGGAAAAAACAAAACAATGTGGAAGGTCTTCATTATAACCAGGATGTTGCGTAATCACTCAGACTTGACACTCTTGTAAATGAGTCCTTGTGGCTCAGTGGGACTAACCCTGTACAAATAAAGGTTGAATGAAAAATAGAGGACCGTGATTGTACGGATTGATACAATATTATTTTATGTAATTAATTTCCTTTAAAACATACAGGTCCTTCTAAAAAAATTAGCATATTGTGACAAAGGTCATTATTTTCCATAATGTAATGATAAAAATGAAACTTTCATATATTTCAGATTCATTGCACACCAACTGAAATATTTCAGGTCTTTAATTGTTTTAATACTGATGATTATGGCATACAGCTCATGAAAACCCCAAATGCCTGTCCCAAAAAATTAGCATATCATGAAAAGTTTCTCTAAACAAGCTATTAACCTAACCATCTGAATCAACGACGTAACTCTAAACACCTGCAAAAGATTCCTGAGGCTTTTAAAAACTCCCAGCCTTGTTCATTACTCAAAACCGCAATCATGGGTAAGACTGCCGACCTGACTGCTGTCCAGAAGGCCATCATTGACACCCTCAAGCAAGAGGGTAAGACAGAAAGAAATTGCTGAACGAATAGGCTGTTCCCAGAGTGCTGTATCAAGGCACCTCAGTGGGAAGTCTGTGGGAAGGGAAAAGTGTGGCAGAAAACGCTGCACAACGAGAAGAGGTGACCGGACTCTGAGGAGGATTGTGGAGAAGGTCTGATTCCAGACCTTGGGGGACCTGCGGAAGCAGTGGACTGAGTCTGGAGTAGACACATCCAGAGCCACCGTGCACAGGCATGTGCAGGAAATGGGCTACAGGTGCCGCATTCCCCAGGTCAAGCCACTTTTGAACCAGAAACAGCGGCAGAAGTACCTGACCTGAGCTACAGAGAAGCAGCACTGGACTGTTGCTCAGTGGTCCAAAGTACTTTTTTCGGATGAAAGCAAATTTTGCATGTCATTCGGAAATCAAGGTGCCAGAGTCTGGAGGAAGACTGGGGAGAAGGAAATGCCAAAATGCCAGAAGTCCAGTGTGAAGCACCCACAGTCAGTGATGGTCTGGGGTGCCATGTCAGCTGCTGGTGTTGGTCCACTGTGTTTTATCAAGCGCAGGGTCAATGCAGCTAGCTATCAGGAGATTTTGGAGCACTTCATGCTTCCATCTGCTGAAAAGCTTTATGGAGATGAAGATTTCATTTTTCAGCACGACCTGGCACCTGCTCACAGTGCCAAAACCACTGGTAAATGGTTTATTGACCATGGTATTACTGTGCTCAATTGGCCTGCCAACTCTCCTGACCTGAACCCCATAGAGAACCAGTGGGATATTGTGAAGAGAAAGTTGAGAGACGCAAGACCCAACACTCTGGATGAGCTTAAGGCCGCTATTGAAGCATCCTGGGCCTCCATAACACCTCAGCAGTGCCACAGGCTGATTGCCTCCATGCCACGCCGCATTGAAGCAGTCATTCATGCAAAAGGATTCCCGACCAAGTATTGAGTGCATAACTGAACATGATTATTTGAAGGTTGGTGTTTTTTGTATTAAAAACACTTGTCTTTCATTGGTGGGATGAAATATGCTAATTTTTTGGGACAGGCATTTTGGGTTTTCATGAGCTGTATGCCATAATCATCAGTATTAAAACAATTAAAGACCTGAAATATTTCAGTTGGTGTGCAATGACTCTGAAATATATGAAAGTTTCTTTTTTATCATTACATTATGGAAAATAATGACCTTTATCACAATATGCTAATTTTTGAGAAGGACCTGTAGATATTGCAAAGGACCATAAAGATGGAAAAACAAACTACAAACTACCCTATCCTGTCTCGCTCTTATGGGTTTATTTAGTTACAAAAAGTTAGTGCAGGAGGGGGCCAAAATTAAAAACTTTGTTCAAACCTCGGGCTGATACCAGTCGATACATTAACTCATGCCTGATACCGAAATGCATTCATCAACAGGAGTTTTATTGTTCTTGTTTGGCGGTCTTTGTTGCCGTTTACAAATCAAAATCAAAGATTACTGAAAAATTGAATGTTTTTCTCACCTCAATGTTGGCCAGCTGTCAAGAGAAGTCTGCACCAAATGATGTATTTATCTTGTTTTTTAGCAAAATGAAAAGCAGTACAGGGCAGCACGGTGGTGCAGTTGGTAGAGCTGCTGCCTCTCAGCAAGCAGGCCACCAGTTCTAATCCCATCCGGGGGTCTTTCTGGGTGGATTTTGCATGTTCTGTCCATGCTGCGTAGATTTCTCCAGGTACTCCAGTTTCCTCCCATCTATCCATCCATCCATCCATCCATTTTCTTCCACTTATCCGGGGTCGGGTCGTGGGGGTAGCAGCTTAGGTAGGGAGGCCCAGACTTCCCTCTCCCCAGCCACTTGGGCCAGCTCCTCAGGGGGAATCTCGAGGCGTTCCCAGGCCAGCTGAGAAACATAGTCCCTCCAGCATGTCCTGGGTCTTCCTCTGGGTCTCCTCCCAATGGGATATGTCCGGAACACCTCACCAGGGAGGCGTCCAGGAGGCATCCTAACCAGATGCCCGAGCCACCTCAACTGTCTCCTTTCGACATGGAGAAGCAGCGGCTCTACAATGAGTCCCTCCCGGATGATCGAGCTTCTCACCCTATCTCTAAGGGAAAGCCCAGACACCCTGCGGAGAAAACTCATTTCGGCCGCTTGTATCCGAGATCTTGTTCTTTCGGTCACAACCCAAAGCTCATGACCATAAATGAGGGTAGGAACGTAGCTCGATCGGTAAATTGAGAGCTTCGCCTTTTGATTCAGCTCTCTCTTCACCACAACAGACCTGTACAGCGCCTGCTTCACTGCAGACGCTGCACCTATCCGCCTATCGATCTCACGTTCCATTTTTCCCTCATTCCTGGAGGGTGCGGTGGAGTTTGCCCAACCGGTCTACATGTGCTTTGTGGACTTGGAGAAGGCGTTCGACCATGTCCCTTGGGGAACCCTGTGGGGAACCCTGTGGGGAGTACTCTGGGAGTATGGGGTACCGGGCCCTTTGATACGGGCTGTTAGGTCCCTGTATGACCGGTGTCAGAGCTTGGTCCGCATTGCCGGCAGTAAGTCGGGCTTGTTCCCGGTGAGAGTTGGACTCCGCCAAGGTTGCCCTTTGTCACAGATTCTGTTCATAACTTTTATGGACAGAATTTCTAGGCGCAGCCAAGGTGTTGAGGGGATCCATTTTGGTGGCCTTAGGCTTGCGTCTCTGCTTTTTGCAGATGATGTGGTCCTATTGGCTTCATCAGATCATGATCTACAGCTTCCACTGGAGCGGTTCGCAGCCGAGTGCGACACGGCCGAGATGAGGATCAGTTCCTCCAAATCCGAGGCCATGGTCTTGAGCTGGAAAAGGGTAGAGTGCCCTCTCCAGGTCAGGGAGGAGGTCCTGCCCCAAGTGGAGGAGTTCAAGTATCTTGGGGTCTTGTTCACGAATGAGGGAAAAATGGAACAGTTTCCTCCCACAGACCAAAAACATACATGTTAGACTGATTGGTAACTCTAAATTGTCCCTAGGTATGAGTGAGAGTGAATGGTTGTTTGTCTTATTTGTCTCTCTGTGTGGCCCTGTAGTGACCTTGTGACCTGTCCAGGATGTAACTTGCCTCTCACAAAGTGATTGCTGGACATGGGCACCAGTGACCCCCACGACCAAAAAAGGAAGAAGCGGGTAACAATAATGGATGGATGTAAAAGCAGTTAAAATATTTTACTTTTAAAAATATCTTGGGGGTCCAGATAAGATTCTGATGAGAGCCAGATTTGGCCCACAGGCCTTGAGTTTGACACATGTGGTATAGACCAATACACACACATATGAGGCAAACACATTATCGTCCCACCTTCAGCAACAGGCGATAACAACTCAACTGTGTTATTTATATATTTAAACAGACGAAAAGGTTTAATCTTGAATCTAAAAAAGTTAAGTCTGGTCCTCTGGACATTCAAAAAACAAAACAATTTTTTTTTGTTTGTTTTGTTTTGTTTTGTTTTTTGAACACCCAGAGGACCAGACTTAACTTTTTTAGATTTTTCGACCTGGATTATTGAGCATGCATCAGGATATTTAAACTTGAACCTGATAAGATCTGAGAGGTCTGGTCGTTAAAAGTGTTTCAAAGGTCACACTTCTGCAATCTTTCCTAACACATGCATCATTAAACTAAACTAATGATTAACCCAACCATTTTAATCATGTAAGAGGGGACAATAACCAACAATTAACTTTACTGCTAATATTTCATCTGTTGCAGTTGTTTTAGAAAGCTACTTGAAACAGATCTCACTTGTAAATGAGTCTTCAAGGCTCAATGTGATTTATCTGTCTAAATAAAGGTTGAATAAGTTAATGGAACATGGGGAAAAGGTGTGCGATAGAAAAGAGCGGGAAGGAAAGTTGGAAAAGAGCGGGAAGGAAAAGAGCGGGAAGGTAAAAAGTGGGAAGGTAAAGAGTGGGAACGAGAGCAAGGCAGGGATGGATGGAAGGTCAGCTAAACAGGCAAGAGTGCCAACATTACACTACAAAGGACCAGCCACTAAAACTCCACTCCAGTGTTTCTGCTCTGAGTCTCCTGCGTTGGCAGGATGGCGCACACAGGTGGAGGAGTGGAGACATCTTTGCGTCGCTTGCTCGCCAGCTTAGCGAGCTTAGTGCGGGCAGTTGTTGACTGTGTGTGTGTGTGTGTGTTAGGATCACAAACATATATTCATGTTAGGATGCTTCAGAGAAGTGGAGCGCTACGTTTGTAGTATCTTAGCTTATAGCTAAGCTAAGTGTGTGACGCTATAAGAAGCTGCAGGTGTAAGATGCTGTGTTAAGGTGCATTAAAGTCTTTAAAACCCCACACCTTATTGTCCTCAAGCTTCGTGAGAAGCATCATTTAGATGAGTAGTGTTGAACACAAGTAAGAGAGTGTAGTGGTGATGTTTTGTTCTTTAATTTCTCTATAAACACTAATAGTGCCGATCTGACGCTGTGGGTTAAAGTGTATTATTTTTCTTTTTTTTTCATTTAGCCTTTATTTATCCAGGTAGTCTCATTGAGCCACGAGAGCTCATTTTCAAGAGAGACCTGTTTAGGGAGCAGATGGGGGGTTAAGGGCCTTGCTCATGGGCCCATAGTGGGGCGAATGAGGATGGGGGCAAGTGTGGGTGCTTCACCTACCCCACCCACAATTTTGATGTTGTCGGGGCCGGGGCGTGAACTGGTGATCTTCGGATCACAGACCAACCTCTCTAACCTCTGCGCCACCACTCCACAAATTAAAGTTAGAATGTCTTCAAAACCCACAGCTGAAGTTACACAAACTTGGTGAGAAACATGCTTTAAATATGTAGAATTAAAGTAAGGAAATGTAGGTGTAATGTTGCTTTTTTGTTAACTAGTGTACAATTTCTTTGCACAGTTTTTTTTGCACACTGGTGTGTGTGCCCGTGCATATTACAGATACTTCTGATGCCTTTCCCGTTATCATTACTAATGATTAGCTAATTAGCATCTGATCCTGTCTACTAAAAAGGTAAATAGTTAATTTTACTTGCTGCCAAAGGGGAAAGCAGGGTGATGGTGTTTTTTGTTAGTTTTGACAGTGGTTCCTGTTAGCAAAATGTCTCCTGAACCAACAATTGGATTTTATTTAAAGTAATCATTGGGTTGACATCTACGGTCCGACTCAAGATGGATACAGATAAGATTCCTAGCAAATCCGAAAATGGCTGTAATTCTTTTAGTTTTACAGATATCTAGCTAAAATATTGTATGAGATTTAAAAAAGTTAAATCTGGTCCTCTGGACATTCAAAAAAACAAAACAAAGCAAATCAACAAAAAAAATGTAGAAACATTTCGTCTCTCATCCGAGAGACTTCCTCAGTCTGAGGAGCTGTATTCAGCTCAGTCCCTTAAATAGCACCGTCTCAGGGTGGATCAACCAGTTTTGCTGCTGACAACCAAAACCAGCTGATCACATGCTCAAGAAGGACCATCAGCCTAACAATGGATCATTAGCACACTGATGGCTGTTTACTGTTCACAGAGGGCTGAGTGATACTAGCAATCACAGCATTGTAAGAGGGGGACAGTTGAACCCGGAGGCCTCCACCCCTGTTTAATGATGGACGGTTTCTTTTCACAAAGATG
>NC_056514.1:14747565-14764136 GCF_014905685.2 Nematolebias whitei
TCAATCTATGTTGATGAAGCTGAACAAGTCCTAACATTCAAGCAGTTTAAATTGAATAGCATTTGTCGGACTCCAGTATTTGCAGTAGACGATATGTGCATCCTCTCCTTCATGTCAACACGCGTCATTAAGATGAAGGTTGACTCATTTAAAAAGACTACACTGAAAATACAAGCTCTGAAACATCAGCTAAAGACAGAAAAACTGCAATGAATAACACAAAACTGAGTTCTTGCTCTACTTGGAAAAAGAACTGTAGACAGACAGATAATACAAAATTTTACTAACAGTTATCTCAGTGATCAGAAAGAACAGAATCAACCGTCACAACAGCCTAAAATCTCAAGAAGAACACAACGACCGGCTCGACATAAATCTCAAACAAACTTGGCACATGTATCTGTGACAGTCTGAGTTTCTGTTAAGAGCCTGGAGGGGACTCAAACCCTGAAACTGTTCTCCGAGAGAGGAGACAGTAAAAAAATGTTTAGCTCTTTCTTGTGGCTTTTTAATGGTAACCAGTTGAACTGGGGTGGAGCAAAACAGGTAAGAATTTGGTTAAAGTTCCTTTAGAGAAGGAACATTTTGTCCTTGTTAAGGAGGACAGAGATGAGGGTGATGAACGAGGGAGCAATCAGGCCAACAAGCATGAATAGTTGGAAAGCTGCCAAATTATTGACATAGCTACGAGAACATAAAAAAAGAACCATCAAGTTTACTCAACTCAAACAAACAAAAAAGGGGTTAAAACAACGACCTGTGATGTGATCTGAAGCCAGGAGAACATCTGGGAGGTACAACTTACAAACACAAAGAACAACAGAGTAACATAAGCTCCTAACAAAGAGCGGCTGAAACACTTTCTGCTGAGAGAATAATGTTCCCGTCAGAAACACAAACACCTGAGCACCTTGAACTCTTGTTTCATGGTTATATTGACAGTAAACAACCATCATCTTTACACGCTTCTTTCCAGGTCGTGCAGTCACTGTGCCAGAGGTGGAGGACACCTGGCCAGGTCTCCAGTCCATCACAGGGACACCTGGCCAGGTCTCCAGTCACAGGGACAGACTAACAAGAAAAAAAACATTCACTCTCTCACTCACACAATTTATGACCCTTTTCCACCACTCCTACTCAGCCCCAACTCTGCTCAGCTTGCCACTGAAACAACGTTATTCCACTAGTATTTTTAGCTGATTCAGCCCTTTTTTAGTGACTGCTTCTCTGGTGGGACTGTTCGAGCAGAGTCTGCACCTAAACGTGACGTCAGAACAGTCGGTCACTGATTGGTCAGGGGGAGGAGTCACTGGATCTCGAGGTTTTGTTCACGAGTGAAGGAAGAATGGAGCATGAGATTGACAGACGGATTGGTGCAGCATCTGCAGTATTGCGGACTCTGTACTGGTCCGTTGTGATGAAGAGAGAGCTGCAAGATAAAGCTCTCTGTTTACCGGTCAGTCTACGTTTCTACCCTCACCTATGGTCACGAGCTCTGGCTAGTGACCAAAAGAATGAGATCATGGATACAGGAGGTTGAAATGAGTTTTCTCCGCAGGGTAGCTGAACTCTCCCTTAGAGAGAAGGTGAGAAGTTCAGTTATTCGGGAGAGACTCGGAGTAGAACCGCTACTCCTCCACGTCGAGGGGAGCCAATTGAGGTGGTTCAGGCATCTGGTAAGGATGCCCCCTGTGCGCCTCCATAGAGAGGTGCTTCGGGCATGTCCAACTGGGAGGAGACCCCGGGGAAGACCCAGGACATGCTGGAGAGAATAAGTCTCTCGGTTGGCCTGGGAACATCTTGGAGTCCTCCCAGAAGAGGAGGCTGTGGAAAGAGATGTGTGGGCCTCCCTGCTCAAGCTGCTGCCCCGCGACCCGACTTTGGAACAAGCGGAAGATCATGGATGGATATTTTTGCACAATTTATTTTTATGCATCCAAGTTATTTTATCTGTTGTTTGTTGTTGATCTTGCATTACAAATTAATTTGAACATAACCGCTGCAATTCTTTGGAACCAAAGAAATAAACCAGATGACGATGTAAAATACTGTTTTTTATTCTTTTAGTACCACTATATTTACATACAGGGTAAACAGAGCTGTCAGAGTTGCAATGAGTTTGTTAGGGGGGTGAATGATCTAATCATCTGACTGTTGATTGCAGTAATTCACATTGTTAGCAGAAATAGAAGGCCGCAAACCAAAATTACGCTTAGGGCCCCATGGAGGCTTACACCGGCACTGCCTGGAGAAAACCCATGCAGCACAGAGAGAACAGCAAACTCCACCCAGAAAGGTCCCCGGTCGGGATTTGAGCCGGCGACCTTCTTACTGAGAGGCTGCAGCTCTACAGTTATATTCTACCATGTTGTGTTTACTATATTTCTTCTGGAACTTGTAGATGTACTTCTTGTTCCACTTTTTATTTGGCGAGTCGAGACTTTTCTTCTTGTTCTGAGCATTTCATTGTTGACCTTGTGTTGACCTGCACATACAAGACAATAAACCAAACTACCAAATGAGCCACTGAGCATCCATCCATCATCTTTACCCTCTTCTTACTTTCCGGGTCATGTGGGCCACCACTGTGCCGAACACATTTTGAAAAGAGCCAACACTGAGTAAACTGACCCCACCCTAGAGAAATGTAAAAAAAAGAAAAACAGCCCGGGGTGATTTGTTCTGATGTGTTCCTGTCAACAGACTCGCCTCAGGACTTCCGTCAACTGGAGCGAAAAGAAAAAACCTGTTTTTATTAGAGCTCAAGTCACATCCAACACGTCAATCATCTTCTGAAACGTTTAAAGTTTGGTTTAGAACTGTGTTTGCGTTAAGGCTGGACTAACATCTTGTGTAAAGCATTTACTAAATGTTCTTCACCTGTGAAGAGTTGTTCTCTAAATATCTTTCGTGTCGCTGAAGGTGCTGCTGGACGTAAAGTGGGGTTTAGATGCATATCAACACATTTAGAGGCAGATAAACTGAGCTGTGCAGCTTCTTCCATCCCCTGAGGCGCCATCTGCTGCCACCTGTCGAGCTGTGTGTGTACATGTACTAGTACTCCTATATTTACAAAAAAAATTACATAAAATAAAATGTTACTGTGGTAGATAACCAATCACTCAAAACAAGCCTTGGGTGCACAACAAGTGTGCATTTCCCTGACACAAGGCCAAAAGTATACATACAGGCTCCAATATCTACAGAGAACTGGAAGAAGCAGAAATGAAGATGTTGAGGTTCAGAGTGACAAGGATGGAGAAAATCAGGAATGAGATCACCAGAGGTTCAGCACAGGTTGAACAACTGGGAAATAAAGTTAGAGAGACCAGACTGAGATGGTTTGGACACGTCCAGAGGAGGGACAGTGGTTTGGACGCATCCAGAGGGACAGTGGATGGACTCGCTGTGGAGACCTCTGAAGAGGGAACAGCCGAAAGAAGAAAAATCATGAAGCTGCTCATGATCGGTGTATGTAAACTTCTGACTACAACTGTAGAATTCAGAAACATTTTACTCGACTCATCCAGTCAGAAAACATTAAAAGTAAATTTAAACTTTAAGATCGCACAGAATCACTAATAATGAATCACTAACAATGAATCACTAATAATGAATCACTAATAATGAATCACTAACAATGAATCACTAATAATGAATCACTAACAATGAATCACTAATAATGAATCACTAACAATGAATCACTAACAATGAATCACTAATAATGAATCACTAACAATGAATCACTAATAATGAATCACTAATAATGAATCACTAACAATGAATCACTAATAATGAATCACTAATAATGAATCATAATTTGTTCTAATAAAACCAGTTGTAATGAACAGACATGTAGTTATATGAACAGTCAGGCTGTCGTCTCTGACCTCTAATTTAACTTTAGTCAAATCTTTGTGAGCAAAAGCAGTGAATTATAAAAATAATAAAAATAAAACTGGACCAGTCAGCTGCTGCTGCTCCGGACGTTAAAAGGCAGCTCCTGATTCTTCTCTGAAAGGGCACAAAACATTTGTTGGACAGAATACTTTAGTCTTTTTTTACACGTCACAAGTTTGTTGTAAAATGAAGAAAAATACACAACTTAATACAAAAGATGAAACTGGAGGAGACGACGATATAAATGAAATTCACACGAGCTAAACATAATAATAATAATAATAATAATAATATTACGTTGATTCTCCGGTGCATAGTGAGCGTTGTTTGACAGGAAGCAGCTTCCATACAGGAAACACGACTACAACAATAAAAGCCCCCCCTCTTTGGGCCAACAGGGGTTTTTGCACATCTGGTCCGAGGTCTATGGTTCTGATCAAACCTGCTACAGATTCAGTTTTTACCAAATATCCTTCCAACGGTACAGCTTTAGGATGGACGTTTTATATGGACTTCATGTCTCCTTTTATTAAAAAAACTGAATAAACAGAATAAGCCGCTCCCCGTGGTCCACAGCTTGTCCTCTGGTCCAGATAAAGTCTTGAGCGGGTCGCAGCAGAACCTGGACCGCCCGGCTGTTTGTCTCTGAGCCCTCTCACCACTCCATGTGCGGGGGCTGCGTGTGGACCTGACTCGGGGTTCTGTACTCCGTGTGCAGCAGCTTGCTGGCCTCAGTGGAGTTCTGGCCCTGCAGCCAGTCCTCATACAGGGTCTTCAGGGCGGGGTTCAGTTCTGGCAGTCGGACAGGCAGGCTGCTGTAGACCTCCTCCATCTGCTGGACCAGAGCTTTATCCACCCGACCCTCCACCTCGCTCTCCGCCTGACCTCGGCCGCTCAGGCACCCTGCAGAGACGAGGGAGGAAAGGGAACGGTCTGACATCGCTAGATTCAACGAGTACCAGCGGGGGTGTGAAGTGGGTTTACCTCCGGGGCAGGACAGGACCTCCACCAGCTGGTAAGGGACACGCCCCTTCCTCATTCGATGCACCAGAGTCTGGATGTTTCGGAAACCGTACACGGCAGCAAACTGCAGCAGAGTTTCCCCGTCCCGCTCCAGCGTCACTTCCTGGAAGTCCCGGTTCCTGTTAACCCGCAGACGTTACGTCACAAACCGGCCACTGCTCAGCATCAAGTTTAAAGACGGGAAGACTTTGGACTTTTAAGGTGCTCCTGAAGTCAGTCAGTCAAAAACAGCTAAATGTTTCCATGTGCTGCAGGTTAAATGCTTCTTAATAAGATACCAAAGACTACAGTTTGTTTTATCTTGATGCATGCTCAATAATCCAGAGGACTTAACGTTGCCAGATAAAGATGGTTTTATTTTTCCTTCCAGTCACAAGAAGCCCTGAGCGGCGCTCCTCTCCTCAGCTGCTCTGGACATTAGTTTAGTTGTGGATTACCTAAACTTTAATGCTCGTAAAAAGGGACATGCAGGTTTATTTTAACAGCCAGTCATGGCTCATCTAACAGAGAAGTAACTCTCTTTTCAGGGTAACACAGTCCAAAACAAACATGCTACAAGAGTTAGCATGTTAGCAGGTGAAATATACATCGGCTGCTGCAGGCTGAGGCTAAGAGCAAATCATTTCAATGAAACAGCTGTTTGGTGTTTCAGATGACACCATGAACTCAGTACTTGTGAAGAAAATTATTTCAGCAGTGATCCGAAATATAATAACTAAAAATGTAACAGCTGATCACGTCTGTGCAGAGTTCAGGACTTCCATCACGCTGCGTTCTGTTCTCTCCTTATTTACGCCTGAGCGTTAAAATTTAAACTGACGATTAATAAATATTCCACCTGCATGTCAGTATGTGATTTTAGACAACATGTTCATTTTTCCAAATGCATTTTTAAATATTTATTTGAATGCTGTGAAGCAGAGCTTTATTTGCTCTGGTTGATGGAGCTGTTGGAGCGTCATGACGACTCTTATAAAATAATTCATAAGAAGACCTCTGACCTGAGGGTTCTGTAGGTGATTTCTTGCACGTCCAGACCAAACAGCTCTTTAGCGGCGTGTTTGAACACGTGCTCCAGGAAGCCTTCAGAGCCTCGACCGTCGTGCCTCACCAGCGCCGCGTCGCCACCGTCTCCCATCCTGCATGGCAGAAAAAACAATCGCTGATCTGTCAGCCCTTCAGTTTACTGGATTCACAAAGACAAAGTAAACAATCAGTGTCCCTGTCACTGAGGGATCTGAACAGTGAATGTTTGGAGTTTTAAAGACCAGTGCTTTTTCTGGACTGGACTTTTTTCTGGACTGGACTTGAACAGGGAATGTAAACCTAAATGTTTTTGGTGCAACAGTGTTCAGTGGGTAAGAGTTGCACTTTTTTTCCTCTTGTCCGAGGCAGCGCAGTGAACCTGGCGAGAGGAGAGAGTAATTTTATCCATCACCAGGTGCAGTGGAGGAGCCAAAAGGGGGGCCACTGGTGGCCTCCGTCCCCATACATTAATCTTTGGCCACCCCAATCACTTGAGGAAAGAACAATTTTTTCAACGATGGTCAACTTCAATATAACTCACATGATTGGTACAGTATGGGATAAAAAGTTAACAAAAAATTACACATTTTTAAAAAACTTCGAACAAGCGCCGCCATTTTGTCTTTCAATAAACCTACACTACAACACCAGTCAAAAGAACTACACTACCCAGAAGCCAACGGTGCTTTCGGCCGCTGCTTTCTGCTAAAATGGAGGAAAATTTTTGCAACACAAAGTCAGAAATAACGATCTATTTATTAATCTCATACTGGCAGGAAAGTCACAAATAATCCTGAAGCTCAATTATACACGTGCACATTGACCTGGACAGGGCGGTGGGCTTCGTCGCTGCAGGGCAGGTCTGCAGAACTGGAACTGAGCCGGACCAGAACTGAGCTGCTGGTCTGCAGTTGCAGTACTGTACAGTACATATACATATGTTGTTAAATGACGTAGGTTTAAGAGATTAGAACATTGTTAAGAGTGTGGGAAGGGTTTCTAAAGCCTTAAAATATTTATAAATACTAAAATAAATATAGCGTTCCTATATTGAGGTTTTTCACCTGTGGTGAAAGGATGTGTGGAACGTAACCCCGCGATAATCAAGGGACTACTGTACAGGACGGTGGCCATTTTGGATTTTGATGTGGCAACCCAATTTCGATAATGACCTTTCTTACATCTGGACGCAGCCACACACCAAAATGGAAGTCGGTACTTCACTTATTTTTCAAGTTATCGTGCTCTCAACGTGCACGGACAGACGGAGGGTATTTCCAATTCCCACGTTTCGCTCTGGGACAGGGGCAGTGAAGCTGAAACGATTGACATCGTTCAGAGTTGTTGTGAGCGGGTCGTGTTGCACCAGAACTCACATTTGGTCCAGTGCAACAGAGTCCAGCTCCTCCGCCGACATCTTCCTTCGCTCCATCAGGTGATAAATCTCTCCTGAAAAGGAAGCAAACTTTTATAAAACAAACATTAAGGAACTAAAAAAATGCTCCAGCTTCATCTTCTCAAGAATAAAAGCCGAAACTTTTAGTTACGTACACGTCAAGTTTTTGCCTCATGGCCTAATCGTATTCATGGTTTGGCTTGAAAGTGCTGCTAAAAGGCCGAGTGTTCGAGGAGCAACGGTGGTCTTCAGAGGATTTTAACTGGCACATCAAAGTTTGACCACATTTCTCCTGTTTTAGCTTATTTTAAAATTATCTTATTTGCTTTTAAAGCTCTTAATGGACTTGCCCTGCCCTATCTGTCCGAGTTGCTCCCCTCTGGACCCCTCAGGTCATGTGACCAGCTGCTCCCGAGTGAGCCGAAGACAAAGCGCAAGCTCAGAGGAGACCGGGCTGTCCCTTGTTAAACCATCTCTTCTCCCTGGTCTTTGTCGCCATCTGTGACGTTGACTTTTAATTACGGGTACTTTAATAATTCTTGATAGTTTGATTATTATATTACATGTGCAGCACTGTGGTCCTGTGGGTGTTTAAAGTGCTCTATAAATAAAGCTGGTCTGACCGGAGGATGTCCAGTTTGTCAACAAGTTTCATTCTTTTTAACAAGATCCTGCAACAAAAAACTGCAAAGAATTTGCAAATTTCTCCTTCAGTGCAAAAAATATTAAGAGTTATACAACTTCAAAAAGTTAACCCCCTGAAAGAAAAATCAGATAAAATGTCACCGTCTTATTTTGACAAAAAGTCTTGTAAAAGCTGCGAGCGACAGCAGGAACACGGAGCGACCTGCTGGAGGAGCAGAACCTTCTCTCAGCGTGATGGATGATGTCTGCAGGTTTATTTCGCTGCAGCTTTCCCACAATAAAGATGAACACTCAGCCTTCGGGGGGGGGGGGGGGGTGTCACAAACAGGTGGACTTAAAGCAGAAAGCTCATCCTGTTTTGATCATAACAACCTCATAATCTGGCAGCTGGGTGTCTGCGCACAACGTTGGAGTTTCTCACGACTTTTAATCAAGTGGGGGAAAAAAACACACACGAGGCTTAAAGAGGAAGTCGTCTGGATAAAACGTAATGCAACCAGAAATATTTTCATTCCATTTCAGGGACAGAGAGCAACAAGCCAGCTGTGGGAAAGAAACGGTCCATCTTACGTGAGGTGAGGACACAGTCCACGTCTCTGGTCTCCATCAGACTGTTGTAAAACTCTTCTCTCACGGCTTCCAGCTTCTTATCGAAGCAGGGCGCCACCACCACGTGATACAGCTGCTCTGGACTCAGCTTCTGTTAGGGAACAAAGACAAGGGAACTTTACTGCTCAGTCTGTCCTGGGGGGGTGGGGGTGTCAGTCTGAAACAGACTGTTCATATGAGACAACATGAAGTTATTCTGCTGGTGATGCTGGACTCAGAACGTCCATCAGATTTCATTCTGTAAAAAAACAAACCTGAAACAAAGAGCTGAAGCTTGAATCTCCTTTTGACTTAATTATGACTTTATTCACTTCTGCTGAATAATGCACCCCACAGAGAAACATCTCTACTCTCTGCCCCCCCCCCCCCAAATATTATTGACTTTTCCACATCCAGACATGTTTAATACTTTACATCAACTCTCTCAAGCCCAAATGATGCCGAGTCTGCAAAGTATCATGATGAGTAATTACGAGGCTGTTTCTACTGCACAGCTTTTACTCGACACCTAAATAATTCATATTATTTCATTTCAAGGCAACAGTCTGACCGCAGTGTTCATGTGTTTCAGATAAAGCAGCCATAACTTCTGTCACATGTTAGTGCAGTAATCCCTCGCCATTTCATGGTTCAACTTTCGCAGACTTGCTCTTTGGTGGTTTTCACGATGGTCAACTTTAATATTACTCACGTGATTGGGACTGTACGGGATAAAAAGTTAACAAAAAAAAAAAAAACTTCAAACAAGTGTGGCCATTTTGTAGTTTTCTTTCAATAAGCCTATGCCAGTCAAAGAACTACACTACCCAGAAGCCAACAGTGCTTCCGGCCACTGCTTTCTGCCAAACTGGAGGGAAAGATTTACAACACAAAGTCAGAAGTAACGATGCATCTATTACTCTCACAGAACTGGCAGTAAAGTCACAAATAATCCTGAAGCTCAATTATCCCTGGACGGGCTTCATGCTGCAGGGTAGGGTCTGCAGAACTCGAACAGAGCTGCTGTTCTATAGAACTGGTAATTAAATTTTGCAGTACTGTACAGTGTGAGTGTGTGTGTATATATATATATATATATATATATATGTTGTTCAAATGACATTGGTTTAACAGTTTAGAACATTGCAAAAATGTGAAGAGGGTTTGAAAACCTTAAAATATATAAGAACACTAAAAGAAATATAGTGTGCCTACTTCACAGTTTTCACCTATCATGGAACGTAACCCCCATGATAATCGAGGGACTACTGTAATCAACTGTGATCACATATTTATATGAACTCATGGATATGAATGTCATCTATTTAGGTTTTTATTGATTTATTTGAAGAAAAGCACAGTTCTTCATGAAAAGTCTTCACTTGATCCAAAATGCTGCTGCCAGAGTCAACTGGAGTTAGTGGGAGAGATCATATCCCTCCAGTTTTAGCTTCTCTCCATTGGCTCCCTGTCAAATTCTGAAATGAATTCAAAATCTTACTTCTAACCTACAAAGCTCTCAACAACCTAGCTCCATCTGATATTTGAGATCGTATTGTTCGATGTTTTCCCAACAGAGCACTTTGCTCTCAGGCTGCAGGTTTACTTGTGGTTTCTAAAGTTTCCAAAAGCAGAATGGGAGGAAGATCTTTCAGTTATCAGGCTCCTCTCTTGTGGAACCAACTTCCAGTTTCTGTCCATGTGGCCCTCTTCCTGCATCTGGAGGTGTCGATGTCTGTGATGGTGGGGAGACTGACTCCAACAGACTTCTGTGCAGCCTTCACCACTCTCTGCAAAGCTTTTCTTTCTGCAGCTGTGCAGCCTCCATGTGTAGATGAACAGATGCTGGCATATATTCATCATTTAACGCGGGTTCCTCATTTTTCTGGACTGAATAAAACGTGCATTGAATTTAAGGAAATGCAAACGTGAGACGTCATTTAGATTTGACCCATCAAAATGAATGCGGTCATTTATTTACAGAATCAAATTTAACATCAAACATGTACATTAATTTGGCAAATTATGAAAATAACAACAAAGCAATCAATCAGGAAAAATCATACGGCCATGATTTTTCCGTTGCTGCACCAAAGACATTTATGAAAACTGTACAACTATGATCTTTTGCCCACATGAATGTGGGTGAGCATTTTACACAGACATTTCTAAATATCTGGAAGAATTTCTACTTGATAGAAAAGTTTAAAGATGGAAAGAAGTTTAGAGGGAGTAAAGGATGGTGTGTGAGGGAAATTAAGTGTTCACCAGAATCGACACTCTCCGGCTTTCTTCAGTTTTTCCTTACAGTACACTTAGGTGATGAAATCGGCTCCTTTACCTGGAGATGTCTCAGGTGAGATTCCGTTTAACGCACCCTTTCAGCGTCTCAGTAGGATGCTGTTACTCGTCCGAAGTAATGGCGAGGCTCTGTTCGACACACATTCACCTCAGTGGAAAATGTTATAATCCCATGGAACTCGGAAGAGCTTTGTTGTCATGTCAGGAACTCCAACAGCACTCCATCAGAACTTTAGCTCTCGTGTAGTTTACAGAACTCCCACCGAACTGACTAGACCAGGAAGTACTGACATTTTAAAGACTCTTTCCCGGTTCACTTTTTGGGATTTGTTCATTGGTCAGAAACGACCAGACGGGGTGGGTTTTGTGACGTAAGAGGTTAGAGACAGCGAGAATTGTTATGAGGCAGATCAGAAATGTTCTCACAGACAGAGAGGGTTTTGTTTTGGCGTGTTTCAGGAAACAGGTGCAAAACATCTCTACTTACGTCTGAGAGGATTCTAAAACATGACAGTTTTAACATAACAACTTGTTTTTCGTTTGACTGTAACCTTGTAAACGCACACACTTGCTCATTCAAAAGCAGAAATCAGAAAATGCATAATTATTCTGTAACAGCTTTGACATGAGAATAAAAATCATTACTCAGTTAATAAAATTGATTAGTTCACTGCAACATCTAAAATGGTTTGAACTAAGACACTTTGATTATCAACATTTGTAAGATAGTAATGATAATAAAAAGAGAGTGTTCTTTTCACTTGAATCTTCAAGAAAGAAAGTCTCAGGATGGGTGAACCTGTATTTATGTATTCAAATACATGAAATGACAGTTCCTGTCCCACAAGGTTCTAAAGGTCAAGAGTTTTGACCCCAGACCCAGTTTCGACGTAGGCCTAGTCCACTACACATGCTACACGTTGATGCTGGAGCACAGGATGCTCTCCACTGCACACCTGTAGAAGGAGGTGAGGACTGAGCTTCCCAGACCAGCTCATCTCAATTGCCTGCGGAAGTAGAGTCTGATGAGCTTTCTTGATCAGGCTGGTGTTGTTGCTCCAGCTGAGGTTGTAGTTCAGGTGCACATCCAAGTACTTTAGCTGGAGACCACTTCCACCGCAGATCCTCTTATGTTCATGGGGGGTACTCACACACAGCCCTGAGGGGAATCAGTGTTGAGATTTATGGTGGAGGAAGAGAAGTTGTGGATCCTCACAGACTGTGGTCTGTTTGTTAAGAAGTCCAAGACCCAGTTGCAAATGGAGGGGCTTAGTCCTAGTGTGAGTAGTTTGTCCATCAGGGTTTGGGGGATCATGGTGTTGAAGACCGATGTAAAGTCCACAAAGAGCATACGGACATAGGAGTCCTTCTGCTCCAGGTGGTTTAGTGCAGTATGAACCACAGAGGAGATGGTGTCTTCTGTTGATCGATTCTTGTGGTGTGCATACTGATGAGGGTCCTCGTTGATGTTTGTTTTGATGTGGGTCATGACCAGTCTTTCAAAGCATTTAATTCAACTCAGTTCAGTTTATTTATATAGTGCCAAATCACAACAAAGTTGTCTCAGGGCACTTTACAGGAACATACACAAACATAAAAGCCAATTAGTAAAGTTCTCTATCTAAAGAATCCAGCAGACAAGTTGAATCTTGGCTTCGTCACAGTCTCCCATTCTGAGCAAGCACAGTGGCAACAGTGGAAAGGAAAAACTCCCTTTTAAAGGAAGAAACCTCCAGCAGAACCAGGCTCAGGACAAGCGGCCATCTGCTTTGACCGGCTGGTTGAGAGGACAGGAAGGAGAGACAGACGAACACATTTAGCGACTATCGGGGTGAGGGCCACTGGCCGATAGTCATTCAGACCAGTCACTGTAGAGCTTTTAGGAACTGGGATGATGGTGGCGTTCTTCAGGCAGGTGGGAACTGTTGCCAGGGTGAATGAGGTGTTAAAGATGTCGGCCAGCACCTCGCAGAGCTAATCGGCACATTCTTTCAGCACCTTCCCAGAGGGACCAGTGGCTTTGTGAGGATTAATCGTCCTGAAGGTCCTCCTTACTTCTTCTGAGGTCACGCTGAAGAACTCTTCTTCGATGGTGAGTCTGGTGCTGGGTGGTCTATTTGGGTCTTCAAAGCGTGCATAACCTTCATACTGAGAGATGTGCAAACCAAGGAAGACACCCCCACCCACTGTTCTAAAACTTAAGCAACACCTTCAGGCTCAGTGGTCAAGTCAAATGTGCTCTGAAGACAGTTTTGGTCCCACAAGACAAAAACTAAGCTGTTTGGCGAAGACAGGAAGTTTACTGATGTGAAGGTGACATGTCAGGCATGGCGGTGGTACCATCATGCTGCACCACACAGATATAAACCACCTCTAAATACTTCAGCCTTACCTCAAATCAACAGAAAGCTGAAACTTGGACAGAGTCCTGACAGGACAATCTTCCCAAACAGGTTAGATGTTTGTTACCTTTTATCCAACATGAGACAAGCAAACTGTTCTGGCGACACTTCGTTATTAAAAGCAAACTATAGAAACCAGGTTTTTCCCATGCTGTAGCTAATGAAGCTGGGTGTAAAATAAATGGCTTTCTAAGGAACGTGTGAAGTAACGCTGCAGTGTGAGCTACATTCAGCTGTAAATAAACAACAGAGCAGCGATGTCTTCATAACGTGTCTTCAGACTATTAAATATAATTTAATTTTAGAAACTCCTAACACAATCCTAGATCAGTCCAATGAGAATAAATGGTTCAGTCAGGTTAGTGACTATTTTCCAATGTGGGGTTCTGTGGAGTGGTTATCGACAGTCATTATCTTACCTGATTTTGGTTTGTAGAAACAGAGAAACTTATGGACGAGTCAAACTAAGACAGATTGAGGACATTTCAAACAAATCCATTGACAGTTTTTAGAGCAGTTTAATCTTTTCTTCCCTTCAGATCACGTTAAATCTGTTTTTCTGCTCAGTTAAAACGTTTTAATGTGTTTCACTGTTAGTAATGAACGCTGGACTGACTCAGTCTTCAGAGTCCAGAACCACAAATTCAACGTGAGTCGCTGCCCGATGATGATGATGCTCTTTAAAACTGACCTGACTGTGATTAGTTAGAATCAAATCATTAAAGCCGCCATCAGACGCAGGTAAGATGCTGACTGCTAACAACTCCACCAAACCAAACTTTAAACTGTGTTTCTTAAATCTCCTCTCTGATGATGTCACAGCTTCCAGCACTGATATTCATTTGCTTTAAGTTAAAACACCATTAACAAAAGTGCGTGATGTTAGCTCACCTGCTGTTTAGAGAAGTAATCTTTGACCCAACAGCCCATGATCTGCTGAGGAGACCTGGCTGTGCAGATATGAGGGGTGACCAAACTGCCCAGCACACGTTCTGAATAGCGAATCCAACCTGCACAGGAACACAGGAGAAACAGCTCAGGAAGAAACTTCATCCATAAATACACCAAACCTCGGTGGCTACTCATTCCTTCTTGCATTTTATTTCTGTCACAGCGTTACGTAAAGATGTAAAACCTCTGTCTGACGATCGTTTAGGTACAGTACAAGGCAAGGCTCTGGTTCTGCAGCAAACTACAGCAAGTAATACACGTGGAAATGATAAAAAGTACATTTTAATAAAGTCCTCATAATTAAAGACAGGGTTAGAAAACAAGGAGAAAAAGTCTGAGACTGAGACAGTTTGGACATATGCAGTGGAGGGACAGTGGACATACTGGACAAAGGATGCAGACTACTGAGCTGTCAGGGACGAGGAGAACACTACAGATGTTTACAGATGTGGGGTGAGATAATGTGCTGTGGCGGCCCAGAGAGGAGCAGCTGAATGAAGAAGAGTCCTATCTGTGCTGAAGGGAGTGGTGAAGAACGAGCGGCCTATCTTTCTCCTCCAGCTCTCATCATTATCTGCGCTTCTACAAACACCTCCTCCTGTCAGCACGTGCACATTAACTGTGTACAACAAAACACCTGCAGCAAGACGCTAAAACAGAAATCAAAAAACCTAGAGAAAATACTTGGATAGAAGAAGAGCGGGATTTAAAATCTAAAGGAAAAATAAAATACATTAAAGCAGTGCAACTCAACTAAACTGTTCAGGGGCCACAGTTACTGAGGGACAAGAGCGAGGGGCCGGACATCCAGCAGGTAGTGTCGTTAAGTTGGCTTTCCGGTTTCAAATCTAGTTTTATTTAAAAATGAATTCCTTGGTGGGCTTAACTGAGCTCAGCCGTGGGCCAAACACTAGTTGAATAGGATTAAAGGATAAAAGGTAAAGAAATGTTTTACCTGGGCACGACGACGTAAACATGGGCAAGGCATGGGAGTCGTGATGTCTCCTGCGGTATCTCTGAGTAAACTCTTTCTGCGTCTCTAAGATGCTGAAGCCTGCTGCCAGCGTGGTGTCGAACACAAACGTTACTCCTGCGGGGAAAAAACAAACAAACCAGAGGTGAAAACCAGCAGCAGGACCACTGAGGATGGATACAAAACAATACACGCATCGCTGGAAATAAAACAACATGTATAGCTGGTGTATTTTTTTGGTGGCAAAATGGATGAGACAGGAATAAGAAAAGAAGAGCAAACACCCAAATCTTCTTGAAAACAAGCGTTAAAGGAGATTTCACGTTAAAAGTCCCGTTAGCTCACCCACGTGCTTGAGGAAGCTGCAGAGTTTCTGTGCAGCTTCGTTGATGCCCACACCAAACTTGACGGCAAAGAAAGGCAGCGACTGCGGACATAACGACGCCACGAGCACCTTGTGCTTCGACGCGTCGCACCTCTGACACGAACGGAAAAAACAGAGCCAACGTGAGCGATCGCCCCGAAGTGCAACAAGACACCGGCAGTCTCAGGTTTCTCGGGCAAACTTTGCGTGCCGTGCACCTTATTCAGGGCCAAAACGCGCTCCACTTCCTCCAGATTCTGCTGAGAGATCTTCAGGTTGTCCTCTTCAGAGAGACAGCCGTCACAGGAGAGACACGC
Organism: Nematolebias whitei; assembly: GCF_014905685.2. Classification (NCBI taxonomy): domain Eukaryota; kingdom Metazoa; phylum Chordata; class Actinopteri; order Cyprinodontiformes; family Rivulidae; genus Nematolebias; species Nematolebias whitei. Next base: position 14,763,452 of record NC_056514.1, read on the forward strand.
GCTCAGCAGCAACTGGGACCCTTCGTCCAACTGAAAGGAAGAGATTGACTCAAATCACTAATCTGTAATCTCTACCTACAACAGAAAACTTTTTCTTTGTTTACAACCAGAACAGTACCGCTCTGTGACAATACACAGAGTCAGATACACAACAGCAACAAGACCATCCTGGTATTACTGCTTACTAAGCAGACACTACAGAGAGGCCAGACTGAGATGGTTTAGACATGTCCAGGGGAGGGACAGTGGGTATACTGGTAGAAGGATGTTAGAAATGCAGCTGCCAGGAAAAAGACAAAGAGGAGATATATGGATGCAGTTAGAGAGGACATGGAGGTAGTTGGAGTGAGGACAGAGGACAGAGATGGAGGAGGATGCCTCGCTGTGGAGACCTCTGAAGAAGAAAAAGAAGAAGCAGACATTACCTGCCCGTTGACTTCCTCGCGGTCTGCGTTCGGTACGGCACCATCCTCGGTCTGCTTCTTGTTGCACTGCGGGGATTGTAAATTCAGCTCAGAGACAAAGACGAGACCTTCCCAAAGACAGACTCGTGGGAACCGTTTCAGTACCTGCTTGGTGCAGTTCTCACACTTGTCCTTGCGCTTTGCGATCTTGACCTCCGACATTTTCCTTGAAGCTGACAGAGAGCGAGACAGAGAGCGAGACAGAGAGCGAGACAGAGAGC
>NC_056514.1:14764146-14775486 GCF_014905685.2 Nematolebias whitei
AGACAGAGAGCGAGACAGAGAGCGAGACAGAGAGCGAGACAGAGAGCAGCAGAGTTAGTTTCTGAGAGTTGATCGTTTCCCTCAGAGCCTGCAGTGACAGGATGACTGTGCACAGTTGTTGTTTATCAGCTCACAGGCAGCTTAGAAACACATGAATATTTAAGGCAGGAAAACTCACAGTAAGCATCACCTGCTGTCCTTCCTGTCATTACACTTCAATGTCTTGTTTAAATTATATGAACTGTAGCAACAAAACAGCTTGACGTGAATAACAAAGTATATCAAGCTAAATATGTTCTGTTCAGCAGTTATTTTAGCTTTTATCACGCATTTAAACTGTCTGTAAACAAACTGGTTTGCTGTATTTTAATGCCGCTCTGATTTGGAGACAACTCACCGGACGGTTTGTTGCTTCAGGACAAAGACATGTCAAACAGCAGAGGACAGCTAACGAAGAAAACGGAAGCGCTAACACCGCTCCGCAGGTGAACTCTGCCGTTCTCCTCAAAGTTTTTGCCTTCAGGTCTTTCTGTAGACGGAGTCACCGCCGCTTGTCTTCTGTTTTCGTGGTTATTTTGAATTACGAAACCTGCTGACCAACAAGGCTTCTTCTAACCCCGCCATTCTCGACAACCAGGCAGCAGCAGCTAGCGCTATTGTATATACCCCGGCGCTCCTGGAGCGCATGCGCAAAAAGAAAAGGGGGTTATTTCCGGAAGCTTTAATTCGAGTATTTCAAAATAAAAGTGCAAAGTAGTCTGCGGCAGAAAGAATGACCGGCTGGGATTTTAGTAATTTACCATGGTCAACAGTTTTGTCTTCGATCTTACCCCCCCCCCCCCCCCCCGGGCTTTTTTAATCGCTTAAAGTTGTCTTGAGCAATATTGCTCCAAGCTTTAAAATCTGTCACATTTGTGTTCGATTTTTTGTTGTTGTTGCTTTTTAAAATCGGTTTGCTTTTCACTCGAATAATCGACTCACTCACTGTCGAATAATTTTCTAAGTATTTTTGTAAGTATTATTTGTTTGTTGGACGTTCTAACAGAACTAAAAATCACTCTCAAGTATAAAAGAGCACAACTCAATGCGTGTCCACACATGGCAGATAATTAGCAAAGACGTGATTATAAAATTAATCTTCAGGCAGTTTGTTACATTCTTCCTGTTTCAATTCTTTTGTTAACTTTGAAAAAAGCACGATAACAAAGTTTGACTGGTTTGACTGCGCCTCTCTCGTATGGGGTACCACAGGGCTCAGTTACAGGGTCCCTCCTCTTACTCTTGTTTGGGTCCATTTTTAGAAAACATGGCATTTATTTTCATCAATTTGCAGACAACTATCAGTTGTAATCTCCCTAAAAAGACTCGACACAAAGGCTCTAGATCATATGTGTCAAACTCAAGGCCCGGGGGCCAAATGTGCCCCTCGTTAACATCTTATCTGGCTCCCAAGATGATATTTTAAATGTAAAATGCTTTTATCACTTTATTTTTTTCAGTAATCTTTGATTATGATGTCAAAAGTGCAACAGAAAATGTCAAATGAGACCAATGAAACTCTTATTGAGGAACCTGTGACCAAGAAAAGATGTTGGGTATCTAACTTGAGTTAATGTAGATTCTGAAACCAGCCCTTAGTTTGAAAAAGGTTTTAATTTTGCCCCCCTTTTGTAAGTGAGTTTGACACCCCTGCTCTAGATGGCTCTGAAATTTTTTGTTTGTTGAAATTAGAAAAAAAAAAAAAAAAAGTTCCTGGCAGCTCCACGGACACCCGTAGATGTTCCTTGGCCTATTATAACAAGCTAGCCATCACAAAGCTGGGAATGCATGGTCTTGGAAATTACATCAGAGCAGTGGTTAATTTAAGCTTTTGTTTTTCAGGTAAAGTAGCAGGTCAAAGTAAATGGTAAATGGACTGTACTTATATAGCACCTTTCTATCTAATCAAGATACTCAAAGCGCTTTACACTACAATCTGTGTCTTCATTTACCCATTCATACAGCACTCTACTAGATCTCTACAAAGCTAATTGAACAAATCATTCTAAAGAGACTAATCAGAGCTTTATCACATTCATACACTGATGAGGGCAGCACGGTGGTGCAACCGGTAGAGCTGCTGCCTCTCAGCGAGCAGGTCCTTGGTTCACACCCCGGTCCAGGGGCCTTTCTGGGTGGAGCTTGCATGTTCTCTCCGTGCATGCATGGGTTTTCTTCGGGTGCTCCAGTTTCCTCCCACAGACCAAAAACATGCATGTTAGGCTGATTGATAACTCTAAATTGTCCCTAGGTGTGAATGAGAGAGTGAATGGTTGTTTGTCTCGTTTGTCTCTATGTGTCCCTGTGATGGACTTGTGACCTGTCCAGGGTGTACCCCGCCCCTCACACAGTGATTGCTGGACATGGGCACCAGCGACCCCCGTGACCCAAAATGGAATAAGAGGGTAAAAGATAATGGATGGATGGATACATCGATGGGACACACATTGGAGGCAACGAGGGGTTCAGTGTCTTGCCCATGGACACTTGGGCATGTGACTGCTGGTGGATTCGAACCCCCAACTCTTGCATTGGAGGACGACTGCTCTAACCACTCAGCCAGTAAATCTACTTGTTCTGGAAAGCACTGCCACTTATCACCACCACTTTGCTGGTTTACTGCAATACACTTTAAATAGCGCTCCACACTTCCTCTTTTCTCACAGGGGATCCAAAATGCTGCTTCATATTTTTAACTGGTACAAAACAATATGATCACAAGCATGAGCGGCCTGAACATTGTAGGGTCCGTTTAAAATTATTTTATTTATTTTTAAAACATTTAATTGTCTTCCCCCACCTGAAGCGTGATGCAGCTTTCAGATCCTGTGTAGAGTTTGTGTAGCCCCATCCCCCTTCAACCCTATTTAATTTAACATAAAACATAACATAACAGTTCAGTTCAGTTTATTTCTATAGCTCCAATTCACAAAAGAAGTTATCTCAGGGCACTGTACAAAAATATTCACATACATTATAAATGTCAATTATTAAAGTTATCTATGTAAACCACTGACATTTCATGGTTTGACAAAAAATTCTCTTAAGGTCTGAAACTTTTACTGTTATATTCAGTTTGTTCTTTTTTTCCTATGCTGTCATATTCAGGCTCAAAAAGTGGATAAAAAAACAAATAAATGACAAAGCAACCAGAATTCAAAGAAAATCCTTAAGACCTGTAGAAAGCTTAAGAAACTAGTCATTGAGTTCACCTTTTCTAGTACAGCACTGCATTTTATGTTAAAAAATGTAAATATGACAAAATATGAAAGTTAAAATATTATCAAACATAATTCAATAGGATACAACTCCATACTTAGCTTCAAAACAAAGTTTTGAAGTGATTACAATTTAAGTAAATAATGAATCTTCTTCATACACCAAATGTAGTCATGGAGTTCCTCAGGGTTCAGTGCTTGGACAAGTACTCTTTACTTTATATATGCTTCCATTAGGTAAAGTTATTGAACCACATGGGATACATTTTCTTGATAAATCCTATAGTTAGGGTTGGCTTGTTATGTTACCATAGGCATAGACTACTAGAGGACAAATGAACCTTATTTTCTTAAATGAAAAACTGTGAGGCTTTTTGAAGGAATTTAGTTGTACTTTTTTTCACGGGCCATTATTTATTTTCATTCTTATTTTCTCCTTTTCGTGTGCCTGACCATTTTCACTGACTTTATTATTTGTTATTCTCCTCGACAGAAACCTCCGAATCATTCAAACCTAATTCAGTTTGAGGTTTTATTTTGAAGGGGGCTATCGATGCGAATCCATCCAATCAGAGCTCAGAGATCCAGGAAGTAAACGACCTCCATTCAAGTCAGATGTTGCAACAGGAATTGAACTTCCCTGTAATTTAATGCATGTTTCCTCGAGCAAATATTCTTCATTTAACCCAATAAGAGAGGAGTTCACAGAAAAAAAGAATATTTGAAGGTAAGTGAACAAAATATTTAGTTATTGATGGATAATCCTGTTTATACAGCATATTGTGTGTGTGATAAATAAAACGCACATAGAGACAAAATGTTGACGTTTTCACCTCATAGTGATGATTAATCTCATTTCTGTGCTCCTCAGAGGAAAATCTTGAATAAGTTTTTAATTTTTTTAATCTGAAATTAAACTTTGATTTTAAGTTATCAACCTATTAATAAAATACAACCATTACTTTTTAAAAGAAGCCCAAACAGGCAACAGTTCCTATATGTTGGTCAATCTGCCTCTCAGCCTGGGAGCTTTCACAATTCAAACTGTAAAGTGTGGCATGCCAAATTGTGGTAGGGGGAATGATTTGCATGTGAGTTCAGCTTGCCTAAATGAAGCAACTCACTTCCTTTTTAAATTTGCTAAAACAAACTAAAACTGAATCCTGGTGTGTGCACATGTATTAGTTTCTCAGTTTCACCTGATGAAAATATCCCCACAGCATGATGCTGCCACTGCCGTGCTTCACTGTAGGGATTGTGTTCTAGGGGTTAGACTTTAACCACACCAGGCGTTGTACTTGATGGCCAGAGATCCAAGTTTTAGTCTCAGTGCGATGTTGAAGGTGTGGGATCTTTTTAAAACCCAACCCTGATCTGAACTTCTCCACAGCTTCTCCTCTGAGCTGTTTGGAGTCCTCACGCTGCCTCTTGCTCAATGGTCGACCTTTCTACTTTTAGGTGTTGACCTGCTGTTATGAATGGCACGGTGGAATAGTGGTTAGCTCTGTTGCCTAAGCAAGCCTGGCCTTTCTGTGTGGAGTTTGCATGTTCTCTCTGTGCACACGTCTAGGTACTCTGTTGTTCTCCCGCAGATTAAAAACGTGAAAGAGTGAATGGTTGTTTGTCTCATTTTGTCTCTATGTGTCCCTGTGATGGACTGGAGACCTGTCCAGGGTGTCCCCCACCCCGCCTCTCACACAGTGACTGCTGCATACAGGCACCAGCTGCTCGTGATTCAGACAGAAAGATGTCATATAGAAAATGGACGGATGAACTGCTGGTTATTCTGGGAGCTCTCAGAGCAGATTATAAACACTGAAATCATTTTATGCTCAGATTTCTCACAAGTGTTTTGTTTTTAACCAATTATATGTCCTCTGAATGTAACTGAGCCAGCGAAACAAACGCTGTGAATACGTATCCATACGCTAATGTTCAGTTTTACAGAGTTTAGAATGATTTAAAACTTTTTTTCCCTCATTTAACCTTATTTTATGAAAAGATGGCCACTGTAAACAGGTCTCTCTTGTAAATGAGTCCTCATGACTCAATGAGACTAACCTGTATTAATAAATGTTGAATGAAAAGGTGACTTTAGAAAACACAAAAGCCTCTTTAGTTCAATCATGTTTACAGATATTGAGCAAAATGTTCATGTGGTAGTAGCTGAGAGTCATCCTGAACTCCACATGCTAACAGAGAGCTCACCTAACTTTATTGTTCAGATTCAACCAAAGAAGCTGCAACTCTTGTTTCTCAGCACAAGATGATTTTAGTCTAAAACTGGTGTGAAGTGCGGTGGGAGATATATTTCCTTCAGTGCTAAGCCTTTAATTAGTGTTTGAGTCCCTGTGTGTGTTTTTGTGCAGATGGGGTATATGACAGTGGAGGAGCACAGCCCCACACTGCTTCACCTGAAGAGATCTCCAGGTATCCGCTCGTGGTCTCTTCTCATCGGTAAGAGAACCTCATAATCCACCCACAATATAAACACAACAACCGATGACGCCCATCACCGAGGGCTTTAGTGAATGTTTGTAGTTTTTGAATGGAGTTATTATTTTTCATTTTTGCTTCTCCAAAGCGGCACAGAGTGACGGATACTGGAGAGTGGCAGGAGCAGTTTTATCCACCACCCAGGCACAGTAGAGGAGCCAGGGGGTGGCCAGTGGTGGCCTTGGCCACCATAGATTAATGTTTGGCCACCACAGTCATTTGAGGAAACAGTACTTTTAAACATTATAAAAACTAGAAAGCAGTTTCCTCAAATGATCGAGGCGGCCAGTTTATATATATATATCTTCTTCTTCTTTCGGCTGCTCCCTGCGTTAGGGGTCGCCACAGCGAACTAAGTCGCACAAAGACTTGGCAATTATTTTTTATGCCGGATGCCCTTCCTGACCAACCACAGGCCACCGAGCTACCACAGCCCTCTGTGTGGAGCAGAGAGCTGCTATCAAGGACACCCGGAGGAGCAGATGGTGGGGGGTTAAGGGCCTTGCTCAAGGGCCCAGAGTGGGACAAATTAGGGTGGGGGCAGGTGTGGGTGCTTCACCTACCCCAACCACATTTTTGATGTTGTCGGTACCGGGGCTTGAACCGGCGATCTTCCGATCACAGGCCCACCATCTCTAACCTCTGCATCACCACTCATACATATACATATACATTATATATATATATATATATATATATATATATATATATATAGGTCCTTCTAAAAAAAATTAGCATATTGTGATAAAGGACATTATTTTCCATAATGTAATGATAAAAATGAAACTTTCATATTTTTCTAATTCATTGCACACCAACTGAAATATTTCAGGTCTTTAATTGTTTTAATAATGATGATTATGGCATACAGCTCATGAAAACCTGTCCCAAAAAATTAGCATATTTCATCCCACCAATGAAAGACAAGTGTTTTTAATACAAAAAAGCCAACCTTCAAATAATCATGTTCAGTTATGCACTCAATACTTGGTCGGGAATCCTTTTGCATGAATGACTGCTTCAATGCGGCGTGGCATGGAGGCAATCAGCCTGTGGCACTGCTGAGGTGTTATGGAGGTCCAGGATGCTTCGATAGCGGCCTTAAGCTCATCCAGAGTGTTGGGTCTTGCGTCTCTCAACTTTCTTTTCACAATATCCCACAGGTTCTCTATGGGGTTCAGGTCAGGAGAGTTGGCAGGCCAATTGAGCACAGTAATACCATGGTCAGTAAACCATTTACCAGTGGTTTTGGCACTGTGAGCAGGTGCCAGGTCGTGCTGAAAAATGAAATCTTCATCTCCATAAAGCTTTTCAGCAGATGGAAGCATGAAGTGCTCCAAAATCTCCTGATAGCTGCTGCATTGACCCTGCGCTTGATAAAACACAGTGGACCAACACCAGCAGCTGACATGACACCCCAGTGACTGTGGAAACTTGACACTGGACCTCAAGCAATGTGAATTCTGTGTCTCCTCTCTTCCTCCAGACTCTGGGACCTTGATTTCCAAAGGAAATGCAAAATTTACTGTAATCAGAGAACATAACTTTGGACCACTCAGCAGCAGTCCCAGGCGAGATGCTTCTGACGCAGTCTCTTGTTCAAGAGTGGCTTGACCTGGGGAATGTGGCACCTGTAGCCCATTTCCTGCACACGCCTGTGCACGGTGGCTCTGGATGTTTCTACTCCAGACTCAGTCCACTGCTTCCGCAGGTCCCCCAAGGTCTGGAATCAGCCCTTCTCCACAATCCTCCTCAGGGTCCGGTCACCTCTTCTCGTTGTGCAGCGTTTTCTGCCACACTTTTCCCTTCCCACAGACTTCCCACTGAGGTGCCTTGATACAGCACTCTGGGAACAGCCTATTCGTTCAGAAATTTCTTTCTGTGTCTTACCCTCTTGCTTGAGGGTGTCAGTGATGGCCTTCTGGACAGCAGTCAGGTCGGCAGTCTTATCCATGATTGTGGTTTTGAGTAATGAACAAGGCTGGGAGTTTTTAAAAGCCTCAGGAATCTTTTGCAGGTGTTTCGAGTTACGTCGTTGATTCAGATGGTTAGGTTAATAACTTGTTTAGAGAACCTTTTCATGACATGCTAATTTTTTGGGACAGGCATTTTGGGTTTTTATGAGCTGTATGCCATAATCACCAGTATTAAAACATTTAAAGACCTGAAATATTTCAGTTGGTGTGCAATGAATCTGAAATATATGAAAGTTTCATTTTTATCATTACATTATGGAAAATAATGACCTTTATCACAATATGCTAATTTTTTTAGAAGGACCTGTATATGTATATATATATGTGTGTGTGTGTGTGTATATATATATATATATATATATACATACATTATATATATATATATATATATATACGTGCATTATATATATATAATTTTGCCCTAAAAATATTTTTATCATATGTATAAGAGCCTATCTTTAGAGTTGATTGTTTAGGCCATTCGTTTTGTTAACAGCCATTTGGTGAAATGAAATGTTATATCTTCCTTTCTTTGAAATACATTTTTAAATCATATCAAACTGTTTAGCTTACAAAAGCAGTAAAAGCTTAATTAATTTTTTTCTTTTTTTCTTTTTTTTTCGGGTTCGGGCCTGTAACCACAGTTCAATGACTGGGTCTGGTCAGGTTCAGAAAAAAATGTCTATGGGCTGTGGCCGGGTTGGGTTGGATTTTTTAGGCCCAATTGCAACTCTATCTTGGATTTTGACATGGCAACAAAATTTTTTTAGGAACCTTTTTTAAGCCTACATGTATATGCAGCCGCACACCAAAATAAAAGTTGACACATTGCTTATTTTTCAAGTTATTCAACTCACAAGTTTTACTAGTATTCATACTGTATAATGTGGCAGCCATCTTGGATTTTGACGGCAACTCATCTTTTGATGGAGACCATTTTTTATGCCTAGATGCACCCACACACCAAAACTGAATTTGGCACTTTGCTACGTTGCTTATTTCCAAGTTGTCCCGCTCACAAGTTTAACATGTGTACATATTAGAGTTGCATTCGGGCCTAAAAAATCTGGCCCGGCCCGGACTGAACCCATATCATTTTTTCCGAGCCTGACCTGAAACCGACCAATCAACTGTGATTACAGGCCTGAACCCGAAAAAAAAACTTCTTTAATTAAGCTTTTACTGCTTTTTTTAAGCAAATCAGTTTGACATGATTTAAATACGTACTTCCAAGAAAGGAAGATATAAGATTTATTAACAAGTCAGCGGATTAATATAGTTATAATATTATAGTTATTATAATATAGTTATTAACGGTCGTCGGCCGTGCGCGTCTGCTGACGCAGCGGCTGGGTCCAGTTAAGCTGCAGGCGGGTCCCTGGCAGTGATCCATCTGGACTTTTTTGTACCTCTTTTAACCGGCCGGTCAGCGCGTGGTCAAACGGCCGTGAGCGGCTGGTGGTGATCCAAATTGGATCGTCAGCCACACGCGTCTCCACTGACGCAATTAAAAGCCTGACACCAACCCGGCCCACCCATCCAGCACATTATTTTTGCCCGGTTTAGAAACGATAGCTCTAATACATATATGGTGGCAGCCATCTTTGATTTTTACATGGCAACCCAATTTTTGAAAAGATCCTTTCTTTTGTTTGCGCTGCTGTTGTTATGCCTTATTATTTTGCATTATTAGTGTTTAGTGTATATCTTAGTTACTATTTACTCTTTTCACACTCACAACATGCACAATGGATGGAAGTTTTTCCAATTCCCTCTCTTCACTCAGTGAAGTGGGACAACAAACTTCCTTCAGATAATAAACCTCCTGCTCTCATTGCAGGCATCACCTCTATTGGGCTGGCAGCTGCGTACTACAGCTCAGGTATGGTGTTTACTCACAGGCTCATATTTCTGTTGAATCCTTCATTCAGAGATGGTGTGTGTGAATTCCACAGACAGTGTCCCGTGGAAGCTCTTCTACATCGCAGGCTGCCTGTTCGTGGCCATCCAGAACATGGAGGAGTGGGAGGAGGCCGTGTTCGACAAAACCAAAAACCAGATACAGCTCAAGACCACTAGCCTGTACGCTTCGGTCCTGACGTTATGGAGGAAGGGGCAGGAGAGAGGTCCGTGAGGACACCAAGTGCTCGGTGAATGATGTTCCCATCAGTGTGAGGGGGATTCTAACGTCTTGTCCTTTCAGTTGTGTTGGACCTCACACAGCTGTGTGACGTCTGTGTGCAGGAAGAGAGGGTGCGTTACCTGGGGAGGGGTTTTCTCGTGATGCTACGTTTAGCTGCAGGCTTCTCCTACCCCCTCACTCAGAGCGCCACCCTGGGCGGCCGCAGGTAGGTTCATCAGCAGTTCCAGCATGTGTCAAGGTCTTTTAGCACAACTCATTGTTGATACTCAATGTACCGTAATGTTCCGACTATAAGGTGCACTTAAAATCCTTTAATTTTCTCAAAAATCAACAGTGAGCCTAATGTATTATTTCTGGTTGTGCTTACTGACCTCAAACTGATTTTATGTGGTACACGGTGTACAAAAATCTGTCAATGTTTTAGTTTTGCTTAATGCGCCTTATAATCCGAAAACTACGGTATTTAAATTTTCATGATAGAAAATGCTTAAATTTTAGGCTTTGACACTCCTGACTTGAACTTTGTTGATCATGAAGGATAACAGCTTTTGAAACGTTAGTTTAAAATAAGAAAAGACACTTTCGGTATTTGTTTGGGGTCGTAGTCTCGTTGGAACACCCAGTGGTGACCAAGGTCCAACAGTAGATACTTATTTAAAACGAAGATGAAAGATTTTGTTGTTGTCCTCTTTCTTTTCCACGATTCGATCCTCTTTGCACATTGTAGTTAAACTGCTCCCCAACATGATGCTACCACCGCCATGCTTCACTGTTCTTAGGCCTGAAGGCCTCACCTTGACTCTTGTGGTTAAATCATTGTTTGTCTTGTCCGACCATCATACATTTTTCAAGAAGACGTTCAGCTTGTCCATGTGAGCAGGAACAAATTCCAGTCAGACTTGAAGGTGTTACTTTTGAAGCTGGGACTTCTTCTTGGTTCGGACCCACCTAGAGATGTAAACCAGGTTGTGGACCGTCACTCTGGTGTTCCAGCAAGTTCCAGTTCACAGCAGACCTCATGGTCTTGTGGGTTACTGAACAACCTGACCAAGTTCATTACATCTGAGGACAATTCTTATAATTCTCATTTCTGTCCTTATGTATTTTACTAATGTTAAAGAAAACTTCAAACAAGGTTCAGTCAGCCCCTCTGGACGGATTCTTCTTAGTTGAAACGTTTCATCTTTTATCCAGAAAACTTCTTCAGTCTGAGATCTTGTAACAATAAACGGCACCTTCTCATAGTGGATCAACCAGTTTGCTGCTGACATCCAGAACTAGCTGTTCACATGATCAAGAAGGACCATCAGCCTAACGATGATCTTCTTTTACTTTCAAACCATTGTTCCTTGAGAGGAGTGAAGAAAGACGTCTTTGTGAAGAGAACCTGTCCATCATTAAATAACATCACACGTGTCCCAGTGATGGACTGGAGACCTGTCCAGGTGTCCCTTTGATGGATTGGAGA
>NC_056514.1:14775496-14785176 GCF_014905685.2 Nematolebias whitei
CTGTGATGGACTGGAAACCTGTCCAGGTGCCCCTGTGATGGACTGGAGACGTGTCCCTGTGATGGACTGGAGACATGTGTCTCTGTGATGAACTGTAGACCTGTCCAGGTGTCCCCTGCCTCTCGTCCAATGACTGCTGGACATGGGCTACAGTGACCCCAAAAAGGAAGAAGCGGATACAGAAAATGGATGGATGACGGATGGTGGACGGATGACGGATGGTGGATGGATGACGGATGGTGGATGGATGACGGATGGATGATGGATGGTGGATGGATGATGGATGGTGGATGGATGATGGATGGATGGTGGATGGATGGTGGATGGATGGACGGACTTGAAAGGAGGCAAATATTTAAGCGGTCACTTATTTTACAGTCCATATTTTGATTTGTTTGTTACTCTGTATTGATTTCACTTTGACACTGAAGGTTTGTGTTGTTTTGTAAAGACCACTTTAACTGGATTTATGACGGCAGTGAAACCTCAAAACATCCAAGGGGGTGAATACGTTTTATTGGTGTTGCATTTATTAAATTTAGCTGTTTGCAGTTTTTTGGCACGTCAGTACTGCAACACAAACTCCACTGGAGGTTCAGACTACTACCAGATGCACATTTTAGTTAGGAACGTCTTCCCCTCGTTTTACTTCAAGCTCCGTCAGTTAGCCCTCGGAGCACGAGCCGAGGATCATGCTCAGCTACAACCACATCAACTTCTGCATGCATTTCATTTATTCTTCTCCTCATAGCGACGTGGAGGCTGTGGCCGCGCTGCTGAAACGCTTCCTGGGATTGGAGGAGCTGCAGCGCCGGCAGCAGGAAGCGGCGTACGGAGAGGACGAGGAAGACTCCACGGTCCACAGCACCGACTCGGACAACGAAGCAGACTGACTCGGTTCAGATGAACTCGGAGCTGGTCGGGTCGAGACGTTACAGCCAGGCGAGCATGTCCGTGAAAACGCCTGTCTGCACAAATTCTTGCCTTTTTTTTTGTCATTTTCTCTTCATGAACCCAAAAACATGAAGTCTAATGACTGTTTAGAGAACATTCCAGACGACACACACCGTGCCTCTCTAATAAGTGTTTACCTGTCTCAGATGATGTGTTTTGTGGACCACCCAGCTCAGAGTCAGTCCTGCATGTTCAAACTGTTACCGTGCACAAACTGTTACCGTGCACAAACTGTTACCGTGCACAAACTGTTACCGTGCACAAACTGTTACCGTGCACAAACCCGGAGGGAATTATGTGAAATTGTGTTTGTTGTTTTTTACATTTAGTGTGAACCAAAGACTGTATCTCAGGTGAATGCTTAGTGTTTTAGTCAAACGTGGATTATTTTTCTCTGACAAATGTATTTGTTGCTCATCCTTATAGATAAAAAAAAAAAAAAAAAAGATTTATTAGGTGTTAGAAAATGTTTTATTTGATAATTTCCTTACATTTGCTGATTTTACATAAAGCTCTTGTTGAGAAACGTCTCCTCCATTTGATCACAAGTACGTGCAAAATCACATTAAAGAGGTTTAGACATTAGAGGTTGATTATTTTCTGAAAATGATTTGGTGAAATTCTCAAAAAATGACTGAGTCCAAACAGGCAGAGTCACGGGTAAAAGAAAAGGTCCATCATTTATTCAGTTGAAGGGTTTTACGCACCAGGACGTCATAAAACTGGTCTTCATCAGGATGAATGAGATCACTGCAGGATCTGCAGTTGTTGTTTTTGTTGGACTTTTTCTGTCTCATGGTTGTGGAGACATTTTGGCCCATTCCCATCAGTGCTGCTTTATTCATTGATCAGTTTCAGCTCATTAAAGGTTCCTCCACAGCCTTGTCAGGTGGACGTCTGGACGTTGGACCATCACATCTTCGTTCTTTTCTTTTTGAGCCACTCTGTTGTAGATTATCTGCTGTGTTCTGGGTCATTGTTCTGCTTAATGACCCAGTTTGGTCCAATCTTCATCTGTCAGACAGATGGTCTCACGTTTGGCTCTAGAAGCCTTTGGTCTACAGAGGAGGTCATGGTCCACTCATGACTGCAGGTCCAGGTCCCGTGGCTGCAGAACTCCAAATCGTCACCCCTCCAGCACCACGTCTGTAAGAGCCGAGTCGAATTGTTCCAAAAGTCTTGTGGTTTATTTAGATATAATTTAGCGAACCAAAGTCATGCTCGTGTGTTCGTTTTTAGATTCTAGCTCGTGCCGCCCGTCCAAACAAACCACACCTGTTTTAAGTTTGTATGCGTCGTGACCTTTAACCTCTTCACTGAGGCCTGTAGAGTCTAAGATGGAGCTGTTGAGTTCTGCTGTCATTTGTCTGAACATTGCACAGTCTGATCTTGGGGTGAATTTGTGGAGACATCTGGGAGGATTGACAGCTTTCTTAAATGTTTCCAACTTGTGAATGATCTTTGCTTCTATAGATGGGTGGACTTCAAGTTTAAAAATGGTCCTATCTATAACCATTTCTAGACTGATGGGGAACAACAGTTGTTTATTGCTGATGCCTTCCTGCCTTGGCGTTGTGTTTATTAAACAACAGCAGAATGAAATCTGTTGCGCGCTTTTCTACGCTTGACATTCTGTTTGAAGAAGTTTAGAACCTGATACAGACCAGATCGTTTTATGACATCCTAATACATAAAACCATATGACAAAAAGGACGTGGACTTCCTTTTACGCACGGCCGTCAGTGATTTTACGGCACCATCTCCTTCAGACAAGCCTGGACGTCTTCTGTTAAACGCTGCAGAGGAGCCATCACGGGGCTCACGTGCTCCTCGATCCACTCCTGAGTTGTAGCAGCGGGGTAGAGATCCACCATCTCCTTCTTCAATGCCTCCACCTTCTTCTCTAATGTTTCCAAATACCTGAGATGGGACCAGACGGAGGGTCAGATAACAGCCAGACAGATTGAACGCTACAAATAATGAAACAGACATTTGTAAAAAGCTGTTTTCATTTGTCCTGTTCTACAAGAAGAAATGGATCCTTACACCGACGCCTGGCTGTGAAGCTGCATGGCCATCAGAGGGTTTACGATCTTCTGCCGTTGGTGGTGGGGGCTGAACCATCCTCTCATGTACCTTCAGCAGCACAACATTAGTGGAAATGTTCCAAATACATCACTGAGCATGCATCAGGAGGTTCAAAACAGTATGTTGCAGAAATATAAGTAATTTTCCCAACATGCAAACTCGAATTAAAGTCAACTATTTTTTAAGCTTAGTGTTGCATAAATATTATTGGTGTCCTAATACCAGCCTAAAGTACTCATACTTGTACTCATAAAAACATCATGATACTTTGTATTGATACCACCGCTCTGCTTGGTGACATTCCTTCGTCCACCATGCAAGTACAAAATAAAATATAAATGTCAGTAGTTTAGAGACATTTTAAGATAACCACTGGTGATGTTAGGGCAGACTTGTGTTCTAAAGTCATTGTGTTTAAGTACCAACTCATGAAATAATTGGTACTCAGTATTGGCAAGTATCCAAACTGAAGTACTTGTACTTGGTTTGAAAAAAGGAGTATTAGTACACTCCTAATACTGTAAATATAATTTAGATAATCCAGCACACCTAAATGATGGTTGAGTATGGGTAAGACACGGTTAACTCTAAATATACAGATCCTTTCCAAAAAATTAGAATATCAAGGAAAAGTTGTTTAACTTCCATAATTCCATTCAAGAAGTTAATATTTAATAGATGATAGATTCAGGGCCCACAATTTAAACAATTTCAAGTATTTATTTGTTTATTTTTACATAATTTGGGCTTACAGCTCATGAAACCCACGAAAACAGGATTTCAAAAAAAAAAATTAGAATACTGTGAAGACATCAGCCCACAGTATTTCTCAGCTTTTGCAGGAAAAAAAAGAAAGAAATTAGGATCGCAACAAACAAACATATTTTACTGCTCAAAATATGTGTTGGGAACCAGCCTCAGCTACCACACCAAACTTTTAGGTTAATTTTTGTAAAAATGACTTAGTTATAGTCATTTTTTTATATTTTAATATCAGCTGGCTGTGGCAGCCATCTTGAATTGCCTTTTAGCAAGGCGCAACAACATCTGATGTCAAATAAAAATAAAACATTACTCACAGCTAGCATCCCAGCAAGTGAGAGCTAGTGTGGAGAAAAACGACTCCTGATATCAGGGATATCAAACAAATATGCACAGGCCTGCCAAAGTGCACATTACATGTCATACAAGATTGCCATACCGGCATTTAAGACAGGTCTTTAAGCTTTTGTTATTCGGAACCTGCCAGCCATGACTTGTTTCATGTTATGTGCTTTAAATAGTATATTCTGCTGTTTTCCTTTCGTGGCAGTTAGCAAAATGCAAACTGAAAGTCGTCGTGTACTTCAGCGTACGGTGACAGTACGAGCACCTGTACCGTTACACGTCCAAATCTGTTCTATGTCAACGAAACAACAGAAACTGTTTTATTGCTTGCAACTTTCTTCGTTCTCATCCCAAGTTTTATACTCCGCTTATGCGCCAAGATCATTTGAAGGTAAATTCATATTCAGAGCAAGAATAAAAGAAATGTTTAGAACTCACATGTTGCTTTCAAAGAACCTCAGGTCCTCTGAGTTTAGTAGTCGACTGAGCTCCACAATCAGTTCGGCCAGCCCGCTACCTGGAAACAATGTCTCCCCAGCAGATGTCCTGCAAACAGAACTCGTTTTAATTTGTTGACTCAGTCCTGAAAAGGTAGTAATGTTGTCTAAAATTCAAATGATTTGCAAACCTTTTAAATATTTTTTTAATCAGCAATGAAACACATTGAGCATGTCAGATGTTTAAATTAAGAAATTGTACCTTAAAAAAAACAACTAAAAAAACTAAAGCAGAGTAGTAATTTTGGCTTTTATGGCAGCAGCACATTTTTTAAAAGTGGGGACTGAGACAACAAGAGGCTTTAAAATTATTTAGGTCAAATAAACAGCTAAAGGAACATTCTGCTGCTAGTTAGGTTAGCTGGCAACAGATAAGAGGACTGGGAATAAAACTGGTATTTTAGAGAAACTGAAGACCAGAAGTAAAGATGGCCAGGGATTCACCAGTCTGCAAAAACCTGCATCTAAAAATAGTGGGACAATTTTCAAACAATGTGGCATGATGGAAAATCAAAGCTTTGAACATTCCTTCATCAACCATGGAAAGACTTCAAAACTGGACCAGGCTAAACGTCCATTTTAAATGCCCACAATCTTCGGGCCCTCAGGGGCCACTGCATTAAAACAGGTCTGATTCTGTGATGAGCTCAGGAACACTTCCACAAATCACCATCTGTAATCACAGTTTGCAGTCTCATCCACACATGCTTATTAACGCTCAAACAGGCAAAGAAGAAGTCAAATGTGAACACCATCCAGAAATGTTGCTGTCTTCTCGGAACCAGAGCTCGTTTAAAATGGACAAAATTGGTTCTGTGGTCAAAGGAATCAACGTTTCAACTTCTTTTTGGAAACCACGGATGCCATGTCCTCCGTATTAAAGAGAAAAGGGATCATCAGACCTGCGCTTAGTTCAAAAGCCTGCCTCTCTGATGGTATGGGGGTACATTAGTGCCTATGACATGTGCAACCTACACATCTACACCATCAATGCAGAAAACTACACACAGGTTTTAGGACATAAGTTTCCATCTAGATTAGTTTTTTCCCCTTCAGCAGGACAACAAACCACAAAAACATCAATTATAGCAGCAAAACAATCACCCAACAAGACCGAGGACTGCTGAACAGCTAGAGTCCTCCATCAGGTAAGAACGGGACGTTTGTCTCCAAAGCCTCCAGCAGCTGGTCCCTTCAGTTCCTTCAACTCTTTAATGAAACCAGGATGATGAGTTACAGCAACATTTCATTTCCTTTTGGGATGAATAAAGTATTTCTGAACTGAATTTGATTGATCTAAAAAAAAAAAAAAGTTAAATCTGGTCCTCTGGGCATTCAAAAAGAAAACAACAAAAAACAATAACAAAAAAATGTAGAAACGTTTCGTCTTTCATCCGAAAGACTTCCTCAGTCTGAGGTGCTGTATTCAGTTCAGTCTTATAAATAGCACCTTCTCAGAGTGGATCAACCAGTTTTGCTGCTGACAACAAAACCAGCTGCTCACATGGTCAAGACTGATGCACACTGATGGCTGTTTAATATTCACAGAGGGCGAATTTTATTGAATTGACGGTTGTTGAAAGAAGAGGAGACGCTTCATTTTGTAGTGATATGTTGCTGCCAAAAAATACAAAATCTACTTTAGCTTTTCCTAAAAGAAGCTACAAATTTTAAGTTTAAACATATGAAATGTCGCCAACGTTTCATTTTTAATAAACAGATTTATGAAATTTACAAATCGTTGCATCCCATTTTTATTCATATTTTACATAATACTGCAACTTTTTCAGAACTGGGTGTAGTAAAAACTAGAGCCCATCCAATATATCGGTATAGCCGATAATTTATGCTGATATAGACGTTTAGGGATCTATCATATCAGTATTGGTGATAATTGCCCCATTATGCGCCAATATAAGCACTTCTAATTTTTCACCCCTACAATGCTAGAACCAGCTGTAATTGTACAATGAGTCCAGCAGAGGCACATGAAGACTACTTTCAAATAATGGTCATTCACTTAAGTTTCACTTTCAGCACAGATGAATCAGGGAGCAATACTGTGTAGCGTATTTTACTGAACAGAGCGTGTAAAGTTTATTTTAACTGAGCTGTAAAACAAATCAACAATAATAAATTAGCTTGAATCTTCAGACAAACTTGTCATTAGCTATGTGCTTCTCAAGTTAGCAAGTTAATGTTTAGCTAACATAGCATAGGCTATTGCCTTGTAAAATTTTATCTAGAACAATAAATCTAACGTAGAGGTAAAATATATCAGTGTTAACGTTATCTTTGTTGTCCTCAATGAAATGCATTGTTTGTCTGAAATTTTTACATCTCTGCAAATAAAAATAAACTCTGCTGTGTTCAATACTAATTAGACCTTCACCACACATGACTGACTGTTAATAAACAATGAACAGTTTCTTTGTTTAATTTATACTTTTTGTAACACACTTGATAACTTTATGGTGAACAGTGGAGGACAGAAAATGTGAACGCACGTTAGGAACGCAGTTTTTATGACCAGTGCACCACTTGTAAACCTATGTATAGCGTGGATCTGATTAGCTTCATGGTTGCTAACAGCTGTGCTAAATAAACAAGCCCCGCCCACTTTCTGTTTACTTATATTCTTGGGGGTGGACAAAGTTAAAAAAAATTCAGCAATTATATCGGTTATCGGCATTAACATTCCCCTCTCACTATCGATATCAGTGATAGCCAAAATTTCCATATTTGTCGGGCTCTAGTAAAAACAAAGTTTTGTTCTTTAAACTAGTGTCAGACGTCACCTCTCCATGGCCTCCACCTCCACTGAAGATATTCCCAACGTCTCTGTTACTTTGTTGTGAGCCTCAGAGCTGAACTCCCCGTAGACAAGAGTCTGGATACAGGCTGCGAGGGACGGGACAGCTACGGGCATCAGCTCGCACAGCACCGACAGGTGGTCGTACCTGAAAGCAGGGACATAATTGACTAAGTGAACACACATGTAAACTCATTGAGCACAGCAGAACGTCCTCAGATTCAAACCTTTGCCAGCCTGTGATGGCGATGCCTCGCAGGTTTATGGCGGCAGACAGAGAAGCAGACACTTTCAGCCACTGCAGATGATTGTCCACGTGTCTCTGCGTGCAGGTCACACAGGTGTAGACACTGGTGGAACCTTTAAAGGAGCTTGCTGCCCATAGATCAGACATCCCAGCACTGCAGTACTTCTCCAGCAGAGACACTGAAAACAGTTTGTTATGGTTCATCTATCCCAACACATAATTTAGCTTGAAAATCTTAGCCGTCTGTGCCACATTAAAAACATAAGCAACCAAAGAAGTCCAATAACCTGAAGGTGTTTCATCCACATCCTTTCATGCCAACGTTTTAGTCTAAGATCATCTTATTGGGAATCACCTAGAAAGACAACCTCCTATTATTATCTACCTGAAAAGGGTCTTGCTCTTCCATCAACTTTAATGCAGCCTGAACTGCAAATGTGTACCCTCACTTATATCAAAACAACCGGCTCGGCACCATGATGTGTGCTATTACTTTTATTGGCATTTTGTTATCAACTTGCAAACAAAGACATAATTTTTCTCATTGAAAAACACTGACAGAACTCTTTACACCCCCTAACTGCCACAATGAGGTCACATGACCTAGACGCGGTCTCTAAACAAAACACTGATTAACTTTTGGAGCCATTTTGGTTCAAGATGGCTGCCGCAGCTAGCTCAAAAAACTCAAAATTGAATATAACAGTCATTCTTTGAGATATTGAGCTGACATTTAGTTTGGTCGTAGCTGAGAGGGAGTCGTTATATATTCCTAATGCAAATTCATCACTTCACCACTTGCTCTTGCCGAGATCGGACGCTTTTCCCCTCCCCTTCCTCTCCGCTTTGCTGCTCTGTCTGTCTGTGAAACTGCTTCTGAGCCTCTCTTGCATATCTTCCGAACCATAATTATACCATACCATACCATACCAATTTATTTATATAGCACTTAAAACAGCAACAAGGCCAACCAAAGTGCTGTACAAAAGAACCAAACATGCACAGCAGACAGGAAAACATAAAATAGAAATACAGGTACAAATAGCAGCAGAAGCTAACTAAAATGGCCAACAGAGTAGAGAACAGACCGGACCAAAACAAATCACACCGTGTTAAAGGCAAGCGAATAGAAGTGGGTCTTCAAGCGAGACTTAAAGACTGAGAGTGTGGGAGCCTGCCGGACACTCAGTGGCAACTCATTCCACAGTCGTGGACCTGCAACAGAGAAAGCCCTGTCACCTCATAATTATGGACTTGATTTGATCAGTTGGTCCCTCAACACAATTTATTCTCAGAGTACTGTAGGGCTGAGTACCGAACCGAGGTTCTTAAATGGCACCCACCAAACTGCACCGGTAGGTGTATGGATTGAAACGTAACTCTTTTTTCGGTGTCAAGTTTCATTCAGTATTGGCTGTAACGTGTCACGTGGTTTCAGCACGCAGGCAGGTACAACGCAGACATATGACAAACAGACTACGTGTTTACACCCAGAGCTGTATAGAGCTGCCGTACCTAATCTATGTATAATGTATGTCTATGGTGCTGGTGACGCTCACAGACGGGGTTCACGTGTGCAGCGCGTGTTGTCGAACGGCTTCGACAACACACGAGCAGAAAGTTGCTCCATTTTTCTCTGCAAGAAGAGAGACGGACAGCAGCCTCCCCCCTCCTCCCTTTAGCGTTAGTCAGTCTGTGTGTGTTAAACAGACTGAATCAACATTCCATGGCTGGACTCGTCTTTATCAAAGAACTCCCAAGTGTAAGGATGGTACTTTTCTGTGGCCCGGTTTGTGTCTGTTTCCCTCGTGCTTCCTCATTAGTTTCCATTGTTGCCACCTGTGTCTCGTCCCAGCTGTTTGTCATCATGTCTCGTCTTCTCCCAGTATTTAAGCTGTCCTATTCTGTCTTGTTCTTGTCGGGTCGTCTTCGTTGGTACTCTCCCTTGGGTCTCCTGAGTCTTGTCCTGAGTCTT
>NC_056514.1:14790176-14815370 GCF_014905685.2 Nematolebias whitei
TTCGTTGGTACTCTCCCTTGGGTCTCCTGAGTCTTGTCCTGAGTCTTACCCTGAGTCTTCCTGGTCCCTCGAGTTCCCCGTGTCTCTCTTGTCACCTGAGTTCCCCGTGCCTAGTTCATGTAAGTTTTGCTGCTCCGTGAGCTTGTTTATTTTGTACTTTTACCATTGCCTCCTTCCTTATTCATGTAAGTTTTGCTGCCCCGTCAGCTTGTTTATTTTGTACTTTTATTTACCATTAAAACATATTTTTGTATATCTGCCGAGTTGAGTCCCTGTTCTGCACTCTGGGTTCGCTCCTAACCGCAAACCATGACACCGAGGACGGCTCTGTGTCTGTGTTTCAGCTGGTAAGTTTACGTTTGTTAACGTTACTGCAGCTTAACACGTACATTGCTGAGAGTTAAACTAGGATCCACATAACACTAACTTTAAGATATTAGTGTGTACATTTATTTTATCTACGTAGCTAGCTAAACTCAGAAGCTAACTAAAGATTGACAATAACAGATGAAGCTTAGCTTGTAAAACTGCTCATCTATCCAGTCAGCTGCTTAAACAGTTCACCTAATGTTCACCGTTTGTTTATCTTCTCCTCACGGAGCCTCTGACCCAGATGTGAGGACAGAGAGACAAAAGAAAAGCGAGGTGGGGGCCACAGGACAATCGCAAACTTTGTTGTTAAAAGTTTGCCTTTTTCTACAGTAGAGGCTGCATGGTGGAGGTAAGTTAAGCTGTAAAGGATTTTGTTGACCAGTTAAGCTTTTATCTCAGCCTATAGAATGTTTTTTGATCAATAATAACACAACCATGTTATTGTTGATGTGTTGTTCTCATGTCAATTAGGGAGATGATCAGAGCCCTAAACCCCAGAGGACCACAGAGAAGATTCAGGAAGAGAAACAGAGGTGCAGATGTCTGCCATCAACCCTAACCTCAGTGAATCCAGTAGGTAGCATGCTGGTAGGATGTGAGGGACAATATGTCAGTGCTATTAAACTGACAACCAGGTATCTGTGTGTGCAACAGTCATCATCTACAGCCTCAGAGTGAACATTTTCTACTGCTGGAGACACCATCAGCCAGGAGCAGGAATGTTTGTGTCCAAAGAAAGCAGACATGTTGATTTTTCTGAAGAAAAACTGCTAAGTGAAAAAGGTCCTCAGTGTGTAGCAGTGAGCATTAGACACTGACGTGTCACTGGTTTGAAACTGTTCTTTTGAACTGGAAATTTGTTTATTTTTATGTAAGAAAACTGCTTGGAATAGAAATACCAAAGTTAAAAATAAAATTCACAATGTGTACTGCAACGTGTAACGCAATTTTATTCTTGTTAGAATTAATAGTAATTACAAAATTGGTACAGAAAAAAGAACTGTCCAGGAACCGACACCGAAGTGAAGGTACCGACACCGGTACCAATTTTTTTTTAGGAAGGTACCCAGCCCTAGAGTATTGTCAAATCAAAATTAAAACATGGCCACCACGTGGCAGTCCCCATCAAAGTTTCTCCAGGAACTTTCTAGTGTTGAGTTTTTTGTTTGGCTTGTGGTATCTTAACTTGTTGCATACATACTAGCTTTTACTGAAATTCTGTCAATGCACAAAGATTAAATGATGTCAGACGTCTTTCCACTGATAAGCTTAATAATAATAATAACAATAATAATAATAATAATTTACACTCCTGAGATCCTCTTTGTTTCTCTACTGATGATATTTGCCTCTAAATTACTTCCTCCTATTGCAGCTATTCAACCTTCTGTGATTATGGCTACAGCTTTTGGTTCTTGTGCCATCCATGATTTTTGAAACATTAAGTTTTATTTAAGCTCCGTTATGATATACTGTATTGGGAGATATTCAACAGGCTGATTTTGATCCAATACTGCCCCCTATGGCAACTTCATAATGGACATTCAGAGTGTTAAAAGCTCCAGTCAGTAGACATCAATCCAGGGATCACAGGAATATAGTTTATTCTTGCAGCATCTTAATAATATAAAAGTTAAAGCTTTATGCAAATGAGCCAGCTCTAATCCAAGCACAGTTCAGGCTCATCTGTCAAAGTTTAGTTTAACGCATAGATATCAGACATACTGGAACAAGTACCAGTACTACTAATACTAGTGCTAGTACTACTTGTTCTGATACTAATACTGCTACTTATAGTACTATTACTATAGTAGTAGTACTATTTTTAGAACTTGTATACTATATTATAATTATTTCTAGTACGAGAGCTAGTTTAGTAACAGGACTATTCTAGTACTACTATGATTAATATATTAAAAATACCACTAGTACTAATACTAGTATTAGTAGTAATGGTCTGTTATAGTACTTGTACTAGTGGAGAATTCATACTACTGTATATAGTAAATTGTACACAAGTAGTACACAAAGTGTTATCTTGTTATTACTGAACGTCGCCAAAAGATTAAAGGTACGTAATTAACTTTTGAAGCCAATCCAATTTAAAATGGCCACCACAACTAAATGATCTTAGCAAACACATTAATTACTGTAGCTCAGTCTAGTTTTAAAATATTTAGTTAAAAGCTAAAAGCAAAGCACTTCAAAGCTAGCTGGCTTTGATGTGGGAGTCGCTGAGAGTCATCTTTAACAGATGTGCTTCACACTGTTCAGCTGCTTTACTTAAAGCGGTGGCGTTAGCTGTTGGAGTGAGCCCTGACCGTTAGCAAAATATCTAATGATATGGACGGAATTAAATGAAACTTCCACAAAGCAATTACTGGATGCACATCTACAAGTGATCAAGTCTTGGAGTCAACTCAATTCAAATTGGCTGCCGTGGCTCATTGACCACAAAAAAGGTTAAATCATGTCATCTGGACAAGTTTCTTTAAAGGTGAACACAAAAATGGCTAAAAGTCAGTCAGTTTTACAGAAAATCAGCCAGTATTTAGCTGTATTACAAGCCATACTCAAAGCTATAGACCCCTACAGCTGAATGTGCCTGACTCCACTTGCAGGTGGATCACAGACTTCCTGTCTGACAGGAAGCAGTACGTTAAGCTGGGGAGGGGGGCAGATTTAGGACCATCAACACTGGATCCCCCCAACCACACAAGGCTGTGTTCTTTCTCCACTCCTCTTCCCCCTGCACACCAACTCTTGCTCCTTCAGTCATCAATCTGTCAAACTCCTTAAGTTTGCAGATGACACCCCCCTCATTGGTCTGATCACTGATGAAGATGAAACCACTTCCAGGTGGGAGAATGACCGCCTGCTGACCTGGTACAGGGAGAACAACCTCAAATTTAATGCTTTGAAGACAGTGAAGATGACTGTACAGATGTATACAAGTACGCAGAATTACTCCTCTATATTTAAGTTGCACCGAGACATCAAATCAAATTCCTTGTAAATGCAAATGTACATGACAATAAAAATGATTCAGAGCTTCTGTAGTGAACCTAACCTGATGTCAAACTAAGCCTAAGGTCAAAACACTTGACCTTAAGAACCTTGTGGGACAGAAACTGTTATTTCATTGATCTGCATCCAGAAATACAGTTTGACCCATCCTGAGACTTTCTTTCTTGAATTAATCAAGTAGAAATGACAATTCTCTATGATCATTACTATTTTACAAATGTTTGATAATCAAATTGTGTTAGTTCAAACAATGTCTACAGCTTGTGAAGAGAACTACTCATTTTTATTTACATAAACAGTAAGTAATGATTTTTATTCCTCATTCAAAGAAGAAATCAGGGTAATATGCATTTCTTGATTTTCTGTCTTCAATGAGCAAATTTGTAAGTGTGTTAGAGTTCGAGGTTCGGTCAACTAAAAGTTTACTGAAAAGAAATGTCATGTTTAACTTTTACAGCAGATAATAGGAGTAGAGACTCCACGAAGTCTGAAGTTCTCCAATAATCTTTCTGTCTGTCACTAAAACAATCCTTGACTTTTCATAACACCTTACATCACAAACCACACCTCTGTTCTGGTCCATCGACCAATTAGAAAGCTCTCAACTGAACCGGAAGTCGACCCATTTAAATGTGGCAACTTCCCAGTTCAGCGCTCTGGTGCGCTCTCGGATGCAGCTCATGGAGTTTTTCAGAGCTTGAAAGTTTTCCTGGAGAAGAGTTCCAGACTTTAACTCTCTGAAGAGAGTTAAAGAGTTCAGAGTTCTTGGATGCTAACGCAGGCGTCCAGGATGCTTCTATTGGAATCCAGAATCCAGAGACGATTTTGGGAATTATAACTTCTGTTTGGATAACCTCGCACGACTCTCGAAGTATTTTAGCTGTTCTCAACGGAGACGCTGAAAGAGTCAAAGGAAGGACTTCATGCCGACCTGACCTATCATCAACCAGGTAAAAGTTCTACTTCGACCAAGCGTACCGTGACCAAGCTGAGAACTGAAGGAGCGTGCACGTTTCTGGTCAAACAGATAAATTCCCTCCCACATCTCTCTGTAAGATAAATCTCCATTTTCCATCTTTAAACTCTCCTTTCTCCTAAAATCATCACAGATATTTTTAGAAATGTCTGGAGCAAAGTTCTCAATCACCGCCGTGTGATTGATGTCTGCTGTTTCTGCTGAAAAGTGAGGACAATCGCCGTATTGTCCCACTTCCTGTGAAACTAGCCATGTTATTGTTTTCATATTTTGCCAAATTAATGTAAATGTTTGATGTTAAACTTTGATTCTGCAAATAAATGACCGCATTCATTTTGATGGGTCAAAGATAAATAACGTCTCTCGTTACATTTCTGTTAAACTCAATGCACGACATTTACACAGTCAGAAAAATGAAGAACTCGTGAAATGTATGAATATATCCTGCATATGTCATACTACACTTCCAATATCATGTGAGATTGTTCAATGTTTGACCAAAATGGCTGCAGATTTCATATTTCTCAATAAAAGATCTTGGTCTAAAGTTGTGGCATGAAAGGCAGCAGGCTGTAACACTCCTTCAAGGAATATTACATTTTTATTATTATTTGAACGTGAAAGAGCTATGTCTTGTCATCATTGTATGTTCCCATACAATTTAACCCATCACATGTGAGATACACCCAGGAGGCGCAGCGGACAGCTAGTTAAGTGCCGCGGAGCAGTGAGGGATTAGGTGTTTTGCTCAAGGACACTATGACATGGCGGGAAATTGAACGTGTGACTTTTCAGTTCCAAGTCAGCTGCCCTACTAATGCACCACAGCCGCCTCCCCATTAAATTTTCCAATATAAAAAAATCTCAAAACAATGCAAATTGTGGCTCACTGTTCTAGAAAAACAAAGACCAATAAAGTTTTAGGGAGCACTTCTTTGTTTCTGTACGTTTATGGAGACAAATGGGGAAAGCTTCAGTAAAAACAGATTTGGAAGTACTCAAGTATTTTACTGTGTAACCAAGTATTTAGCTCCTACCAGTTTTGTCCACATCCAGGTTAGGGGTGTAGTCCCACAACATCGGCTGCACAAGTCCCACCAGACCGCTTGCTGTCCCATCGTAACACACAAACATTGAAGAGTATTGGCTCTCAGGCGTCAGTGATTGGCAGGTCGATCTGAATTCTCTCCTCACCTTTTAATGTATCCTGGCTCATACTTCTCATCATATCATCCCACATTATGATGGTCAAGTGTGGCCACGTCTCCTTTATAGCCTTGGCTACTTTTGTCACGTGACTGAGGAAAAGTTGCTCCACCGAATGTCCAGGTGAAGACAGCCACCCTTTAGAATCCTCCCCCTCTCCAAGCAGGTAAACCTCGAGGTGGAGCAGAAACGCACGTGAAAAAGAACCACGAAGCCGAGACTCTCCAACAGAAGAGAAGTTCTTACCTCGTCTGCTCCGATGTGCAGCGTACTTAGACCGGGATGCAAAGACACCACCTGACGTAGCATCTCCATCACCAGCTCCACCCCCTCCTCTTTGTGGGGGTTGAGGGTGCCCACGCAGTGCGGGACCTCTCTGAGGTGCCACATGGACCGATGCTTCAACACAAACTACGAAAGAAGAGCGGGGAAAAGCCCATGGTGGCACAAAATTTATGAATTTAGAATTATTACAGAAGTTATAACAGAAAGCGAAATGAGAGTCAACCATACCTCCATGTGACCAAAGGTCTGCACGAGTGGGATCACCTCCAGGCCTCTGGATTTGGCAAACTCTTGCATGGACAATACTTCCTCTCGGCTAAAATAACACCAAATCGTAAATATCAACTCCAAAGCTTGTTTATACAGTAGAACATTAATTACAACTGCAGTCAGAGGTTTACATAGACTCATCATGGATATGTCAATGATTCGGGGCTTTTAATGATTATATCTGAACTGTTCTTTCACAGATAGAATGATTATAAAACATGTTATTTGATGATTAAAAAGAAAGGTGCACAAGTTTGAATTTATTGGGGATTTTCTCTGATCCACACAGGGACAACTTATATTCATTTTTCATTTATTCAACGTTTATTTATACAGGCTAGTCTCAATGAGCCACGCGGACTCATTTACAAGAGAGACCAGTTCCAGATAGGCCTGTCACAATAACAAATTTTGCTGGGTGATTAATTGTCTCAGAGATTATTGTGATAAACGATAATATTGTTTAAAATTTGACAATTATTAGTCATTATTGTCAAATTTAAGAAGAAATGTTGGTTAATTTTTGTGCAGTACCTTTATCAACCACTGAATAGCAGTATGAGACTGTTTGAACCGAAGGATGGATAGTGAAGGAGCGAGCAGCGTGTCTCTTTAAGAAAAATGGGAGGGAGGCCCCTTGACGTGACATGGGCTGTCTCTTCAGTTCTCAAAATGGTGGACGCTCGGTGTGGTTTGAGCTCTTTAGCATAGCATTTGTCATACAAAGCTTTTAATAAAAAATCATTAAACAAGTTCTCAGCTTCTTTTTGCAAAGAAAAACAACTTTTTAGACGAAGGCACGAGTTTCAACCGTGCATTTTGGAGCTTTGACAAGACAGAGGTTTTTTCCCCGAGGTCGGACTTTTAGCTTAGCTTGTAACTTAGCTTCTCGGCTTAGCTGCTTTTAACGATCCAAAAACGGGATTTTGGACGGTTAAATGGATTTTAAAGAGAAAGTGAGGGGTCAGTGAAGAGCACCAGAGTTGAGCCTTTTGTCATCCAGTGTCTTCAGTAGAAAGAAAGAGACACGAAAAAACGATAAAGCCGATAAATGAAAATGAAGTTGATCATTTTCATTTATCATACGGTTAATTGATTTATTGTTTATCGTGACAGACCTAGTTCCAGACGAACATATAACAACAATAATGACAACAATAACTATAAACTACAGTAAAAATGCAGTTAAAATAAAAGTAGTGTTATAAAACAAATCAGAATGCCGCAAAACTACCCATCACACCCATACACGCTCATTAATGTTTGGGTGAACATCTTTTAGGAACTTGCAGCACAACCACAGGTGTTTTGTAGCCTACAACAAACTCCTGGGTGGATGTGTGGCCTCTGTTCCTGACGGTTTAGTAAAATTGGTTGGTTCCTGGTGGTCGGGGCTTTGGAATAACAATCCCTGAAGCTTAATGTTAGCCTCCATTCAGAAACTTATTTTATGTGTTTGAGATCATTGTCCTACAGGTGTCCCAATCATTATTCCATTCACTTAGTGTGATGCACCAGAGCCACAGCATGATGCTTTCACCACCATGCTTGACCATTGGTGCTGTGTTTTTTACCATGACTTTTCCAAACATACTTCTTGTCATCAAGGCCAAATAACTCGATAATTATGCTTCTTTCTTTGTCAGCGTCCTCTCAGTCCATGGTAATGTAACACTGGCCTCAATGTGGACAGTAACAGTGGACTTCCAGCAGTTTCCAGTCCATGACAGTCTTGGTGGTTCTTGGGTTGTTGCTGAACATTGTAAACAATTTTCTTTTATGAGAAGGTTGGTCTTCCTCTAGGTGACAAAGCTGTCCATCCATGTATCCATTATCTTCCGCTTATTCTGATGTCAGGTCGCGAGGGCAGCAGCTTGAGCAGGGAGGCCCACACATCTCTTTCCACAGTCACATCTTCCAGCTCTTCTGGGAGGGTTCCAAGGCGTTCCCAGGCCAACTGAGAGACATAGTCTCTCCAGCATGTCCTGGGTCTTCCACGGGGTCTTCTCCCAGTTGGACATGCCCTAAGCACCTCTCTATGGAGGCGCACAGGAGGCATTCTTACCAGATGCCCGAACTACCTCAACTGGCTCCTCTCGAGGTGGAGGAGTAGCGGTTCTACTCCAAATCTCTCCCAAATAACTGAACTTCTCACCCTATCTCTAAGTGAGAGTCCAGCTACCCTGCGAAGAAAACTCTTTTCAACCGCCTGTATCTGTAATCTCATTCTTTTGGTCACTTCCCAGAGCTCATGACCCTAGGCGAGGGTAGGAACGTAGTCCGACCGGTAAACTGAGAGCTTTGCTTTACAGCTCAGCTCTCTCTTCACCACAATGGACTGGTACAGAGTCCACAATATAGTGAACCCTCGTTTTTCACGGGGGTTACATTCCAAAAAGAACCCGTGATAGGCAAAATCCATGAAGTAGTAACCTTTATTTTTTTTTACAATTATTATACAATGAAATACTCTATAATACATGCAAACCAAAGAACAAAACCTTTTTACAGGCACAAGCATCCATCCATCCATTATCTTTACCCGCTTATTCCATTTTGGGTCACGGGGGTTGCTGGTGCCCATGTCCAGCAATCACTGTGCGAGGGGCGGGGTACACCCTGGACGGGTCGCAAGTCCATCACAGGGCCACATAGAGACAAACGAGACAAACAAACATTCACTCTCTCACTCACACCTAGGGACAATTTAGAGTTACCAATTAGCCTAACATGCATGTTTTTGGTCTGTGGGAGGAAACCGGAGTACCCGGAGAAAACCCACGCATGCACGGAGAGAACATGCAAACTCCACCCAGAAAGGCCCCTGGACCGGGGTTTGAACCAAGGACCTGCTCGCTGAGAGGCAGCAGCTCTACCAGTTGCGCCACCGTACTGCCCTAAGTGTTTTCAAACAAATTATTTTTAAGGGCCCTGCATACTCATCCGAAGCCACAAAATCAGCTCTCACTGACGCAGCCGTATGACAAAAATCACGTCATTTTGTTCTCGGAGTAGCTTCACCTGCTCCTTCTCAACACAAGGCCCGGGCCAAACTTCTTCTCACTGCAGTACGCGTAAAGTACTGTATGATTGGTCAGAAGTTTGCGGGCGTGTTTGTTAAAGCAGAAAAGCGCTCAGATCTGTACGACTCTTCAAACAAACTAAGTCAGTTGGCCTAAACCTCTTGGATGGAGATAGTATATGGAGGAGTCTGTCTGCAGATAAGTGTGGCGCTCTCTTCATGATAGATTTGTGGCCAAATGGCGGATGCAGGGACGGAGTGGGGACCATGGCGGGAAGAAACCTGTGACGTGACGTGTTCTACAGCAGGAGGGATTTCCCAGGAGCTCTGTGTCTCGTGAACTATGAAAAGTATGAGAACAAATGTTCCAAAACCACGTGACCACAAGTCGACTGTTCGGCTTCGGCTGGAGTATGCCGTGCCTCTTATGCTGAGAAAGTGAAATGAGCAGCTGCAGCCATGACCCCTAATGGGAAGGTTAGTGGAAGTATTAATTAAACACATTCCAACTTCTTGAGCACCACTTATTATGTGAACCTGTATGAAACACATTTTGTGTGGATTATCTAATCGTGTGGAGGAGAGAAAATCTACAACAAGATCAAATATGTGATGTTGTGGTATAATCATTCCACTCTGAAAAGCATAACATTTATGCCAGTGGTAAGTGGGTGGTACTTATTGTTGCAACTGAATGCACTTAAAATCACCAATGAAACGTCACAGTTTTAATATCAGAGCCCATAATGATGGAATAGGTAAAAAAAATCACATGCATTGACTTCATTACCTGTAAGCGGGCTGTGCTGTGGCCTGCAGCAGCTGCAGCCCACTCTCATAAGGAAACATGTCTTCATACTCCACCAGCAGACCATCAGCTCCCAGTTGAGACAGAAGCTCAATCAGCTGAGGAGGAGAAAACACAGACAAGAACAATGATCACTCAGGCATTGAAGGCAACCTGTGCTGCAGTAATAACAAAGCTGTACCCTGTGGAGGTGTTCCACTCGTGGGGGGGCGCCTTTCAAATCCAGGTGAACGAGTTTCTTCCCTTTGGGCCAAGGTGAGCAAGTCATTCTGCCCGTTACTGAACACAAATATTACTCAGATACAGCAGCTGCAGGTGTGTGCTTCCGTTTCCGGTTAGTTTCACTCACCTTCACTGGTTTCTAGGAGAGGACAGCAGGTTGTTTAAAAGTAATGCGCACCTCCGACCAAAATAATTATTAATAATGAATTTATTAATAATGCGCTGTGTATATTTAGAGGCTGTGTGGTTAAAAAACGATCAGTGATCAGATACAACCATCTGTCTATAGCCTGCCTCTGTTATTGTTTACAGCCTTCGTTTCTTTGGCTTCGAACGTGGTCCAATCAAAGCGATGCTTTCTCTTCGGGCTTAACCAATAGAATTGAACGATTCGCGGCTCAGCCAATAGGATTGGTCAATGCATGTCTCAGCCAATAGAATTGGAACAAACGCTGCTACCCGGAAGTGTAAAGGCTCCGGCGGCGATACGAGCTATTGGCGGGGTGTGCGGTATGTTCGGTGCAATTTGTGGATGTTAGGTGGTGGAGGCTGTGAGGTGACATGGCTCTCCTGCGACTGAGAAACGCAAAGGGCCCGAATGCAGCTGAGATAGAGAGAAAAATTAAAAGGTAAGCAAAGATAATAACAAAAACGTGGGAGGCGAAGGGGACTTACTATTCTCTATAAACACCACAGCAGCTAAATTATAAGAAACAGGTTAACTCCACAGTGAAGCGGAAATGTGGGGATTAGGTTGAGCAGTTTCCTGCAGCTGAAGTCCTGTTTCCTACTCCTGGCCTGTGTTCACTGTCAGAAACATGGAAGAGTTACACGTGCTGGCTGAAGCTTTGTGAAACTAAACCAGTTAAAGCTGATGGTGTCTGGGTTACTTCTCTGGAAGCAACAACAAAACCCGTTACATGTAAACAGATACATTAAAACTATAATATTGTAAATACGTTGAAATAGCGGTAAATATAAATAACATTTTTCAACTGATTTTAATCAGTTTTTGCAACTTTGCCAACTTGTGCCATTGCAGATTTTATACTTTGCCTAATCCATAGACGTGCTGATACAGCAGGTGTGTATTGAGAGTTGAAGCCAGCAGTTTTACACAAGATGCCATGTTGTATTTTTGAAACCACAGTCTGTGCACTAGAGACATGGGGTCTTTAAGTTCTGCATTCTCCCTCACCCACAGTCACACAGAGTTACAGATGGATGCGGTGCAGCGTCTGCAGTATTGTGGACTCTGTGCCGGTCCGTTGTGGTGAAGAGGGAGCCGAGCTGTAAGGTTAAGCTCTCTGTTTACTGGTCAGTTTATGTTCCTACCCTCACCTATGGTCATGAACTCTGGATAGTGATAGAAAGAATGAGATTGTGAATACATGCGGTTGAAATGAGTTTCCTCTGCAGAGTATCGGACTCTCACTTAGAGATAGGGTGAGAAGTTCAGTTATCCAGGAGAGACTCAGAGTAGAACCGCTGCTCCTCCACATCGAGAGGAGCCAGTTGAGGTGGTTTGGGCATCTAGTAAGGATGCTCACTGGGTGCCTCCCTAGGGAGGTGCTTCAGGCATGTTCGACTGGGAGGAGACCCCGGGGAAAACCCAGGACACACTGGAGAGACTACGTCTCTTGGTTGGCCTGGGAACACCTTGGAGTCCTCAAGAAGAGCTGAAAGAAGTGGCTGTGGAAAGAGATGTGTGGGCCCCTCTGCTCAAGCTGCTGCCCTGAGACCTGACTTTTTTTTCATTCAACCTTTATTTAGACAGGTTAATCCCATTGAGTCTCGAGGACTCATTTACAAGGGAGACCTGATTTTAATAAAAATGATGACAACAATGAACAACAACTACAACAATAGACAGTCATAAAATAGGCATACAAATTTAAGTTTCTCTCTTTTTAACAAATCAAAACAAAATCAGAGAGTCAGAGAGTCAGAGTCAGAGTTTCTTTATTGTCATTCGCACCTCATGTGGTACATGTGGTGGAGCGAAATTATGTACACAGGGTCCCAGTTACATCCAACAATAAAATGTATAAGAAAAACAGTAATAACATCTAAGATATGAACTAAGAAAAACATCAACTAAATATACACTAAGCACTCATAACATAAAACATTGAACATCACCACAAACATGAACATGAGTCTGTGAGCAGATGTGCACGCATGAACACATCAACATTGAAACAGATCAGCAGCAACATGAAACAGATCAGCAGCAAAATGATATGGTTTTTCACAGTGATTATTCTAGTTAGAGATTCATGAGTCTAACAGCCTCAGGGTAGAAGCTGTTCCTCAGTCTAGTGGTTCTACACTTAATGCTCCTTAACCTCCTTCCTGAGGGGAGTGGGGCAAAAAGTGTGTGTGCTGGGTGGGTGGGGTCCTTCATGATGCAGGTGGCCCTCTTCCTGCATCTGGAGGTGTAGATGTCTGTGATGGTGGGGAGACTGATTCCAACAGATTTCTGTGCAGCCTTCACCACTCTCTGCAAAGCTTTTCTTTCTGCAGCTGTGCAGCCTCCATGCCACACATTGATGCTCGAGCACAGGATGCTCTCCACTGCACACCTGTAGAAGGAGGTGAGGACTGAGCTTCCCAGACCAGCTCGCCTCAGCCGTCTGAGGAAGTAGAGTCTCTGATGAGCTTTCTTGATCAGGCTGGTGGTGTTGTTGCTCCAGCTGAGGTTGTCATTCATGTGTACACCCAAGTACTTGTAGCTGGAGACCACTTCCACCGCAGATCCTCTTATGTTCAGGGGGGTGTAGGTGTTTTTGTTCCTTCTGAAGTCCACAATCATCTCCTTTGTCTTCTTCACATTGATGTGAAGGTTATTCTCTCTGCACCAGCTCTCCAGGTGTTCCACCTCCTGCCTGTAGCTGGACTCATCATTGTTTGTGATGCATCCCACCACCGCTGTATCATCTGCAAACTTAAAAATAGCAACCAAAAGGACAATCAAGAGGAATAGTAACAAAAACATCTAGATTCTAAGGCGATTTAGAAAACTAAAAACTGGAACATGTCTGCATTGGTCCCTGCCAGGAGTCCAACAGATTCTTAAAGCCACTTCGAGAGGTCAAGGTCGAGAGCTTCAGGTCTTTATGTAAGATATTCCAGGAAACAAGAACAAGCAGAAGATAATGGATGGATGTGTTTGGCTGAACATTTCTTAGGAACTTGCAGCACAACCACAGGTGATTTGTAGCCTACAACAAACTCCTGGGTGGATGTGTGGCCTCTGTTCCTGACAGTTTATTAAAATTGGTTGGTCTTGGCAGAGGTCGGGGCTTTGGAATAATAATCCCTGAAGCTTAATGTTAGCCTCCATTCAGAAACTTATTTTATGTGTTTGAGATCATTGTCCTACAGGTGTCCCAATCATTATTCCATTCACTTAGTGTGATGCACCAGAGCCACAGCATGATGCTTTCACCACCATGCTTGACAATTAGTGCCATGTTTCTTACCATGACTTTTCCAGACATACTTCTTGTCATCAAGGCCAAATAACTCAATACTTATGCTTCATTCTTGGTCAGCGTCCTCTCAGTCCATGGTAATGTAACACTGGCCTCAGTGTGGACAGTAACTGGACTTCCAGCAGTTTCCAGTCATCAACATCAAGAGCAGTATACTGTTTGTTAATGGTGACGCTAGGAAATGCAAAATTGCAAAAAAAATTAGGATTTTTTTTTTTTTTAGTTGCTGTCTCACTTACCGGTAATATTTTCATATATTTCTGTGATATTATGTGCAGGGAATTAGCATGCATGTTAATGCAAATGTCCTTCGACATTTCTCCAACACAATTGTGGATGTTGCTCATTTCTAAATTAGTGACCTTTTGGGCTTTATTGAACGTCACTGCATCCTCTCATTATGACTTATGAAATTAAAACCACTGTGTTCACTCTCCCTGAAGCATGGATAGATAATATGTAATTACTTTCAGCCAGAGTGTAATAAAACATGTTTGTCATTTTGTTTTCATGTTTAAATGCACTTCTAAACACACACATGTAAATGGTTTTGTGACTCCAAGTCCAGTTGGTTGTGCATCCCTGATGACTGTAGTCCTGGTGCACCCAGCTCAACATCTCCGGCTTTGTGACGCTTTAGAAATAAGCCCAGAAATGTTTTTTATGTCAGTTTTACTGTCGACCAGTCAATTTGAGTGAGTCTGGCTCATCCCAACCTTCTCTGTTTTGCTCAGGGGTAACGCTCTGAGGCAGGGGTCATCTTGGTGGGGGGCTCGTGGTCTGGTGGTCTTGCTGCTAGTCGCCTTGTGTGCGTGCGCTGCAGCCTTGTGGCTCTACGGGACCTCTGTGGACAGTGACATCACAGAAACTCTGGCCAGCCAGAGGGAGCTGATCTCTCCTCAGCCCAGAGTCTACAGCGTCCCGTGCTCTGAAGACTACAACAACTACAAACGCTATCCAGGTGAGGATCCAGTCGTATAGACATGGTGGCGATTCGAGGAGGACAAATCCAGATACATTTATTCTGATGAATTATAGAATGTTTGCTGTCAGTGCTAAAAGGATAGATGACTAAAAACAAGCAATAAGAGGAAAAATATGTTAAACTGAAAACAAAAACAAACAGTTAATGCACTAATTGTACCAAAAAACAAGCTCATTAAGGGTTTTGCAAATGTGTTGGGAGAGAGCATGTTTTAAATGATTGGACCATGAGACGTGGAGATTATTAAACTGCAAGACAACGCTGAGATTTTACACTACCTGCGAATGAAACCTGCAACCATTCAGTGTATTTGTTTTTTTGTATTTTTACAACACTTTAGGGTTAGCACCGTACAAATACACTAATTACTATTAACATTCATGTGTTTAAAATGACTGAATCAACTCCCTCTTGGTACTGATGAGAACAGGAAGTCTCTTGGCAACTCATTATTGTAATCATTCAATTAGATTTTGGGATTAGGAATAAAATTAAGTAATTTTTTGTAGGGCTGGGCGATATGGACCAAAATTACCATCTCAATATTTTTTAGATAAGTCGCGTATACGATATATATCTCAATGCTTTTTCTTTCCATAAATAACAAAAATATATTTCTGAGTCAAAGCTTTGCCCCAACTGTCACACAGACACATTTATTAACAAACGGCTGTAACTCTACAAAATAAATGTCTAAAAAAATCAACAATTTACATTTATTAAATAATAATCCTCTTCAGCTGCGCCGCCTCCACGACGTTAGTAAGCGTGTGTGAAGCAGCACGTGAGGGAGAAGGAGGTGCTGTGTGAAGTTGGTGCAGACGGGCAGAAAAAGAACTACACGGATTTTCAAGTCTAATGATACTCGATGGTTGTGACAACCATCGTAAATTGAAAAAACTCGTGATACATCGAGTATATTTGACATATTGTCCTGCCCTAATTTATTTTGAGTTGCTTGGAAATAATCTCAGTTGTAATTCCTTCTTTAAGGCCAGTGTTGCTAACAAACCATTTCACCTTTAGGAGTCAGTGAGGATAAGTTCACTGATTAAAACATTTAGATTGTTTTAGTGATGGAGTGTATTTACTGTTGCGATTAGTGTGGGCGCGTGTTTGTTTCTAAACTCTTAAACACTTACTAAAAAGACGTCTGTCTGGAAAAATGTATGAAAACTAGTTTTCAGCTCAGACTTTCTTAAACATGAATTTACTCAGTGTTTAATGTGCAGCATGTAAAGAAAACACAACTTAGTTTATTTAACATCAGAAAGTTGCAGCAAATCTGTGAATTTTGTAACATTTTATAAATGAACATGTTTGCATTGAGCTTTTTTGCATGCTGCTGTTTTAAATATTAGACGGGTTCACACCATGGTGGGGTTGGGTTTACATCAGGGATTGGTTTTGAGCTCCTCCTTGTTGCAGTGATCGTGGACAGGTTAACTGATGAAGTCAGGCTGTAGTCCTCATGATGTTTACAGATGACGTGATCTATAGTGAAGGTATGGAGGAGGTGGACGTTTGCTCTGGGAAAAATGACTAAAAGCCAGTATGAATGAACTTTAATACCTTGGGTAAACCATCCGCAACTTCAGGCTGCACACAGAAACGATGAAGAGAGTGCAGGCAGGGTCGAGTTGATAGAGATGAGCGCCTTGGGAGGAGGCAGCTGTGAGATGGAGGCATATGAAAGTTGTAAACTTCTCCTCTTCTTGTGTCGCCCAGGATGCACTCCTCAGAAATGTGGCCGAGCAGTCACAGATAACGTGGTGACGAGGGAAGAGGCTCAGTTCCTCAGGAGGTAAACGTTGAGTCTGTCTCGCTTCTTTTTCCCTCACTTTCTTTCTTTATCACTTCGTTTGTCTTTTGTTTGTGCAGGCTGGCTGAGAGGGGGCTGGCGCTGGCTGGCTCAGAGGGAGGAGTGAGTATCACTGGATGAAATGAAATATTGTGACTATGAGGCACAGATTAAACAGAAAAATTGGGCCAAAAAAAAGTCCATGCTCAATAATCCAGGTATACAATCCAACAAATTTCAGAAAAATTGGGCATTTGTGGACATCCTTTACTAGCGTGTCCTTAAACGTAAGACAAAACGTTTTCGCACCAAAGCTGTACACTGCAGGGAGTTGGGTGTTCGGCCATTCAGGACAGGTTTTGGAAAACTTTGTTCTGTTGAGCTGTGCCAGAGGAAATAATATCAAGATGTTAAATAAGATAGAAAAGAGACCAGAGAATCAGATGCTTCTGTATGTTGATTAGAGCAGTGGTTACCAACCATGGTCCTTCAGGAACACCATGATGCATGTTTAGCTGTTTCCCTGCTCCAACACACCTTATTCAGGGATTTAATTACCACATTTTTCAGCCTATAAGTCGCGTTTTTTGCATATTTTACATGCTCTGCGACTTATAGGCAAAAGCAACATATTTATGAATTTTTCCCATATTTACAAACCAATTTTTGGCTGAGATATGACCGTTTTCATTCATTCTGACTGAAAAAATTGAACACTACCATTTTTCAGCCGTTAGATGGCACCAGAGTAGTTATATGGCATGCCGTTTTATCATGTAATAGGTAAAAGTGGCTATAATGCCAAATTCCAAAAAGTTCAAGACAAAAAACAAATGGACTTTATTTATTATACTTTATACTTTATTGTTTTTATCTTGAACTTTTTTGAATTGACCATGTCCTGGATGACTGAGAATCTTCACCAGCTATTAATGACACAATTGGCTTGCCGTAGCCTGCCACCTTCGTTCTGCTCGCTGCTTGAAGCAACTGTCAAATCAGCTGCATTTCTATGCACCGCCCTGGCGAAATGCAGCTAATTTGACCATTAAAGTGCATTTATTAAGTAAAAGTTCAATTGAGACACACCTTTATTATAAAGGTGAGCAAACAAATAATTGTTTTAGGTGCTTTTCTTGTCAAATTTTGAAGAAACGCGCAGTGTTCCTCCTTCCTTTTTTCCTCCCTGTCTACGTGCTGTCCAGAGGACCAGATTTAACTTTTTTAAACAGAATTAATGTTTAATAAATGTTAGGACTCTATTGTTTGCTAACAAGTCCTCAGCTCTGGACGCATTTCACTCACAGTACACATGCAACAAAGAGTATAAACTCAAAGCGAGAGCGACACTTGCCCCTCTTTCTTTTCATTCAACCTTTATTTAGACAGGTTAGTCCCACTGAGCCTCGAGGACTCATTTACAAGAGAGACCTGATTTCAACAAAGAGTGATGACAACAATGGACAACAGCGACAACAATAAACACTTATAAAAAGTCATACCATTTTTTAAATATATATATAACAAATAGGATGGCTAAAAAAAGAAAAGTAACAACTAGATTCTAAGGCAAATGTAGAAAACTAAACACAGGAACATGTCTGCATTGGTCCCTGCCAGGAGTCCAACAGATTCTTAAAGCCACTTAGAGAGGTCAAGGTCGAGAGCTTCAGATCTTTTTGAAAGATATTCCAGGAAACAGGAGCAGAGTAGGAGAAGGCCCTTTTGCCTAGCTCAGTCCTCACTGAGGGAACACTGCAGGTAATAATGTCCTGAGAGCGCACGCTGTAGCTGCACTCACACAGAGACATGTAGGAGGAGATGTATGAAGGCAACAGACCAAGAAGTGATTTAAAGATGAAAATGTACCAGTGAGAGAGTCTGCGTGAAGTTAATGATGTCCAGTTAACCAGTGAATACAGGGTGCAGTGATGGGTACAATAATCACAGCCAGTTATGAATCTTAGTGCACCATGATAGACAGCATCCAACATCTGCAGGGTTCTTGTAGGAGCGTTCATGTAAATAATGTCACCGTAATCAATGGAGGGAAGGAAAGTCACAGATACAAGGTGTTTCCTAGCATTCAGGGTTAGACAGGATCTGTTTCTGAAAAAGAAACCCAGTTTAACTTTCAGTTTCTTTACCAAGTTTTCCACATGGAGCTTAAAAGAGAGAGAGGAGAAACGTCTTCTTTCGCGTTGACAACTTTTTTAGTTTTACCGATTGTCAATTGACAATTTTTCAGTCAGGTCATGACCTGACTGAAAAATTGTTGGATTGTATACCTGGATTTTTGAGCATGGACTTTGTTGGTTTATTAGTCATAGTTTTTTTTATTTTTTTTACCTTTATTTATACAGGTAGTCTCATTAAGTCACTAGGACCCACCCTGCAAGAGAGAAGTTTATTTAACTAGCTGTGTGAGCGCCTGAATGTGTTGAAGCTAAATGTTTTTGGCGGCAGAAAGCTTGTTAGCCCATCAAAAAAAAAAAAAAAATCCATAAATTAGCCGCAGCATTTTATAAGCCACCGGTTTCAAAGCCTGTAAAAAAAGTAGCGGCTAATACACCAGAAGGTACAGTAGCTTTCTCCTGCAACCCTTGCATACAAGCCATACTTGTTCAAGTCTTTTTCTAATTAGTCAGTCATATTTTGGTGTTTGCCTGAATCTAGGCACAAGATGGGTCACTATTGAAAATTGGTTTGCCACTTCAAAATCCAAGATGCCGCCACCATTTATACAGGTGCTGGTCCTAAAATTAGAATATCATGAAAAAGTTGATTTATTTCAGTAATCCCATTCAAAAAGTGAAACTTGTATATTATATTCATTTATTACACACAGACTGATATATTTCAAATGTTATTTTCTTTTAATGTTGATGATTATAACTGCCAACTAATGAAAAC
The DNA here is from genome assembly GCF_014905685.2 of Nematolebias whitei. Lineage (NCBI taxonomy): Eukaryota > Metazoa > Chordata > Actinopteri > Cyprinodontiformes > Rivulidae > Nematolebias > Nematolebias whitei. The sequence goes on from NC_056514.1 coordinate 14,809,561, forward strand.
CCCAAATTCAGTATTTCAGAAAATTAGAATATTACTTAAGACCAAAAAAAATAAAAAAAAAATTTAGAAATGTTGGCCAATTGAAAAGTATGAACATGAAAAGTATGAGCATATACAGCACTCAGTACTTAGTTGGGGCTCCTTTTGTCTGGATTACTGCAGCAATGTGGCGTGGCATGGAGTCGATCAGTCTGTGGCTCTGCTCAGGTGTTATGAGAGTCCAGGTTGCTCTGATGGTGGCCTTCAGCTCTTCTGGATTGTTGGATCTGGTGTATCACATCTTCCTCTTCACAATACACCATAGATTTTCTATGACGTTAAAGTCAGGCAAGTTTGCTGGCCATTTAAGGACAGAGATACCTTCGTCCTTAAACCTGATACTGGTAGCTTTGGCACTGTGTGCAAGTCCTGTTGGAAAATGAAATATGCATAAAGTTGGTCAGCAGCAGGAAGCATGAAATGCTCTAAAATTTCCTGGTAGATGGCTGCGTTGACCTTGGACCTCAGAAAACACAGTGGACCAACACAGCAGATGACATGGCACCCCAAACCATCACTGACTGTGGAAACTTGTCACTAGACCTCAAGCAACATGGATTCTGTGCCTCTCCTCTCTTCCTCCAGACTCTGGGACCTTGATTTCCAAAGGAAATGCAAAATTCACTTTCATCAGAAAACATAACTTTGGATCACTCAGCAGCAGTCTCAGGTGAGACGCTTCTGACGCTGTCTCTTGTTCAAGAGTGGCTTGACACAAGGAATGTGACAGCTGAACCCCCATGTCTTGCATATGTCTGAGCGTGGTGGTTCTTGAAGCACTGACTCTAGCTGCAGTCCACTCTTTGTGAATCTCCCCAACATTTTGAAATAGGTTCTGTTTCACCATCCTCTCTAGGGTGCAGTTATTCCTATTGCTTGTACACTTTTTTCTACCACATTGTTTCCTTCCCTTCACCTCTCTATTAATGTGCTTGGACACAGAGCTCTGTGAACAGCCAGCCTCTTTAGCAATGACCTTTTGTGTCTTGTCCTCCTTGTTCAAGGTGTCAGTGGTCATATTTTGGACAACTGTCAAGTCAGCAGTCTTCCTCATGATTGTGTAGCTACAGAACTAGACTGAGACCATTTAAAGGCCTTTGCAGGTGTTTAGAATTAATTGGCTGATTAGAGTGTGGCACTAGGTGTCTTCAATAATGAACTTTTTCACAAAATTTTAATTTTCGGAGATACTGAATTTGGGATTTTCATTAGTTGTCGCTGTCGATTATAATCAATATTTAAAGAAATAAACATTTGAAATATATCAGTCTGTGTGTAATGAATGAATATAATTAATACACAAGTTTCACTTTTTGAATGGAATTAATTAAATAAATCAACTTTTTCATGATATTCTAATTTTATGACCAGCACCTGTACATATAAACTGACCACCCCATCATTTGAGGAAACTATGCTTTCTAGTTTTTATATTGCCTAAAAGTTTAGTTTCCTCAAATAATTAAAATGGCCCTTCAGGTGGCTAAAGATCAATCTTTAGCAAGCCATCACTGGTCCCCCTCTTGGCTCCCTGGCCCGGTTCTAGATAAACCTGCTCCCTCCGTCACACTGCGGTGCCTCAGACAAGCAAATAAAAATCGTACCTCTTCTCCTACCGACTTGAATATCTTGCACCAAAAAAACATTCAGGTTTATCTGCATTCCCTGTTCAAAAACACTCATCTCAAAAACTACAAACATTCAGTTTTAAGACCCTTCGGTGACGGAGGACGTTGTTGTGTCACTCGTTTGTTTCTGTTTAATCTATAATGGCATGTTCTATTTTTCTGCACTTGAAGTTAGATTTAAATAGTTTTTAGGGACTGGGCTAGACCACAGAAATTTTAATTCCTGATCCGTAAAACCTTTCTCCATGACTGCATGACAAAAATACACCTCAGTTACAACATGCCGTTATTTCTTTACTGTAGTTTGTTCGTGTAGCTGCAGAGGGCAGACTTGTACAATAACTAGAGCTTGTAAAGCCACTTCAAATTATAATCTGAGGGGGGTTTGCAGAGAAATGTTTGTTCCCAGCATGCTCTGCTGCCTCCTTTGGGCCTCGTTTGGCCTCAACAAATACAAAAGTTTTACAGAGTTTTAAGGCGTTTAGGCAAATCCGCCAAAACCAGCAGGGAGACCTTGAAGAAAAACGCCTTAAATTTAGCTCAGAGTCCCGAAGGATCAGAAATATCAAGGAGAGGACAGAAGCAGAGCTTCACAACAAAGGCTGCAGAGGGATGAGTTGGTGACATGTGGATCAACTCCTGCATCTTTTGTTTGTTCCCTCATTTATTATTTACACTAACTCCTGTTTTTTTTATTGACCTCTTCAGGCTTCCATACTGGACTTGCACTCTGGAGCGCTGTCGATGGGAAAACAGTTCGTCAACATCTACAGGTGGGAGAGCACAGATTGTCTTTATTTGATCACCTCACTGTTTGTACTGTTTGTTCGTACACTTTCAGAAATCTATTCACCAAAATGCAGAGTTGCTCATCGATCTTCCTGATGTATAGTCTTTGAGTTGTCCTCTCATCGTCCCGTGACCCATGAGGGACTCATTCATCATCGCTGGCAGAACCCCCCTATCTCACCCCTGTCCCACTGAACATGCGGCTGACGGTCATCAGAGACCATCTGGCTGATCTGAATCAGGAAGCCGTGATAAATTCTGGTCCTACCTCTCACCGTCTCTCCATCCTTGGCTTCCTCTCAGACTGAAACCTTCCTGACAGGAAGCAGTCGATTGTTTAGAGTCTGCTGTTTCAGTTCACTGTAACGGCTGCAAGACTAACCAAACCCTTTTTGCCTCCCGCCTCTTTGTTTTCCTCTGTCTCTTGGGGGATGACTCTGCAGGTATTTTGGAGATCAAATCAGCACCGTGTTCACGCAGGACGATTTCAAGCTTTACAGGTAACTGACTGAGTGAGCTTCATTAAAACTGAGCCATGTATTTATTGCAAGCTGTCAGTTTTGCACCACACGTTTGTGTTTATACACTTTATAACCAAACTTAAACCATCCATCCATCCATCCATCCATCCATCCATCCATCCATCCATCTATCCATCCATCCATCCATCCATCCATCCATTATCTTTACCCGCTTATTCCATTTTGGGTCACGGGGGTTGCTGGTGCCCATGTCCAGCAATCACTGTGCGAGGGGCAGGGTACACCCTGGACGGGTCGCAAGTCCATCACAGGGACACATAGAGACAAACAAGACAAACAACCATTCACTCTCTCATTCACACCTAGGGATAATTTAGAGTTACCAATCAGCCTAACATGCATGTTTTTGGTCTGTGGGAGGAAACCGGAGTACCCGGAGAAAACCCACGCATGCACGGAGAAAACATGCAAACTCCACCCAGAAAGGCCCCTGGACCGGGGTTTGAACCAAGGACCTGCTCGCTTGGAGGCAGCAGCTCTACCAGTTGCGCCACCGTGCTGCTCCCAAACTTAAACCAAAAGGGCAAAAACAAATAACGTAGAAATGACATAAAGGTTCATATAAATTACATACTTCATGAACTGCTGGACAGGTTTGAACAAAATGTCTAAATAAAGGTTGAATGAATGAAAAAAAATACTCTAAAAGAAGTTGTTGGATGTTTATCTACAACTAATTACCTTTTAGCATTGAGGTTCTCTTCGCAGCATGATACTGTTAGCAGCATGGTCCTGTTAACAGCATGGTCCTGTTAACACTATGGTCCTGTTAACAGTATGGCACTGTTAACAATGTGTTTCTGTTGGCAGCATGGTCTTGTTTGCATTGTGGTCCTGTTAGCAGCGTGATACTATTAGCAATGTGTTTCCGTTAGCATCATGGTCTTGTTTGCAGTGTGGCCCTTTCAGCAGCATGCTACTGTTAGCAATGTGTTTCTGTTAGCAGCATAGTCTTGTTTGCAGCGTGGTCCTTTTAGCAGTGTTGCCCTGTTAGCAACGAGGTTCTCTTCGCAGCATGGTACTGTTAGCAGCGTGGTCCTATTAACAATGTAGTTCTGTTAGCAGCATGGTCTTGTTAGCAGCGTGGCCCTTTTAGCAGCATGGTACTGTTAGTAGTGTGGTCTTGTTTGCAACATGGTCCTGTTAGCAATGTGTTTCTGTTAGCAGCATGGCCCTGTTAGCAGCATGGTCCTGTTAGCAGCATGTTACTGGTAGCAATGTGTTTCTGTTTGCAGCATGGTTCTGTTAGCAGTGTGGCCCTTTTAGCAGCATGGTAGTTTTAGCAGCATTGTACTATTAGCAGCATGGTTCTGTTTGCAGCATGGTTCTGTTTGCAGCATGGTTCTATATATAGATAATAAATATAATATAAAATAATGAAATGTGTTTCCCAAGGAAGCTAACAATAAATAAATGACCTGAGCGTCTAAAACCATATTGTCCACAATGTCCAGAGGGCGTCTCAGGAGTCTCACAGCCTGAAGGAAGAAGCTGCTCCAGGCTTCTGCTTGAGGGGACGAGGTGAACAGTTCACGAGCAGATGAATAAATATTAATAACAGATAGACAAACACACGACTGCTCACTGTTCATGGCAGAGGCGAGAAAAATGTTGAATTTTCTGTAAACCATTTTTTAGTTTCAGCTTTAATTATGTGTGATTTCTAAAACCTTCTAAAAGCTTTAAGCAGAATCTTGTTGGTACTTGTTATAAATCAAAGGCAGCACCAGGTCACTTTTAGTCCTCCTGCCAACTTGTACCTTTGCAGATTTGGTGAGAAGAAGCTGCTTACCATGATGAAGGTTGAATGAATGAAAAATACACTAAAAGAAGTTGTTGGATGTTTATCTACAACTAATTACCTTTTAGCATTGAGGTTCTCTTCACAGCATGAAGAGACCTTCGTACCCGCATCTACCCACGTTATATCACCTCGACAATTTCTTACCCACTTTTTACCTCTCAGTCACTTTATTGACTGGAAAACACTTATCTGAATTATTGATTGAATGCTCAAACTATTGAGATCCATTTTTCTTTTGGATGTTTTTCATCACATAACTCATTCCACAGTTTTTGTGCTATTTCAACAGTTCAAATATCAAAACGTTTACCTCATTCGTGGCATTCCTCGTATTACTTTCGGTTGTTTTTGCAATTTGTACTACAAACCAGATTCCAAAAATGACGAGACACTAAACAAATTGTGAATAAAAACTGACTGCAATGATGTGGGGGTGCCAACATCTAATATTTTATTCAGAATAGAACACAAATCACAGATCAAAAGTTTAAACTGAGAGAATGTATAATTTTAAGGGAAAAATCTGTTGTTTCCAAATTTCATGGCATCTACAAATCCCAAAAAAATTTGGACAAGTCCATTTTTACCACTGTGTGGCATCCCCTCTTCTTCTTACAACACTCAACAGACGTCTGGGGACAGAGGAGACCAGTTTCTCAAGTTTAGAAATAGGAATGCTCTCCCATTCATGTCTAATACAGGCCTCTAACTGTTCAATCGTCTTGGGCCTTCTTTGTCGCACCTTCCTCTTTATGATGCGCCAAATGTTCTGTATAGGTGAAAGATCTGGACTGCAGGCTGGCCATTTCAGTACCCGGATCCTTCTCCTACATAGCCAAGATGTTGTGATTGCTGCAGAATGTGGTCTGGCATTATCGTGTTGAAAAATGCAGGGTCTTCCCTGAAAGAGATGACGTCTAGATGGGAGCATATGTTGTTCTAGAACCTGAACATAGTTCTCTGCATTAATGGTGCCTTTCCAGACATGCAAGCTGCCCATGCCACAAG
>NC_056514.1:14825370-14832912 GCF_014905685.2 Nematolebias whitei
GTACCACATGAGGTGCGAATGACAATAAAGAAACTCTGACTCTGACTGACTCTGACTCACCTCTACACTGTCCTCCTCCCATCATTACCCAACTTGGCAGAGGAGTTACTTACCCTGATGGGTGCTCACAGGAAGTCTTGTACCTAGGCCTGTCGCGATAAACAACAAATCAATTAATCGCATGATAAATTAAAATGATCAACCTCATTTTCATTTATCAGCTTTATTGTTTCTTTGTGTCTCTCTCTTCCTACTGAAGACACGGCTCAACTCCTGTGCTCTTCACTGACCTCTCCCTTTCTCTTTAAAATCAGTTTTAACTGTAAAAAATCACGTTTTTGGATTGTTAAAAGCAGCTAAACTGAGGAGCTAAGCTACGAGCTAAGCTAACAGGCCATCCTTGGGGAAAAAAAACTCCATCTTGTCAAAGCTCCAAAGCGCCACCATCCATCCTTTAGTTCAAACTTTCTTATACTGCTATCCGGTGGTCGATTAAAGGTACTACATGCAAAACAAATTAAGATAGAATAGAAAACATTTCTTCTTAAATTTGACAATAATTACTTATTATTGTCAAATTTCAAACAATATCGTTTATCGCAATAATTTCTGAGACAATTAATCACCCAGCAAAATTTGTTATCGTGACAGGCCTACTTGAACCATCTCGTTAGTTTTTCCAATGGTGAGCTGCTGTTGGTTCCTGTGTCACCACCCAACAAAGTCCTTCATCAGGTCTCTGCACTCCACCTCTTAGCCTCCCCCGATTCATGCCACGATGACGGTGTCATTGGAGAACCTTTGCATGTGACAGAGATGAGTTGTAGAAGATCAAAATTCATGCTCAATAACCCAGGTAAAAAAAATCCAACAAAGTTAAGTCAGGTCCTCTGGACAGTTTCTTTTTGTTGAAGTGTTTCATCTTTCATCTAAAAGGGCGGCTGTGGCTGAATGGTTAGAGCAGTCGTCCTCCAATGCAAGAGGATTGGGGTGCTCTTGTGCTGCTGGTGGCTGTGGTGGAAACACTGCCTCCCGTCCTGACAAACTGTGGCCTACCAGTCAGGTAGTCAGCGATCCAAGTCACAAGGTGTGGGTCAAGCTGGTCAGTTTCTGTTGGAGTAGAGCGGGCTGGATGATGTTGAAGGCACTTGAGAAATCCAAAGACATGATTCTTACAGCACATCCCCCATTGTCCAAGTAAGTGAGGGCCCATTTGACTTTTAAAGTTTAAATTTGAGAAAATTACTAAGGTGGAAAGCTAAGGTCTAAACAAACAAAGTCTCCAACAGTTGAAGTACTGTGTGATACTTACTTCACTGTTGGCCCGGGGATGGTTTGAAGACTGCCTGGATTAGGTGGAGGAGGTAGCGGAGGAGAGGGAAATCAGGGAGTCTGCTTCAGCTTGTTGACCCTATGACCGTATCTCAAATAAATAATGGATGGATAAGAAGCTTCATGGCTGTCTAAAAACGTAGCTTTTCACATACCTAATAAATGTAGAGTAAATGTAAAGTTTCTGGTTTTAATGGCATTTATAATTGTTTCCAACTCCACTCAGTGCATTTTACTGCATGTCCAAGTTTGTTTTTTTAAATTTACCTGCCAGCCTCAGTCTACATCCATAGGTTTGTGTAGTAAAAAACAAAGTTTTAGAAGTACCGCAGCTTGTAAGACCCAGTCAGGTGACAGTTTTTCCAAAACACAGTTGAGATTTGATCTTTTTTACGGCTTCCAACATTCACAAGACAAAACATCTTAAATGCTTTCAGATGTTTCAGCTTTTCTACCTGCTGTTTTCAATTTTACTTTTACCTTTTGGGATGACCAAGCAGATTAGGTGCTTAAAATAAACACATGTAAGGCACATACTAAATACTCTTATTGAACATATTTCAGTGTCTCAAGTGTCGGATATGACTAAACTTTGGATAAAACGTCAACTTTAGACATTTTAATGAACAAAGCAGTCTCTGACTAAGGTTCAAGTTGGCACTTTGTCCAGTAGGAGAAACATTCAGTTCAGTGGACCACATTTAACTTAGATTTTACGGCAGTAAGACATGGTTCATCTTAGATACTTTCTAAAATATAGTATGTCCCTTGAATGTACCTTTTTAATTTTCTGTCATAAATGCATGTGATTATGAAAACAAATCACATTATACATAATTAATTCTTTATGCATATTTATGAAGTGCAGCTTTCATCTTGTTTCTTTCATTTTATGCTTTGGTTATTGTCAGGAGGCGTTAGTTGATCTGCGATTAATAGAAGGAACGGAGGCAACCTCAAACAAGGCATTTGGGGAGAGAAAACCAATTTGCATCTTATCTAAACATAATGAAATTTATGATAATTGATTGCTTAAACAAGTCTTGTAGTAGTAAACTGATGACGTGCAGTTTATGCTGACTCAGAGTTCACACAATTCAATGTTTTTTAGAGTTGAATAATCCAATTTATTGTGTATAGGAACAGAGGAAGTTTTATTTTTATTTATTTATTTTTGCTTGTCCAAGAGTGACAGTCCTGACAAGTGGAGGGAGCAATTTCATCCACGACCAGGTGCAATAGAGGAGCCAAGGTGTGAACAATGTTCATTGGCCACCTCAGTCATTATTTATATACGTAAAAAATAATGCTGCCAGATATGTACAGTGCCTTGCGAAAGTATTCGCCCCCCTTGAACTGTTCAACCTTTTGCCACATTTCAGGCTTCAAACATAAAGATATAAAATTTAAATTTTTTGTGAAGAATCAACAAGTGGGACACAATCGTGAAGTGGAATGAAATTTATTGTATGTGTCAAACTTTTGTAACAAATAAAAAACTGAAAAGTGGGGCGTGCAATATTATTCGGCCCCCTTGCGTTAATACTTTGTAGTGCTGCCTTTTGCTGCAATTCCAGCTGCAAGTCTCTTGGGGTATGTCTATCAGTTTTGCACATGGAGAGACTGAAATTCTTGCCCATTCTTCCTTGCAAAACAGCTCGAGCTCAGTGAGGTTGGATGGAGAGCATTTGTGAACAGCAGTCTTCAGCTCTTTCCACAGATTCTCGATTGGATTCAGGTCTGGACTTTGACTTGGCCATTCCAACACCTGGATACGTTTATTTGTGAACCATTCCATTGTAGCTTTTCTACATTTTTGTTGTTGTTTTGCTTTGTTTTGTTTTTTTTGAATGTCCAGAGGACCTGATTTAACTTTTTTAGACATTCCATTGTAGATTTGGCTTTATGTTTTGGATCATTGTCTTGTTGGAAGATAAATCTCCATCCCAGTCTCAGGTCTCTTGCAGACTAAAACAGGTTTTCTTCCAGAATGGTAACATCCATCTTCCGATCAATTCTAACCATCTTCCCTGTCCCTGCTGACGAAAAGCAGGCCCAAATCATGATGCTGCCACCACCATGTTTGACAGTGGGGATGGTGTGTTCAGGGTGATGAGCTGTGTTGCTTTTACGCCAAACTTATCGTTTTGCATTGTGGCCAAACAGTTCAAATTTGGTTTCATGTGACCAGAGCACCTTCTTCCACATGTTTGGTGTGTCTCCCAGGTGCTTGTGGCAAACTTTAAACAACACTTTTTATGGATATCTTTGAGAAATGGCTTTCTTCTTGCCACTCTTCCATAAAGGCCAGATTTGTGCAGTGTACGACTGATTGTTGTCCTATGGACAGACTCTTCCACCTCAGCTGTAGATCTCCAGTTCATCCAGAGTGATCATGGACCTCTTGGCTGCATCTCTGATCAGTCTTCTCCTTGTTCGAGATGAAAGTTTAGAGGGACGGCCGGGTCTTGGTAGATTTGCAGTGGTCTGATACTCCTTCCATTTCAATATGATTGCTTGCACAATGCCCCTTGGGATGTTTAAAGCTTGGGAAATCTTTTTGTATCCAAATCCGGCTTTAAACTTCTCCACAACAGTATCTCGGACCTGCCTGGTGTGTTCCTTGGTCTTCATGATGCTCTCTGCACTTTGAACAGAACCCTGAGACTATCACAGAGCAGGTGCATTTATACGGAGACTTGATTACACACAGGTGGATTCTATTTATCATCATCAGTCATTTGGGACAACATTGGATCATTCATAGATCCTCACTGAACTTCTGGAGTGAGTTTCCTGCACTGAAAGTAAAGGGGGCAAATAATATTGCATACCCCACTTTTCAGTTTTTTATTTGTTAAAAAATTTGACTCATCCAATAAATTTCATTCCATTTAAAGATTGTGTCCCACTTGTTGTTGGTTCTTCACAAAAGATTAAAATTTTATATCTTTATGTTTGAAGCCTGAAATATGGCAAAAGGTTGAACAGTTCAAGGGGGCCGAATACTTTCACAAGGCACTGTACTTGCATACATAGGCCTTAGACTCTCGATCGGTTCTGAGGATATTCTGGCAAACCATCAGGCAGCTGAGGAGGAGAAAGCAGCTCTTTACTAACACTGTGTTCAGTGACGGTGGGGTGCTGCCGCGTCGGGAGGTGGAATGAATACTTCTCTGACCTAACTGTGGCTGAAGTCGCTGAGGTAGTGACAAAGCTCCACAGCGACTTTCTTTCCTTAAAGCTCTGGACAGTGTGGGGCTGTCAGGCTGTCTTGGTTGACACACCATTGCAACATTGTGTGGACATCAAGGGGCACATTGGCAGACTGGGGTGTGGTGGTTCTCCTCTTCAAAAAGGGGGTCTGAAGGATGTGCTGCAATTATAGGGGCATCACTCTCTATACTCTCACTGGTAAGGTCTATTCAGGGGCACTGGAGAAGTGAAGCCAATTGTTGGTCAAACCTCAGATCCAAGAGGAACAATGCGGGTTACATTCTGGCTGTGGAACACTGGATCAGCTCTTTACCCTCACTAGAGTCCTCGAGGTGTCATGGAAGTTTGCCCAACCAGTCTACATGTGTTTTGTGGACGTGGAGAAGACATTCAGCCATGTTCTTCGGGGTACACTGTGGGGGGTGCTCCGTGAGTATGGAAATGGGGGCCCGTTGCTAAGGGCTGTTCGGTCCCTATACAAATTGTGCAAGAGTTTGGTTTGCATTGCCAGCAGTAAGTCAACCCCTTCAGGGTGGGAGATGGATTCCACCGGGGCTGACCATTGTCTCAATTCAGTTCGCAACTTCTATGGACAGAATTTCTCGATGCAGCCATGGGGCAGTGGAAGTCTGGTTCCTTGGCCTCATTACATCAGAGATTCCATCTCTGCTCTTTGCAGATGATGTGGTCCTGTTGGTGTCTTTGTGCCATAATCTTCAGCTCTCACTGGAGCGGTTCGCAGCCGAGTGTGAAGTGGCTGGATCAGCACCTCTGATGCTACGATCCTCAGTTGGAAAAGGGTGGATTGCACTCTTCAGTTCGAGGGTGAGGTTCTGCCTCAAGTGGAGGAGTTCAAGTATCTCAGGGTTTTAGTCATGAATGAGGTAGGAATGGAGGCTAAGACTGATAGATGGATTGGCGCAACATCTGCAGTATTGCAGACTCTGTGCCGGTCCGTTGTGGTGAAGAGGGAGCTGAGCTGTAAGACAAAGCTCTCTGTTTACCGGTCGGTCTACTTTCCTACCCTCACCTATAGTCACAAACTCTGGGTACAAGCCTGGCTGTTTAAAGAGGGACAGAAAAGAGCTTTTCACTCAGTTACAGAAAAGTCCAGATGGATGGCTACCAGCAACCCACCTGCAGCTTAACTGGACTCAGCCGCTGCGTCAGCAGACTCGCACAGCCGATAACCATTAATAACTAAAATAAATATAACATTATAATAAGGTGCTCCACCACCGCCCACACCGCTGTCCTCAGTTCTATTCCACGCAATCCATGGTGGTGGATTAAATAAAATAAAATAAAGAACAGTGGGGCGGGTGGTGGTGGACTCCACGTATGTGTTCCTATGACACCATCGACTGGTCGACATTGACTCGACTTTTGTCATGTTAAAGTCGACTTTAAAAAATATGTAGTCGGTAGAATATCATGAAAAAATTGATTTATTTCAGTAATTCCATTCAAAAAATTAAACTTGCATATGATATTCATTCATTACATACATGAATTACACATATTTGAAATGTTTATTTCTTTTAACGTTGATGATTATAACTGACATCTAATGAAAACCGCAAATTCAGTATCTCAGAAAATTAGAATATCAAGACCAATATAAAAGAGAAATTTTGGCCAAGCATGTACAGCACTCAATACTTAGTTGGGGCTCCTTTTGCCTGGATTACTGCAGCAATGTGGCGTGGCATGGAGTCGATCAGTCTGTGGCACTGCTCAGGTGTTATGAGCCCAGGTTGCTCTGATAGTGGCCTTCAGCTCTTCTGAATTGTTGGGTCTTATGTATTGCATCATCCTCTTCACAATACACCATAGATTTCTATGGGGTTAAAGTCAGGCGAGTTTGCTGGCCAATTAAGAACAGGGATACCATGGCCCTTAAACCAGGTACTAGTAACTGTGGCGCTGTGTGCAGGTGCCAAGTCCTGTTGGAAAATGAAATATGCCTCTCCATAAAGTTGGTCAGCAGCAGGAAGCTTGATGTGCTCTAAAACTTCCTGGTAGACGGATGTGTTGACATTGGCCCTCAGAAAACACAGTGGACCAACATCAGCAGATGACATGGCACCCCAAACCATCACTGACTGTGGAAACTTGTCACTGGACCTAAAGCAACATGGATTCTGTGTCTCTCCTCTCTTCCTCCAGACTCTGGGACCTTGATTTCCAAAGGAGATGCAAAATTTACTTTCATCACAGAACATAGCTTTGGACCATTCAGCAGCAGTCCCAGGTGAGATACTTCTGACGCTGTCTCTTGTTCAAGAGTGGCTTGACACAAGGAATGTGACAGCTGAAACCCATGTCTTGCATATGTCTGTGCATGATGGTTCTTGAAGCACTGACTTCAGCTGCAGTCCACTCTTTGTGAATCTCCCCAACATTTTGGAATAGGTTTTGTTTCACAATCCTCTCCAGGGTGCAGTTATTCCTATTGCTTGTACACTTTTTTTCTACCACATCGTTTCCTTCCCTTCACCTCTGTTAATGTGCTTGGACACAGAGCTCTGTGAACAGCCAGCCTCTTTAGCAATGACCTTTTGTGTCTTGCCCTCCTTGTGCAAGGTGTCAATGGTCGTCTTTTGGACAACTGTCAAGTCAGCAGTCTTCCTCATGATTGTGTAGCTGCAGAGCTAGACTGAGACCATTTAAAGGCCTTTGCAGGTGTTTTGAGTTAATTGGCTGATTAGAGTGTGACACTAGGTGTCTTCAGTATTAAACCTTTTCACAATATTCAAATTTTCTGAGATACTGAATTTGGGATTTTCATTAGTTGTCAGTTATAAACATGAACATTAAAAGAAATAAATACTTGAAATACATCAGTCTATGTGTAATGAATGAATATAATATATATGTTTCACTTTTTGAATTAAATTACTGAAATAAATCAACTTTGTCACGATATTCTAATTTTATGACCAGAGTATGTATGTATGTATGTATGTATGTATGTATGTATGTATGTATGTA
>NC_056514.1:14832922-14842378 GCF_014905685.2 Nematolebias whitei
ATGTATGTATGTATGTATGTATGTATGTATGTATGTATGTATGTATGCATGTATGCATGTATGCATGTATGCATGCATGCATGTATGCATGCATGCATGCATGCATGCATATCTGTCTGTCTGTCTGTCTGTCTGTCTGTCTGTCTGTCTCGCTGTCTCGCTGTCTGTCTGTCTCACTGTCTCTCTGTCTCTCTGTCTGTCTGTCTGTCTGTCTGTCTGTCTGTCTATATATATATATATATAATATACACATAGGTATATAGGTATAGTCATCTTGGATTTTGATGTGGCAACCCAATTTTTTGAAAACATTTTTATTATTCCTAGTTGTAGCCATTAAATGGAAGTCTGTGCATGACTTATTTTCCAATTTGTCATGCTCAAAACATGGTGGGATGGACAGACGGATGGTATTTTTAATTCCTTCTCTTCACTCTGCGATGGAACAAATAAAAATATTCACTGTATGTATTCATTTTCAGTGTTGAATCGATCAAAATCAAATAACTTGTATTTTATTGAAATGTTTTGCAGTTTCTTACATAGCTGTTTTTAATTTACATTTTGTTTATCACATTTATTGAGTCATATTTCCTGAACAGCTACTTTCAATAGTTTTTGAATAAATTCTTTCCCAGGGCTCATTTTTCAGTATTGAGTTCAGGCAGATGATTAATTTTTCATTTTCTTACTAAAAATCTAAGGCTGTTAATGAGACAGGAAACAAACCAGACTTTCAGACTGATGCATTTTAGTACTGTAGAATCTGTAAAATCTTGATGAGCGTGTCCTGCTGGGATGTAGCTGGTCTGAATTTGTCTGAGTTTCTGTTAAGTCTCAGCAAAACACTTTGCGGTTTCTTTCAGGAATCATCAAATAAAAGCTATCAAATTTGACTCTAAAATAAATTATTTGAAAGAGGCCTCAACACATTCTTTGATGTTTCATTAAGGCCCCATACATTTTTCTGCAGTGTTCTGGGCTTTCAGGGATCTGAGCAATTCTTGTTAATGCTCTTGTGGGTTGTGTAACATAGTCGGGTATAACTTCACTTTACTTGACTGAGTTTAGCTTCATCACAAGGCTGCCTGTTGGTTCATGTAGGGTTGTCAGTGCTCATTTCTTTCTTTTTTATCTACTCTTTGCAATGTTTAATTAATCCCAAAGGTTTGTTGAGGGAGATGTTGTGTTAGCAGCTTAGATCTCAGGAGAGAAGCAAGGAAACTGTATTGGTACATTTTAACAAGAGCTGCTGACACATTGGCAACAACTGTGTAGCTAAGTTAAAGCAGTGGAACAAAGCTGTGCATTGTGGGATATGTCTATAGACCTTGTTAGCAACCCTGGTTATTACCCTGAATGTTTTCTTATTAACAAAACTAATTGATAAGTTAATAAAAACGGATGTATTTCAAATATACCTTAAACTTTCCCACAATTCTTTGTGCTGTTTTTACAAATGTGCCTATGTGTATTTTTTATGTGCATTTTATACAAGGAGCATATGTGAGGGGAGTGCTGGCATAGAGGTGAGAGAAGGCGAGCCTGTGATCAGAAGGTCACTGGTTCGACTCCCCGGACCGGCAACAACAGTGCATTTGCGTCACCTTGAAATACTTGCCTCCACCCTCATTTGCCCCACTTTGGGCCCTTGAGCAAGGCCCTTAACCCTCCCACCATCTTCTCCCCCCGAGCGCCCTAGATAGCAGCTCTCTGCTCCACACAGTGGTCTGTGGTTGAGTCAGGAAGGGCATCTGACATTAAATCAATTGCCAGGTCTTAATTTGAGTTAGTTCTCTGTGGGGACACATGAAGAAGGGAGGAGCCAAAAGAAGAAAAAGATTCAGCTTAACATAATTTACATTTTCTAAAGTCTGACTTTATTTAGCAACTGTGCAATTGAAAACCTAAATGGGTGGAACTGCCTTGTGATATCTACTTTGTGGTGCTACATGGACGTGCACGGTGTCTTGGGGTTAGTTATTTCTTGATTTTCAGATTTCAGATCAAGGGCAAATCTAAGGATTCAAAGCAGTGGTTCTTGAACCATTTCATGACTTTGGTATGCTTAAGTTCATAAAAGTGATGCTTTCTACTCCTACAGTCTTTCTTGGTTTTGTAAGCACTCTTGTCAGAACTTCAGTTCATCACTGTTTTTTTCCTTACTCTGCCAGGTAACTTATGGATCTTTTGACTACACCTCTCTCCTCTACCTGTCTGACTATGGCTCAGACTTCAGCGGTGGAAGATTTGTATTTATGGACAAAAACGGCAATCGAACTGTGGAGCCACGAACAGGTACTCGTAGCCAGCAGTCTATAGATTTTTTTTAATGCATCTTTAAAATGCTAAAAATAAAATTACATAAGAGCATTAAAAGCTTAAGAACTTCTTTAAGATACATAAAAGTTTCTAATCGCATGATGTTTTTTGAGGATTCCATGCTTACTAGGAAGGACATGCCATGCGTCTCATCAGATTTTTCTGCTCTGAACTGGCAGATTGTAAACTCACAGGACTCAGTGACCTATTCCCAGAAATGATTTTATCGCATATATCTCTAGAAATGTTTTAGTTTAGTTTAGTTGTCATACAGGTTCACACAAGGTCAACAATGCAAGAAATGTTCAGGATAAGAACTGTTTAGAATCGCTAAAAAAAACAATATTAAAGCACGCAATAAACATACAAAATAAAGTACCAAAAGTGAAAAAGATATAATATTTACAAGGTCCAAAAGAAATATAGTAAACAGCAACATGGTAGAATACAACAGTGGTAATATTGCTTAAATGTATATGAAATATAATGCACATAACTAACATAAACTACACAGGTTGTGTGACAGGTAGTAATATTGAGATTAACTGAATTATGATGGTATGGTAGTGACATGCATGATACAGCCACATAGTGCAGCAGCATCAAACATATCAGGTGTCACAGATGTGGCTTATTGCAATGTTATTGTCAATTATTCAGTATTATTATCAAGAGTTCAGTAATCTGACAGCTTGTGGATAATAACTGTCTTTGAGTTTTTTTCATGCGCGATGACAGACTCCTGTATCGTCTGACTCGGTAGTAGATGGAAGAGTCCTTGTGCTGGGTGGGTATGGACCTTAATGATGCTACGTGCTTTACACAGACACTGGCTGTGGTAGATGTCTTGGATGGTGTGGAGATTCCTACCAGTGATGTCCTCTGCTGTTTGCACCACCCTCTGTAGAGCTTTCTGACTCTGACTGGTGCAGTTCCCATACCACCCTGTGATGCAGCCTGTCAGCAGGCTCTCAATGATGTACCTATAAAAGTTGGTGAGGATGCTGGTGTTTGTACCAAACTTCATTTGGCTTCATAGGAAGTAGAGTCTTTGTCAGGCTTTCTTGACCACAGTATGTAAAGTCCAGGACAGATCCTTAGTAATGTGAACACCAAGGAACTTGAAGCTGCTGACCTGCTCCACCTCATCATTCTTGATGATGAGGCCCAAGATGGTTGTGTCATCAGTGTACTTGAAGATGATGTTTGAGCTGTACCTGGTGGTACAGTCATGCGTAAAGAGAGAGTATAAGAGTGGACTGAGGACACAGCCCTGAGGTGTACCGATGCTGAGGACTAGTGTGGAGGAGAGGTGACTGCTGATTTTCACTGCCTATGGTCTGTTGGTGAGGAAGTCCAATGTCCAGCAGCAGATGAACTTCTCCAGGCCCAATGTGATGAGCTTGGAGACCAGTTTGGAGGGGATTATGGTGTTGAATGCTGAGCTGTAGT
Source organism: Nematolebias whitei (assembly GCF_014905685.2). NCBI lineage: Eukaryota > Metazoa > Chordata > Actinopteri > Cyprinodontiformes > Rivulidae > Nematolebias > Nematolebias whitei. The sequence goes on from NC_056514.1 coordinate 14,836,697, forward strand.
CAATGAAGAGTATTCTCACATAGGTGTTTTCCTTCTCTAGATGGCTGAGGGAGGTATGAACTGCTAAAGCGATACATCATCTGCAGACCTGTTTGCTCTGTATGCGAACTGTAGGGGCTCCAGTGTGTCAGGGAGGGAGGCACAGATGTGCGTCGTGATAATTCATTCAAAGCAGTTCATGATGATAGATGTGAGTGCTATGGGCCAAAAGTCAATGTTATGATAATGCAGAGGTTTATGGGATGGGAAAGCAGTGGAGGTCTTGAAGATTTTGGGCACAATACACTGACTCGGAGACAGGTTAAGATGTTGGTAAACACCTTGGTGAGTTGGTCAGCACACACTCTCAGCACCCGTCCTGGGTTGCCATCAGGACCTGGTGCCTTGCGAGGGTTTACTTACGGTTTACTTAGAGGCCAAGATGTGTAGAAGTAGGGCAGCCAACTGGGGACCAGAAAGTCGCGGTTCGACTCCCCGCCATTCTCGCTTGTCGTGGTGTCCCTGAACAAGATACCTAATCCCCAATTGCTCCCCGGGCACTTGCATAGCTGCCCACTGCTCCACCTGAGTGTATCTCAGGTGTGATGTGTTAAATGCAGAGAACTAATTTCATCATTGTATTGAAACATACAATGATGACAACGCATAGCACTTATACTTTCTTGAACGTCTGTCTCACTGTAGCAGTGTCTATATAGTGTGGCGTCCTCACTGTCCACATGTGGTCTGGTGACGTGTGGTGTTGTCTGCATCAAACGGTGCGTAGAAGGTGTTGAGCTCATTCAAAAATGATGTGCGGGAAATGATCCTTTGAAATATCTTTGAATCCTGTCCTTTAAATATTATCTGTTATCCTGGAAATAAGATCTTTTTTTATGTCCGCTACAGTTGTTCATGATTTTTTATTTCTGCCACCATGAAAGGCAGGAGATAATGACATTGGTTGTTTATGTGGGTTCACTTGTTTTGTTTGTGAGTAAAATATCTCATGAACCAACAAATGGATTGTAATGAAATGCTCAGGAAGTAATTACTGGATGTACATCTACAACTAATTAACCTTTGAAGGCCACTTGATTTAAGGTGGCTGTCATAAGAAACCTTCACAAAGACCAAAAGGGCTCTAATTTAATGAACCCCAACATAACAGACATGTTCATGTTTTTAGTATTCTAGTACATCACTTTACAATCTAGCTGTTTTGCTTTAGTTTTTTTTAAATACCATTTTCTTTCATTTTTTTTTTTTAATTTATTCTTCTCAATTTACATGCTTTCTTTTATGATTGTTTGTTGTTGTCTACTGTTGTCATCATTCTTTGTTAAAAAAACAGTATCTCTTGTAAATGAGTCCCAGAGGCTCAATGAGGCTAACCTGTATAAATAAAGGTTGAATGAATATTCCATTAAAAACTGGCGTGTTTGTAGCTGAATGCTCAAATACTAAGATATATAAGATACTTTGGCATGAATTGTTGGAGTCATATCTGTTTGTTAGTAAAATATCCAATAAACCAGTAGATATATTTGAATCAAACTCCTAGAAAGTGTTATGTACATCCAAACTGATGAATGTTTGGAGTCAATCTGATTACGGAGTTGTTGCAGCTAATCAACCTTAGCAAACACTGAAATTGCTATAATTCGGTCTGTTTTATAAATATTGAGTTAAATATTTCTTTGCTGGGAGCTGCGTGTCATCCCCAACACACGGACTGAGCTCAAACCAATCATGTTTGAGCAGAGCTGCGGGTGACATGCATTCCTTCAAAGAATGCTGTTTTTTAAATTTTCTTAGTTACGTTGTAGTTAGGATGACTACTACTGATGATTCGCAACACTGAGTAACAAATCCTCTTCTGTTATCAAGTTATTTTCAGATTAATCATTAAAAAATCACTTTATTTTTCAAGTTTTTTAAAGATTCCTTCCTGTTTGTTTCTCCAGTGAATTAAGAGCTGACTAATCAGCTATTAAAAGCTAAATTTGTATCCAGACTAGCTTTTTTCTACTTCAGCCTCCAGTGTAGCAACACTTGACCTGTTGTGTCTTGGCTGAACCTCTGAAGGGGTTTTGAGTGCACTAAAATGTGCAGCAGAGTGGGTGAAATCCTCCCTGAGTGGGTCGTCAGCAGCTCTGACTGCTGGACAGTTAAGATGTAAGGGAATAGGTTTTACCTCACAGAACAACAGACATCTATAACTGTCAGTGGAGTTTCTCTATAAAGACATTTAAGTACTAAATAGAGACAAGACTGCTGGTGAATTCATGTTTTGTAGGCGTTTGTTACAAAAACACAGGAAAACAAAGGGGTAGTTTTCTTGATTTTAGAGCCAATGTTCTGGATTTTAAAATAAAAGAAAGATTGATTATAAAGAGAAACTGAAAAAAAATAATTTTTAGCTAACACTTAACTGTAGAAAGTCTGACAACATGTTACAAACTAACACCAGCATTCCTTGATTTAATGCACATCGCTTGTCTCCGTGCATGCCTAAGTTTAAGACAAAGATCTTGCGTGATCTTTTAGCACTCAGAGTATGTGTTGGGGCTGACTTTCAGCTACTACCACACCACATGTTAGTTGAGTAACACAATTAAATGAGTTAAAACCATTTTTGTTTCTGCTCAAACTGATTGATGGCCATCTTGAATCTGTTGGATATTTTTATCTAGACTGGTCCTATGGTTTTGATCTGCTCAGAGACGGGACTGTAATGAAATTATGACCCGGTTCTGACTGGGTTAAACTGGGCCAGCAACTCTAAAAAGAGTCTCCCTGGGATTCAATATCCATCAAGGAATAGAGTTAATTTCTGCTTGCTACATCACGTAGAAAGGCTTTTGAAGCACCGTCTCATATTTCCTAACACATCAGAACCACATAAGATCCATTGAGCTCACTTAGTCACGCCCCCTCATACACTGACAGGTTGAGCTCCCCTTCTGCGAAGGAGGAGTCCAGGACCCTATAAATGAGTAATGACACGGAACATCGGGGTTCTTTCGGGTTTGTGATCGTGTCACAGACTGGAGAGACCAGCGCTGTAAACTGTAACCTTTTCCTGCCTTGATTTAATATAATTGATAAAACTTAATTGACGTTTCCTTGATTTATTGTTAATGAGAGTTGTCACTTCTGAGGGAGATTCGAGGCGGGGGGAAGACGTGGGCTGGAGGGGGTTGGTCTACTGGTTCATGAGTCCATTGTCCCCACACACATATACTGGCAATTATTGTCCCTATTGTGGAGAGAAGAGAGCACTTGGAAGTACCCCATGTCCCTCCATCTATTTGTTCACCTTGTGAACTGGATAACCTGAAAAGTAAGTAAGATGGCGACTTTCATTTTGATTTTTGTCTGCATCAAGACGTACAAAAGATCACTATCGAAAAATCCAAGATGGCCCTCACCATATATATGTAAACCATCCACTCCTGTCATTAGAGAAAACTATGCTTTCTAGTTTATATATTGCTTAAACATATTGTTTCCTCAAATGGGGTGGCTGAAGATTAATCTATGGCGACCAAGGCCACCAATGGCCACCCCATGACTCCTCCATTGCACCTGGTGGATATAATTTCTCACTCCACTTGCCAGGATCCTTCACTCTGTGCAGCCTCAAACAGGAATAAAAACTACATTTGTTCTTCTACACCATATGTGTCAAACTCAAGGCCCGGGGGCCAAATGTGGCCCTTGTTGACATCTTATCTGGCCCCCAAGATGATATGTGAAACGTAAAATACTTCTGCCTATTGAATTTTTTTCAGTGTGTCGAAAGCACAACAGAGACCATCAAATGAGACCAATCAAACTCTTGTTGAGGAATCTGTGACTAAGAAAAGATGTTGGGTATCTGATTTGAGTTAATGTAGTTTCTGTAGTTGGCCCTTAGTTTGAAAAAAGTTTTAATTTTGGCCCACTTCTGTAAGTGAGTTTGACACCCATGTTCTACACAGTGTAACTCCAACCCACTTGGATGTCTTGCTAAAAACATTGTTTACTTGCATTCCCTGTTCAATTCCAGTCCAGAAAAACACTCATCTTGAAAGCTGCAAACATTCATTATTCAAATCCCTCAGCTCCATCAATTGCTAAATGTATGTTTCTGAAGAAAATGGAAGCTGTGGCCACACTCACAGTCCCAAAATCAGCAATCTATTTAAAGTTAATGTAGGGACTTGGAGTTTGTGTGCCTATGAGTGTCAGAAGGAAATAAAGGTCGTAGTGGGTTTTCTGAGCAGTGGTAAAGGGTTGAGTGGTTGTCTTATTTGTCTCCATGTGTCCCTGTGATGGACTGGACACCTGTCCAGGGTGTTCCCCGTCTCTCGGACAGTGATTGCTGGATAGGGGCACCAGTGAACCATGTAACCAGACAATGAAGAAGTGGGTAAAGATAATGGATGGATTGATTTTAATGTCAGCCTTTTTAATGATGACTTTAATTCAGAGTTTCATGGAGAGTGTAGCTCCTAAATGTTTGAAAGACAAATGGACCTGCTCTGTATGGAAAACCTCTCCTGAGGCTTCTCACACTTCCTGACAGCGTTATTCAGTCTTTATTGTATTTGACGGAAAGCAATCCCATGGTGTTTCTGTTCACGTTGTCCCTTTTTTTTCCACTTTTTCTTCGTCCTTCATTGCTACTTTCTTTCATCCCGTCACCCTTCTGTCTGGTCTGTCTTTAGTTAAGCTTCTTCGCTACTTTTAATCAACAAGAAATCAACAGAAAGCTGTTTCCCTTCTTTTTATTCACTTGTAGTTTTTTACTGTTAAAACCCAAACTCACTGTTTAAGTGAGAACAGTGAAGCATGCCTTACACTAAATACTATCCTATGATGGAACCATTGAGGAAGTTTACTAAAGAACTATTTAATAAAAAATCACCACTGATGCTTTCTTGTCGGTAATCTCATTTGTGCAATGTGAGATTAACCTCTGGCAAACAAGAATCAAAGTATTTAAACTAAGTTAAAATTGTTAAACACTAAATGAGAAAGTGGAGAAGCAGGATAAATTCTCTTCCTAAGCTTGTTCTCAGTTCGGCTTGGACCAGTATGAGATTCTGACAGTGTGATAACTTAGAGCAACAATAATAGAAATTAAATAATATAAAACCAATTTAGGGCAGCACGGTGGCGCAACTGGTAGAGCTGCTGCCTCTCAGTGAGCAGGTCCCTGGTTCAAATCCCAGTCTGGGGGCCTTTCTGGGTAGGGCTGAGTACCGAACTGCACCGGTCAGTGTATGGATTGAAACGTCACACTCTTTTCGGTGTCAAGTTTCGGTATTTGCTGTAACATGTCACGTGGCTTCAGCATGCAGGCAAGTAAAACACCAGACATATGACGAACAGACTACGTGTTTACACCCAGAGCTGTATAGAGCAGCCCTACAGCTTGTATGTCTATGGTGCTGGTTACGTCCACTGGTTACAGGCGGGGTTCACGTGTGCAGCGTGTGTGTTGTCGAACGGCTTCGACAACACACACAACTTTCTGCTGTAATAGAGATCCAAGGGTCCCACACCAACGATGCTGTTCTGTCTCTGTGGACAGATAAATCAGCAATTAACCGAGCTTTCTATGAAACCTTGGTTCACAAACACGTTGGTCTAGAACTAATTAAAAAAGCTTTCCGCTTTCCATTAGTTCCCAATAGTTCACAGGTAATGACC
>NC_056514.1:14842478-14843712 GCF_014905685.2 Nematolebias whitei
TGGAGGCCTGTGGCTCTGCAGCAGACGACGTGGAGGCCTGTGGCTCTACAGCAGACGACGTGGAGGCCTGTGGCTCTGCAGCAGACGACTTGGAGGCCTGTGGCTCTGCAGCAGGAGACTTGGAGAGCGCCGACCCCTCTGGAGAATTGGAGGGCGCCGACCCCTCTGGAGAATTGGAGAGCGTCGACCCCTCTGGAGAATTGGAGAGCGTAGGACCCACCTCAGAGGCTGCGTGCAGCGTGGGGTCCACCTCAGGAATGGATGAACTAGGAGTCTTTAGAGTCTTTAATTGAGATAACAAAAAATCATACTCTGGGAGCAAAGAAAGGCCTGAGATAGAAAGTAAAAAATCCTCCATCTGGGTCAAAACTAAATCAAAGGAGGATGGGTTATTTTTAACTGAATTAAATTGTTCAAAAAGAGCTTGATTAAACTGAAAAATATTTTCAGGGGAAAATGAATGAAAAAAGGGAAAGTGTGAATGAGTGGATGTGGTGACGGGTGCCGCCCCCACCGGAAACCTGGGAGGTGAGGCGGCGGGACACGCCCCCACGGAGTCGCACTGAATACTCTCCGGAGGTACGGCCGGGCTGGGTCGAACAGCCGCAGCGCGGAGTGGCGGTGAGAGGCCGGATTCCGCCCCTGTAACGTCAACCGGACCAGACTCACCAAAACGAACAGGAGTGGACCGGAGCTCTCGCGGGACGCTGGATCTCGCCCCCACCGGAAACCTGGGAGATGAAGCGACGGACCCCGCTCCCACGAAAACACCGGAACCAGCTCTGAAGTTCTGCTCGGCCGACGAGACCGGCTCGGCCGCTGCAGACTGCCTCCAGAACCGTCCGCCGCCGCCGCGGCGGGACGGTGGATGGACAGAGACGGAGAGGAGCTCGTCCATCACAGCACGAGGAGGGAAAAAAGAAAAATGGTGAGTGTTGCCGAGTGAGAACCCTGCCCGCTGGGTTCTGTTTTGGTCGGGTCGTACTGTCATGGTTTGCGGTTAGGAGCGAACCCAGAGTGCAGAACAGGGACTCAACTCGGCAGATATACAAAAATATGTTTTAATGGTAAATAAAAGTACAAAATAAACAAGCTGACGGGGCAGCAAAACTTACATGAACTAGGCACGGGGAACTCAGGCGACAAGAGAGACACGGGGAACTCGAGGGACCAGGAAGACTCAGGGAAAGACTCAGGACAAGACTCAGGAGACCCAAGGGAGAGTACCAACGAA
>NC_056514.1:14843812-14847845 GCF_014905685.2 Nematolebias whitei
TGCATTAATGGTGCCTTTCCAGACATGCAAGCTGCCCATGCCACAAGCGCTCATGCAACCCCATACCATCAGTGATGCAGGCTTCTGAACGGAGCGTTGATAACAACTTGGGCTATCCTTGTCCTCTCTGGTTCGGATGACATGGCGTCCCAGTGTTCCATAAAGAACTTCAGATAGTGACTCATCTGATCACAGAACAGTCTTCCATTTGGCCACACTCCATTTTAAATGACCTCTGGCCCAGTGCAAACGTCTGAGCTTGTGGCGCTTGCTTAGAAATGGCTTCCTCTTTGCACTGTAGAGTTTCAGCTGGCAACGGTGGATGGCACGGTGGATTGTGTTCACTGACAATGCTTTCTGGAAGTATTCCTGAGCCCATTCTGTTATTTCCTTGACAGTGGCATTCCTGTTTGAGGTGCAGTGACGTTTAAGGGCCCGGAGATCACGAGCATCCAGTAGAGTTTTACGGCCTTGACCCTTACGCACAGCGATTGTTCCAGATTCTCTGAATCTTTTGATGATGTTATGCACAGTTGATGATGATAACTTAAACGTCTTTGCTATTTTACGCTGGGTAACACCATTCTGGTATTGCTGCACTATCTTTCTGTGCAACAATGGTGGAATTGGTGATCCTCTTACCATCTTGGCTTCTGAGAGACACTGACACTCTGAGAAGCTCTTTTTATACCCAATCATGTTGTCAGTTGACCTAATTAGTGTTAATTGGTCTTCCAGCTGTCCGTCCCAGCCACTTATTGCTACTTGTCCCAACTTTTTGGGGATTTGTTGACACTGAAATTTTGAATCAACATATTTTTCCTTTAAAATGTTACATTTACTCTGATGAAACTTTTGATCTGTCATCTATGTTATATTACGAAGAAAATATTGACATTTGCCATCTCCACATCATTGCATTCAGTTTTTATTCACAATTTGTTTAGTGTCCCAACTTTTTCGGAATCCGGTTTGTATTTACAGTCGCAGTGGAGAGTTGGGGGGAGGGAGGGGCACGAAATGTTTACTTCTTTCTTGGGGGGGGGGGGGGGGCATAACAGAAAATACTTGAGAAGCACTGCTGGAAACTAACCACCACAACTTGTCTCCTCCACCCCCACCCACCCCCGGCAAAAACAAAAACTCTTCAGATCTGAACAATTCACGTAAATGAAATATTTTAGTTTGAAGTCAAGCGACTAGATTCCAGGTCTAATATAGAATTGAATTTATTTAGATATTTATGATAAACCACAAACACCTGAAACTGACTCTCAGAGAGAGAACTTTGTGAGTTTAAGGTAAAAAGTTTAAAGTTAAATGAGACAAACATACTTGTTAAAATCTGGGTCATATAAATATTCATCTTTTAGCACAAATATTTATTTAGGAAAAACTAAAGCAGCAGAAACAGCCTCTGTCATTGTGAGAGAAACTCAACAGGCTGCTCGCTCCTGCAGCGGTGCACGTCTCAATCTGTCTCTCATGGACATGGAGTTTGGTCTCACGTGCAGGTTGCACATGTCTGTACGACGATGACGATGCTCCGAACACATTAACATTTAATACAAAGTTAATGCAAAGTTAATACAAAGTCCCGAGGAGGTCGGGGGTATATGATATGGTGGACACAGAGACGTGTATCCAGAGTGTCCTTGAGAGATGTTTTCTTCTTCCCCAACTCCCAAACATTTTCTGTGTGCAGCTGCGTTGATAACAGCTGGACAGTGCAGGGGTGAGGGGGAGGAAACTGACACCAGTTTATTACAGGAAACTCAGAACATGTCAGAACCGCAGACAGGTGAAGGCATTGATGTTCGCACATTGATCTTCTGTGAGTTGTTGGCTGTTCTCCACAGCTTTGTAACAAATATGAAATCTACACCTGATCGTTTGGGAATCTCTTATTCCACAAAAACGATCATGAAGGGGCGGGCGGTTCACTTAGGCTAGCGGGGTGTCCTCCTGCAGTCTCTCTCTGCTGCTCACACCTGGGATCACCAGGAACCAGACAACAGGCCCCGCCCTGCTCTGATCGGGTCAAACTGTGATTTCAGATTAATATCTAAATGGCTGATTTATAGTATTTTTCCTTTTTTATATAGCTCAGGTAGCTATGTTTAATTGCTGATTTTCAGTCAGTCTCAGCTTGTTCCTGAGATTGTTCTCAGCTACCAATACACCAGATTTAAGTTCAATAGCTCTAAAAATCTCTGAGTTATATCCATTTGAAATTAGCTTAGTATTTTTTCCCTTTCAGCTAGGACAGCCATCTTGGATTTTTTATTTGCATTAGAAATGTATAACAACTCACTCTCAGCTACAACTATACCAAATTTCAGCTCAATATCTCAAAGAAAGACCGAGTTAAAAGTCAATTTTGAGCTTTCTGAGCTAGCTGTGGCAGCCATCTTGAATAAAATGGCTCCAAAAGTTAAACAGTGTTTTGTTCAGGGACCTCTCCTCTGTAGGTCATGTGATCTCACTGTGGCAGTTAGAGTTAGTCCTGCCAGTGTTTTACAATGAGAAAAATAGCATCTTTGTTTGCAAATTGCATCGCCATGGTAACTCAAAACACCAATAAAAGTAATATCACACATCACGGTGCCGAGACGGTTGTTTTGATATAACATTTGTGGGGGTACACATTGAGGTTGGGGCCGCATTAAAGTTGACAGAAGAGCAAGACACTTTTCAGGTGAATAATAATAGGAAGCTGCCTTTCTAGAGAGTCCCCAATAAATAAAGTTAAGAAACCTTAAGTCAGGTGGATAATAATTGGTGCCTGCCTTATACTAGGCAGTCTCCAATAAAGACTTCATCTTACTGTCCCAGGAGAGAACAATGACCCCTCTTCTCAATTAGAACTATACAAATATGAACCTAATTAAATCTAAGCCCTTTTATTTAAAACACAATACTTTGGTGTGAAGCTCAGTCTTGACGACACCTCTGTACACGTCAGAACTTCTTGTTAACCAAACACAAACAAGTCACATCTCTCTTTTACCTTATCGATGTGGGGGTGCCAGTACTCATCATGTTGGGTTTTGGCATCTGTGCTGTTGATTCTGGAGAAGAAGGTAGGCTTAGTGAGGTACATCAGAGCTGGGTCCAAATCAAACGTCTTGGCAATGATGGTCTGGATTCGTCCACGAACGTCTCTAAGGATGAAAAATGGAAACTAAAATTCAAGTTGAAAGAGACTTTGTTCTTTTATATTTTAAATAGCCTGCCACATCAAATTTTAGAAATTACTAGAAATGCACTTTAGGGAAGAACATGCTGCAAAAAAAAAAAAAAAGTTCACACTGCTGAGATGAACAGCATGAGACAACAACACGAGATGTTCTCATGTTCAGTAACAGGAAGTGATGTCAAAGGAGAGCACCTGCATGTGAACAATCACTGCAATGGCTGACAACACACACAGTAGAGAATAAGCTGATGTTTCCTTAGATTATTAGATTAGAGTCACTGTCAGAGAAACTATAAAGAGTCAGAGTTCAAATAATAGTGTCAATAAACAAAGACCAGAGTTCCCCTTTTTAGAGAACTCCCCTTTGATGTCACTTCCTGTTACACTTTGGCTATGCTAAGTTCGAAAGGAAATATGACAGTTGTGTGACAAAATGGGTAAAATCATGTGTACTGTGACAAATTTACTAAACATTAAGATGTTTTCTTCTACTTTTGTATTTGTATGAAACACATGTCACATGCAGGAACTTTAAGGCCATGAGTCCTGGTCCATTCATCAAATTTTACCCTTCCCTCAATCGTACCCAACAGCACTTATTCTCTATCAGTGGGGTACAAAATGTTGACCACTTCGTACCTATGCTTTTAAACTATTACTAGTATGTACTCATACTTTTTACCATATACATAACGACATGCATACAAGCCCATAAGCCCTTAAACGCATTTCATTGTTTTAGGAACCACATCAACATGACGTGTCCACAGGGCTTAATTTGTAAACTGATTGATGCTGGAACAGCGGGGGGGGGGGGGGGGGGGGGGGGGGGGG
>NC_056514.1:14847945-14850897 GCF_014905685.2 Nematolebias whitei
CGTGTGTCCTCTCACAGAAAATTTTGAATAACAGAGATGCCATTTCCAGCATTTTGTTGCATTTTAACAGGTTGTTATACATCAACATGTACTTACATTTGTAGACACTTAATAAAATTACTATTTTGGAGAGGAACAGCAGGTTGTGAGTGAATGAGCAGCTCAGATTCTGTCAGGTGTCCTGACCCCCCTCCTCCCTACCCTCACTTCACAGTTCTGAGCTGAACTTTTATCCGCTGAATTCAGTCCTGGTTGTTGCTCCTGCTTCAGTCTCGTGGCACCGTTTGAAGCACCTGAAGGCTTCAATTCTCTGTTGTCCAACTAAGGAAAATCCATCCATCCATTTTTATTAAAGTAAATGGACTGTCTTTTTGACGTTTTGATCGCTGTTGTTATTTTTGACAAATTAGCGCCGTTGTTTTGAAACGTGACGTATAATGTGAATAACACATCAAACATTTCTCCCTTTGTATTTTTTATTTATTTTTTACAGTAAGCTTTTTATTTATTATGTCTGAAATGTAGCAGGAGTTCAGACGCTTGCTGATGCTGTGCGTGCGCTGTGTAGAGTTGTCTGGAGACGTTTCTGTGCGTAACGTGCACTGTCCACAGGCATTTATTTATTCTGTTGAATAAATGATTGTTTCTGTTTCAGGAGTCTGAGAGGAGGAGAGGGGGTGTTTTTCAGTGCACGGCCGCTGACTAGGGACAATATTTAGAGAGGAGGAGGAGAGAAGGACTCCGCGCAGAACCTCCGTGCGTAAATGTGACCATCTGGAGCGTGTGAGCAGCTGATGAGCTGCGCATGCTGCAGCTGGAACATCTACTCCACAGACTGGGTCCGCCAGGCTAAGAGTCACGTCTCCTCTCGTTGTAATTTTAATAAATAATCTAAATAAAAATGTGCAATGACTTTGGACTTTTAGGGGCGGAGCTGCCGGATCCGAACAAAGAGGTGCCGGAACAGAACGGGTCAAAATGAGAGGGTTCCCGGATCTTGTTCCAGCAGGATCTGGCTCAATTTAACCACTGCGTGTCCAAGAAGAAATAAGGAAAAAGAGAAAGAGAATATTAATAATAACAATAATTACTATTATCATTATCCATCCATCCATTATCTTTACCCCCTTCTTCCTTTTCAGGTCCCTGGTGCTCATGTCCAGCAGTCACTGTGTGAGAGGCGAGGGACAACCGGACAGGTCTCCAGTCCATCACAGGGACACATAGAAACAAACGAGACAAACAACCATTCACACACTCTCTCTCTCTCTCACCTAGGGACAATTTAGAGTTACCAATCAGTCTAACATACATGTTTATGGTCTGTTGGAGGAAACTGGAGTGCATGGAGAAAACCCACACAGCACAAAAAGAACATGCAAACTCCACACAGAAAGGCCCCCGGCCAGGATTTGAACTGGCAACCATCTCACTGAAAGCCAACAGCTCTACCAACTGTGCATGTTATTATAATTATTATTATCATAAAGTGTTTTGAGTGTCTTGATAAGATAGAAAGGTGTTATGCAAGTACAGTCCATTTATCATTATTATAACTAAGGAAATTGCATTTCCTGCTAAAGTACAGTGTGAATGCTTGTTGCTGAAAGCTGCTGAAATGGTTTCATTGCTGAACTGCTAATGCATGTTGAATGTGAACAGCTACATTTGCTGAAAGCAGGAAAATAAAATAAAAAAACAGTAAAAAGAAATAAAACAAAAATCTATAGAAAAGGCAGAATTGAGTAGAAATGTGCAAAATAAGCTAAAATAGGCAGAGATTAGGTGAACATATTACAAAAAAACTGAAATGAGCAGAAATAGTCTGAAAGGAGCTGAAGGAAGCTGAAATGAGCAATAAAGGTTTTAAACTGCACCAATAGTTTGAAGGACGTGGAGAGAGCTCTGTTCATTTTTAATTAGAAAAACATGGCTGACAAAGCTAAATATTTCAAATACAAACCGGATTCCAAAAAAGTTGGGACACTAAACAAATTGTGAATAAAAACTGAATGCAATGATGTGGAGATGGCAAATGTCAATATTTTATTTGTAATATAACATAGATGACAGATCAAAAGTTTAATCTGAGTAAATGTAACATTTTAAAGGAAAAATATGTTGATTCAAAATCTCACAGTGTCAACAAATCCCCAAAAAGTTGGGACAAGTAGCAATAAGTGGCTGGAAAAAGGAAATTGAGCATATAACAAACATCTGGAAGACCAATTAACACTAATTAGGTCAATTGACAACATGATTGGGTATAAAAAGAGCTTCTCAGAGTGTCAGTGTCTCTCAGAAACCAAGATGGTAAGAGGATCACCAAGTCCACCATTGTTGCGCAGAAAGATAGTGCAGCAATACCAGAATGGTGTTACCCAGCGTAAAAAAGCAAAGACTTTTAAGTTATCATCAACCGTGCATAACATCATCAAAAGATTCAGAGAATCTGGAACAATCGCTGTGCGTAAGGGTCAAGGCCGTAAAACTCTACTGGATGCTCGTGATTTCCGGGCCCTTAAACATCACTGCACCTCAAACAGGAATGCCACTGTCAAGATAATAACAGAATGGGCTCAGGAATACTTCCAGAAAGCATTGTCAGTGAACACAATCCACCGTGCCATCCGCCGTTGCCAGCTGAAACTCTACAGTGCAAAGAGGAAGCCATTTCTAAGCAAGCTCTACAAGCTCAGACGTTTGCACTGGGCCAGGGGTCATTTAAAATAGAGTGTGGCAAAATGGAAGATTGTTCTGTGGTCAGATGAGTCACAATTTGAAGTTCTTTATGGAACACTGGAATGCCATGTCATCCGGACCAGAGAGGACAAGAATAGCCCAAGTTGTTATCAACGCTCTATTCAGAAGCCTGCATCACTGATGGTATGGGGTTGCATGAGCACTTGTGGCATGGGCAGCTTGCATGTCTGGAAAGGCACCATTAATGCA
>NC_056514.1:14850997-14863199 GCF_014905685.2 Nematolebias whitei
CACTGTCGTTGGTGAGTCAAAGATAATTAACGTCTCACGTTACATTTCTAAATTCAATGCACATTATATACAGTCCAGAAAAATGAAAGAATCCGTTTAATTTATGAATATATCAGCATATGTTCATACTACACTCCTTACGAGCAGAAAGTTGCTCCGTGCTTTTCTGCAAGAAGAGAGACGGACAGCAACAGTGGAGGAGATTACTGTTCTGTGATCGTAGGAACCGGGTGGATGAATATGGAGCAAGAAGGTCCTTCAGATAATCTGATTAAGTTCCGTTTAAACACTGATGGGTAACGAAAGCAATTTTGTACTGAATTCTGTAGGTGACAGGAAGCCAGTGGAGGTTATGGAGAATGGGTGTAATATGTTCAAATTTACGAGCTCTCAATAAAATCCTGGCTGCACTGATTTGAATATATTGAAGCTTCTGAAGGTTTTTGCCGGGTATTCCAGTAAACAGGGAGTTGCAGTAGTCGAGCCTGGAGGAGACAAAGGTGTGGACAAATTTCTCTGCATCAACAAAAAAGAGAGATGGGCAAAGTTTGGAGATATTACAGAGATGGAAGAAGCAGGTTTTAAACAGATGCTTAATGTGATTTTCAAATGTAAGATGAGAGTCCATTCTTACTCCAATATTTTTAACAGGGGTAGAGAGGGGGATGTCTTGTCCAGAAAAGGAAATAGTCATTATAGTTTATGTTTGAACCTGGTGAGGGGTGCCAATTAGTATGGCCACAGTCTTGGAGCAGTTTAACTGAAGAAAATTCTGATTCATCCATGCCCTTATCTCCTCCAGGCAGGTAGAGAGGGCAGTGAGTGAAGATGGAGATGACAATGGTGATGATGATGCTCCAGTCCTGATGTAAAGCTGTGCATTGTTGGCATAACAGTGAAAAGAAATGATGTACTGATTAATAATTTGACCTAAAGGCAGCATGTAAAGGGAAAATAGCAGGGGCCCCAGAACTGACCCCTGAGGGACACCACAGGAGACACGGACAGTCTCAGACTTGGCATTGCCAAGACTAACACATTCCAGCCTATTGAAGAGGAAAGATTAAAATCAGTCCAAGACAGTGTCACAGAGACCGACCTCCATATGAAGACGGTGGAGGAGGATACTATGGTCCACAGTGTCGAAAGCTGCAGTGAGGTCAAGGAGAACAAGGAGGGAGGGAGAACCAGTGTCAGCAGCCATGAGGACATCATTGGTGACTCTCAGCAGTGCGGACTCAGTACTGTGAGCTGCACGGAAGCCAGACTGAAACTTCTCATACAGGGAGTGTTGTTGTAGGTGGATCTGCAGCTGAGCAGCAACTGCTTTTTCCAGCACTTTTGACAGAAATGGGAGGTGGGAAATTGGGCGGTAATTGGAAAGAATGTCCAGATTGGAATTTTTCAGAAGAGGCCTGATGATGGCAGTTTTAAGAGGCAAGGGAACATGACCAGACTGTAGTGACTTATTTATTATTTGTGATTAATGGGCTTATTGCAGAGTTTTTAGATTTTATGAGAGACGAGGGGAAGGGATCCAGGGCGCAGGATGAAGGCTTCATTTTCTTGATGATGGTCTCCTCTTCACTCTGAACAACCTCATCAAAGCAGCTCAGGGACCCAGAATGCAGACGGGTAGATGGCAAACAAAGATCAGGGAGGCTATGGAGCTGAGATCTAATAGAGTTAACTTTGTTTTTTCTTTTTAAATGAAAGGAACAGGTTGCATTTTTGAACAGAGTCCTCAGCATGAGTTTGTTTAATGGGATTAAGGAGATGATTTATTGTGGAGAAGAGTTGTTTAGAGTTTCCGGGGCAGTTGTTGATGATGTTGGAATAATATTTGGACCGTGCTTCCTTAAGAGAAAAGGCATAGGCTTTCTGATCTTTATAAGCCTGCATATGTACAAAGAGACCAGATAAATGTACACGTCTCTCGATAGCACGGCCAGCTGCTTTCATCTTGCACAACTCACCAGTGTACCAAGGGGCTGAACAGGAGAAAGACACCAGCCTTGCTTTAAAGGGAGCATGGCGGTCCAAAAGCTCCAGGAGAGATTGGTTGTAGTAATCCAGAGTCATTTACTGATGAATGATTGACAGCGGTCAGGGGGTGGAGATCAGAGAACAGAACCTCGGGAAATGTTTTTAAAGTCACGGAACTGGATAAATAAAACACTAGTGCATCATTTTATGCATCTTTCTGTTGAAACACATTTACAGTATACCTGACACCCCTCTACATTGGTTCAGTTTATTTTTATACACCATTTATTTATTTAGTATTACTGTACAGTATTTTTTGTTTTAATAGTTTAGTATTAATATTTTTTATGTTAGTATCTTGGTAATGCTGTTGTATATGTGTGACATAACTGCTTCTACTGTGACCTTCTAATTAACTGCAAAGGCTCAATATTGTATCCATCCATTCATCCACCCACACACCTCCGTTCCGTTATAAACATTCTAGCCTGAGTGACATGTTTTGAGTTGGTGAGAGTCTCATTGTCAGATCTAAATAGCTGATGAGTTTGCTGAGGTATTTATGGCTCTCTTGAAGTGGCACTAAGGATTAAGACATAATTATAACACCAGAAAGACAGTCAGGAGTGAAGAGGGTGAAGCGTTACTTGACTGATGTCATGATTAGTGGAATGTTTTATGTCTGTAGGCAGGGCGCTTGTTGACAGGGCGGGATATATCCTTAGAGAATGGCAGGGGAAATGCTCATGCTCACACGAACAAATATTTAAAAATAAGAATTTCAAACAAGCATAAAATTGAAAAATATTGCCAAATGTTCAACCAAAAAATGTTCAATGTTTGTCTATGATACCATACAATTTCCTAACTTTGTTAGTCAGGGAAATTTGTGTTCATTAATTGTGTACAGGTCTAAAGGATTAATGTTGAGTGGTAAGACTTAGAGGTATGTACCTCACAATTCCATTTGGTTACAATTTAGAGGGCTGCACTACAATTTTAAAAGGAATCAATGCATTTTGATGATCTTGAAACCTAAATGATTGTAGTGTTCTTACATAAAGTACCACAAATTGGTACTGTATATTTTCATTCATAATAAAGTGGGAAAGTACATACTTAGAAAAAAAAAAACTACCAGTCACATGCTGCCGATCAACAATTAGCATAGATGCTAACCTAAAATTGAAATTGCCATAGAAAAACTAAGGTGATTGGTATTGTGTTAAAAGCAAACATTTCAAAGTTATTACTAAAAACATTTATGTTATAATATATTCAGTTATTGAATGAAAACACGCCGCTTCACTTCATCATGTTTCTGTTGCAGGAAGCTACAGTATCTCTGCTGACTCTTAAAGTGACAGTGCAGATTAAAGCTGCTCATTATAATTTCATGAAGATTGGTAAAAAAAACATTATTGCAAACTCAAATTCAAATTAATAAAGTAAGAAACAAAGTCTTGCAACCTGTCCAGGGTGTACCTCGCCTCTCACACAGTGATTGCTGGACATGGGCACCAGTGACCCCCGCGGCCCAAAAAGGAAGAAGCAGGTAAAGATGATGGATGGATGGAAGAAACAAAGTGTGCACAATATTTTTCTCATATTGACAACAGTGTTCTTAAAAATTTGTAAGCACTACCGCTTGCGCTTGTTAAACAATGAAAACTGTGAACTTAACTTTACAATGGCTCCACAATGGCCATGAAAGAGCCATATGTTAACAAAACATTGAACAGTATTGACGTGTAGGTACATATTTACACACAGATTTGTTGAGTAAAGTATGTTAGTGTTGAACTCGAGTTGAAAAATTCTAAAATGGCTAGCTTTCTGGTCTTGTAAAAGTTTTCCAACGCTGCAGGTTTTGAATGCACCACTTCCTGCTTCGTCTACGATATTTATTCCTGAAAGTTGTCTGTCTTTGTCATTTTTTCTTATTGTTTTTAGCAGCAGATTCACTTATTTTCACTTAACATCTTCTCAGAGTTTAGGCTTGTCTAATTCTGCCATTTCTTTACTTACGAAGAACCACGGCCAGCCTAATGTAGATTCATCAAACAAGATTCAGTGGATTCTGCAGAGTGCTTTGTTTACATGTTGTATGGACCCACAAGTCAGAACGGCATATTAATATTAGAGCTCAACCAAGATATCGGTAAGGCTGATAATTCAGGCCAATATCGGCATTTGGGACCTATCGGTATCTGTGATAATTGTCCCCATTATGCGCCGATATAAGCACTTCTAATTTTTACCTCTAAAATCCTGGAACCAGCCATAATTGTACAATGTGTCCAGCAGAGGGCGAATGGAGACTACTTTCAAGTCATCGCCGTTCATTTGTTTTACTTTCACTTTCAGCACAGACGAAGCAGGAAGCAATACTGTGTAGCTTATTTTGCTGAACAGAGCATGGTAAGTTTATTTTAACTGATCTGTAAAACAAATCAACAATAATAAATTATCTTCAATCCTCCAACCTGCTGATACATGCCTCTCAAGTTAGCAAGCTAATGTTTAGATAAGCTAGTATAGGCTATTTCCTTGTAAAACTTTATCCAGAACAATAAGTCTAACGTAGCAGTAAACTATATCAGTGTTAGTAATGTTATCTTTGATGTCCTGAATGAAATGCATCGTTTGTCTGAAATCGTTACTTCTCAATAATTTCCTGTGGGATCAGTAAAGTTCTATCTTATCTTATCTTGTCTCTACAAAGAAAAATAAGCTCTGCTGTGGTCAATACTCATTAGGCCTTCACCATACATGACTGACTGTTTAAACAATGAACAGAAAGGTTGTTTCTTTGAGTAATTTATATCTTTGTAACACACTTGTTAACTTTATAGTGAATAGTGGAGGATAGAAAAAGTGAACGCACATTAGGAAGACTGTTTTAATGACCAGTGCACCACTTGTTAACCTACTGTGGGACTAATTAAAGTGTGGATCTGATTAGCTTAGCTTCATGGTTGCAAACAGCTGTGCAAAATTAACAACCCCCACGCCACTCGCTGTTTTCTTAGATTCTTGGGGGTGGACAAAGCTAAAAAAAAATTCCAGCAACTATTTTGGTTATTGGTGGTCACCCAGCCCTCCCAATGTCGGTATTGGCGATAGCCAAAATTTCCATATCGGTCGGGCTGTAATCAATATATCTGGAAAACTGCTGGAGTAAACTTTCAAACTGCATCATTTGATTTTGTTCAGGATGAAAGTGTTGTCTTTTTTTTTTTTTTTCAATAATAATCGTTAATACGAACAAAATCAAAATTTGACATGAAAAAAAATTTTGATTCAGAAATTTTCATGTCCGGGATGCATCTAAAATTAGATTTTACCTCCTACCTTTAGTAGGAGGTACATGTTCTGACAGTAAAGACCATATTTTTTATGTTGAAATCTTCATCAAATAAGAGTTCTAGGGCAAAGGTGGGCACAACACCTTCTGGCACCATCTTTGCCAGAGGCTTTTGGACAAAAGCAAAAAGCACCCTGATTGCTGGCAGACGACATCATTGCCACTTGTGTTAAAAATGTTGTTACTATCAGGTGCTCATCACAAAAAGCCACTCCCTAACTAATACAACAACCACATTAACAATTCAAATTTTTGTATTGTAGTGAAATTAAATATTTAAAGATCCCTAATGAACACAACATAACTTGTCTTTTTTATTTAAAGATGTGATTTAGTAACATCTGCATTAATTACACTGAGTCTTGATGAGTTGTACTGATTTAGAAGAAACAGACGTTTTTGCACACTGTTCTCTGTTCTTCATTGGACTTTGCATGTTTGGTTTTGTGTCATGAATTCTGCATGTACTTCTTTTTGTGAGATGTAGAGCAATAATCACATTTTGCCCATATGTAAAGTAAAAATGTTACTGCTAGAAATACATTATTTATCCTGTGCACTCCTGTTAGACCACCAATGTCTGCCACCTATAGTAAAATCTTGAAATGACATCTTTTAACATTAGTTTTGACCTACTAACTTGTTATTGTATGCAAGTAAAAAAAAAGTATTGATTAGCAGTTGCAAGTAAACAATATAGCCAGTGTCAATATGATTGGCTAATAGTATCTGGGAACACAGATACCTGTCTAAGGTCTTTCCTGAGTGTTTTATCTTATGAGACGCTAAAGCTTTGTGATTTTCAGCTAATTAATGATGAGCCTATGGGAGTGATCAATACATTGACTGGACACTGTTGATTCACTGTGTGTCCCTTGACTGCAAAATGTGATTATGTGTATTTCACTCCTGCAGCAAATTTAGGCTTTGGCTTCAGATCTGCTGTGCCATAATTAGCATATTGTTAACATTGCACACTTAACACAGTCGGGTCTCTTAAGTTAACAACATCATTAAGTAGAAATTATTGATGCATGAATGTTAATAAAAGCTTAAATGGAGTGGAGACAAAAGTTCAAGAACAGTACCTAGTGTTTAGCTGACAATATAAAGTGAGGTTTAAAGTTTCTTTGTCATTTTTGTTTTCACATAAAAATGAAACTTCTCACAATTTTTTGTTGTTGGTCCAGGGATTTGAACTTCCAACCTCTTAATCGCTTTCCATAAACGTTGCGCCACCTATCCCCACCTAAAGTAATAAAAAAATACATACAACCCAAGGGTGTTGAAAACATGGGAGCAAAGCATGGTTAAGGGAGTTCAGCGATGCGTGGGATTTACAGGCCTGACAGCCTGTCAGTAGAAGCTACGTTGAGCCTTGTTCTGGTCCCGAGGCTCTACAGCCTCCATCCCAAGGGAAGAGGATCAAACGATCTATGGGCCGAACTGGTGAGGTCCCTCATAGTGCAGGCCTCACTGCTTCTGAACCTGCTAATGATGAAATCCCAATTGAAAAGGAGACTGATTCAATTCAATTCAATTCAAAAATACTTTATTAATCCCAAAGGGAAATTATTTGTTGTTGTAACTCGTTATCCTCGTTTCATTAAGAGATGTTATAGATACTGATGGCTGTAGACAGGAAGGATCTCTTGTAAAGGTCCATCCCACAGTGGATCCTAAGAAACTGGCTGCAGATGCCGTCCGATTTGTCCACCCAGACTCGGCTGGCCTCTCGGTTCCCCCGGGCTGTAGGACCGCCTGAACGCCGGGCAGAACTCATCCCAGAGCGACGGCCACTCCTCCCAGCAGTCTGCCGAGGTTCTCGTCGCTGCGGACAGCCAACTGTAGGTGCCGAGGGACGATCCTGTCCTTCTGCTGTCATGAGCCATGTTTCCTGCTAGTTCCAGGATCTTAGTGGTCAGGCACTCGAGCATAGCTGGCAGATAGATGAGAATGCGTCCACAGAGCATCCTTTTCAACTCATTTGAGAGTTGGGGCTGTAGTTGAGATATTATTTGAGCTTTTGAGATGTTAATCAGCTGCTGTTGGTTGTAGAAAACTGCCATGGTTACGCATCATAACAAATGTCCAAAACTAAAAAAGTTTCAGTAAAAATCCTTCCAGTTGCACAGCATCTGATACCAGAGGAAACAGTCATCTAAAAAATGCGATTTACATCCAGAAAAAGAGGAATTAAAGTTTCCAAAAGCAAAATCTCAGATTGAAAGTAACAGAGCTGCTCCAACATGCAGCCACCTTGAGCGGCGCAATTCTAGAACATCAATCTCCTCTGAGCAGTTTTCACCACACTCTACAGGGCCTTCTTGTTTGCAACAGAGCAGTTTTCAAACCAAATGGTGATGAAGAAGGTGAGGGTGCTCTGCACCACACGCAGGTCTGCACTGGGGTGTCAAAACTAGAGCCCAACAGATATGGTAAATTTTGGCTCTCGTCAATACCGATATTTGGAGGGGAAGGGGACCACCAATAACTGATATAATGGCTGAATTTTTTTTTTTAGATTTGTCCACTCCCAAGAATTTAAATAAACAGTGAGTGGAGCGGGGTTTGTTTATTTAGTACAGCTGTTAGCAAGCATGAAGCTAAGCTAATCAGATCCACACTTTAATTAGTCCCACAGTAGGTTAACAAGTGGTGCACTGATCATTACAAGTCTTCCTAACGTGCGTCACATTTTCTATCCTCCACTATTCACCATAAAGTTATCAAGTGTGTTACATGAATATAAATTAAACAAAGAAACACCCTTCCATGTTCATTGTTTAAACAGTCAGTGATGTATGGTGAAGGTCTAATTAATATTGACCGCAGCAGTGTTTTATTTTTCTTGGCAGAGAAGATTTCAGACAAACAATGCATTTCATTGAGGACAACAAAGATAACATTAACACTGATATATATTTTTATTGCTACATTAGATTTATTGTTCTGGATAAAATTTTACAAGGAAATAGCCTATGCTAGGTTATCTAAACATTTGCTTGCTAACTTGAGAGGCACATAGCTAATGACAAGCGGGTTGGAGGATTGAAGGTAATTTTTTATTGTTGATTTGTTTTACAGATAATTTAAAATAAACATCATGCTCTATTCAGCAAAATATGCTACACAGTATTGCTTCCTGCTTCGTCTGTGCTGAATGTAAAAGTGAAACTTAATTAAACGGCCATGACTTGAAAGTAGACTTCATGCGGACACATTGTACAGTGAACAGTGGTTCCAGCATTGTGGAGGTGAAAATTAGAAATTGTCCTCAAACCTCAATATCAGCCTAAATTATCGGCCCTACCAATATATTGGTCGGGCTCTAATCAAAACCAGCCTGCCTGAGCCTTTTAATGATGTTGGAGTTGTTAGTGGACCATACCATGTCTGGAACGGTGGACACCAAGATATTAGAAAATGTTGACCTTTGCCACAGATGTTCCAGTGATGAACGGGGTGAGTGACTGTGATTTCTTCTGAAATCCACAATCAGCTTCTTTGTCTTTTCCACATTAAAACAGAGGTTTTTCTCCACGTACCAGACCATATCTGTATGCAAGTAGTATGTACAACACAGGGGCCAGGACACAGCCCTGGGGGAGCTGGTTTTTAAGGTGATTGGGGAAGATGGGATGTCTTTTTTTCAATTCAATTCAGTTTATTTATATAGCGCCAAATCACAACAAAGTTGTCTCAGGGCACTTTACAGGAACATTCACATGCATAAAAGCCAATTAGTAAAGTTTATCTAAGGAATCCAGCAGACAAGTTGAATCTTGTTGAGTCTTGTGTCAAAAAGATCAGGATCCAATTACAGAGACCATTTTAGTCCAAGAAGCAGTAATTTGGTGACCAGAGTCAGGGGATAGCTGTATTGATGTAACAAGGTTGAGTCAGTACCTATGGATAAACCGTCCAGACTCAACCTTAGATTTTCCTAACTGGATTATGGAGTATGCATCATGACTGAACTAAAGTACAGGAAGAGTATCCTGACGTGAGAATCTTTACTAGGTGAGGGCTGAGTGGATAACCAATGACAGGGCATCAAATGCAAACCATTTCTTGTAAATGTATTAGTGACGATACACCTTGATGTCAGTGACAATCTATACCAAGAGGAAAAACATTTTCAGCATTTCATTTGATTGTAGAATATGTTGAGAAAGTTTGGTGTAGTCCAAAGACTATCGTTCTTAACCTTCCTGATGCCCTTGGGTTATTTTGACCCAAGCAATATTGTTCATTGAGGACTTCAGAAAGTTGATGAATACATGTCTCCTGTCCTGTCTATATAATAAAAAGCCTTTTCTCAATAAACAAATCATCAAAGTAAAAGGCTCATATTGAAAAGGCTGTGGAGCCAAAAGTTGAGATATCTGTTAAGATATACTGAAAGTCCCACTGAAGCAGATTTTTTTTCTTCTAGGTTTTCTGTGTCATAGAAATTGTGTTAATCACTACACACAGCCAAAGATTTTCTGCAAGAATATAAAACTGTCCTTTGCTGTGAAATGTGGAGCTTGAGTTTGATGAGGACGCTGATGAACGGATCTTAGACCAGCTCAAAGGAACTGCGCAATTGGAGCTAATGGCTCTCATCTTGTATGAACTAAAGGAAACTGCTCAGATATGATCACAGACTCACTCTGTTCATACTAAATTTTTCAGTCACCCGATAGCTGAAAGAAAGTCCTGAATAGAAAATTAATGGAAAACATAACTAGAGCTTTGTGGAACATAGTTTTTTTTTTTTTTTTAAATAGCAATGCACTGATCCACATTTCTTCATTTCTGAAATGATTCCGATACCTAAATCTGAATATCAGCCGATACCGATCCCATTCCGATATCATCATCATCAATGATTTTATATGAGGCTGTAATAAACTCCTCTCAAGTACAATTTGTTCAAATATATGCATGCATGTCCAAAAAGGCAACTTGAAGTTTTATTAATGTTGTATAAGTTTCAAAGTTTGAATTAAATTCTGCTAACACCAAACTTTTTTTTTATTCCTAGCTTTAAAGTGGATTTAAAGTGATTAATTTAAGTGATTGTTTGTTTAAAGTTATTTTATATTTTTTTAAATAAGGGGGAGATGTAAGATTTTTTTTTCTGCTTTCTGCACTCTTTTCATTCAATGTTTTCTTTTTGATGAAATTTTGTTTATTTTGTTACTTTTAAATGAATGAATAAATTAATAAAATAAAATATTAAATGGCTTTAAACATCTGCTAAGTTCATGACATAAACCAACATAGACATGTTCCTGTTTTTAGTATTTTACATCACTTTACAATGTAGCTGTTTTTGTTTCGTATACTATATATTTATATATATATATATATATATATATATATATATATATATATTATATACACACACACACAATTATTTTATTTGTATTTTTTTCAATTCATGTGTTCGTTTATGATTGTCTACTGTTGTACTGATAAATATCTCTGGAGGGTAAACTATATCTTGACTGTAAGTATCAAGCTGTGAAATCCTTCGTTTTCTACAACTGATAGTGGTTTATAATTAATTATAATGAAGTTTAGCAACTTCTCTGTAAACATTCAATCTCCGTGGCTTCAGCAGTATGTTGTTCTTGTTCAATCCGCAGCAAGCAGTCTGATTTCGGTCAGCTGTGCTCAGTCTGCCCCTCCTCAGAGACGGGCAGACTGAGCGGGGCACATAGGGCGCGGCTGGCCGGGGTTGGGCTGCCTGCTGGGGATTGAACAAGAGGAGCAGATTGCTGAAGCCACGGAGCTCGACTGTCCAACGTAAAACTAACTTTACCGCAGTTTAATGTGTCGCTATGGCTCTGCAGACATTGTGCATTGCTGTCTTGCTTTGTCAGAGTCAGAGTTTCTTTATTGTCATTCGCACCTCATGTGGTACATGTGGTGGAGCGAAATTATGTACACAGGGTCCCAGTTTCTAGTGTAAAATGGGAGACTGCATTGAAGCCAAGATTCAACTTGTCTGCTGGCCTCCTTATAGAGAACTTTACTACTTGGCTTTTATGTATGTGAATGTTTCTGTAAAGTGCCCGGAGAAAACTTTGTTGTGATTTGGTGCGATATAAATAAACTGAATTGAATTTAATTAAAATACTTCCACACAGCGGACGTTTTCATTAAAAGTTTGTTAGCCGTTAGCCACAGTGCTGCTCAATCAGTCCTCATGTTTCAGCTGCTTGCAAACTCTGAAATGGATTTCATGAATGTGAGGCGTGTCTTATTACTCTGGGTTCATGAAATACGCCTCGTTCAGGAAATCCATTCCATATTTTGAAGCCAACATTCATCATGGATCGGAAATCTCTGCAGGTTGGATCGGAAAAATCCGATACATAAATTATGCTGATATCGGAGTCCGATACCGATACTGCATCGGATGGGTCCTATCTCTAGTTTTAACATGTCTTAAGCAGCTGTTTTTCCACACACGTCCATTTATTTTTATACGCCCGTTGAAAAGCCATACCATACCATACCATACCATACCATACCATTTTATTTATAAAGCACTTAAAACAGCTACAAGGCCAACCAAAGTGCTGTACAGACAAAACAACAGGTAACACACAAAGCAAAATACAAAATGAGGTAAATCAGAATATAGACATAAAAACGATGCAGATAATGACGACAAACCAGTGTGGAGCATACAGGATCAAAACACAGATCATCTGGTGTTGAAAGCTACTGAATAGTAGTGAGTTTTTAAGCGGGACTTGAAAACCGAGAGGGAGGGGGCCTGTCTGACAAACAGAGGTAACTCGTTCCAGAGTCTTGGTCCTGCTACAGAGAAGGCCCTGTCACCTCTGC
>NC_056514.1:14863299-14866179 GCF_014905685.2 Nematolebias whitei
CTGTTCAGGGATTTGTAGACATACATGAGTATTTTGAACTGGATTCTAAGGTGAACCGGTAACCAGTGCAGTGAGGCCAAAACTGGTGTAATGTGCTGTCTTTTGCCTGTACTGGTTAAAAATCGGGCTGCTGCATTCTGGACCAGTTGTAGTCGTGCAATGGAGGTCTGACTGATACCAAACAGGAGTGAATTGCAGTAATCAAGCCTAGATGTAATGAATGCATGTATTACTGTCTCCAGGTTATTTTTGGACAATATGGGCTTCAGTTTAGACAGCCGCCTCAGTTGGAAGCAGCATGATTTAACAATCATGTTTACATGATTGTTAAGCTTCAGGGAAGGGTCCATTATCACACCCAGATTATTGACTCTTTGTTTTTCTGACAGGGTTAGAGCGGAGAGGTCGATACAGTGGTTTGTGATTGTGTCGTTGGGAGGGAACAACATGACTTCAGACTTCTTTTCATTGAAACTCAAGAAATTTAAAGCCATCCAGTCTTTGATGTCAGCCAGGCAGTCGAGCAGCGGTTGAATAGAGCATGTACCATTGTGTTTTAGGGGGAAGTAAATTTGACAGTCATCAGCGTAGAAGTGGAAGGGCATGTTGTGTTTCCGGAAAATAGCACCAAGCAGCAGCAGGTATAAAGAGAATAGGAGGGGACCCAGGATGGACCCCTGCGGAACCCCCCATTTAAGCTCTGCCTCTGCGGAACTAAAATCCTTGATGGAGACACAAAAGGATCTGTCAGCGAGGTAAGATCTGAACCAATTGAGGGCTGATCCTGTGACGCCCACCCACTGCTCCAACCTAGCAATGAGGATCTCATGGTCGATGGTGTCAAAGGCAGCTGTGAGGTCCAACAGGACAAACAGCACAGAATCACCAGTATCTGTGAATCTGAAGATGTCCTTCAACAGGGCAGATTCAGTGCTGTGGAGAGGTTTAAAGCCAGATTGGAAAAGTCTAAGATGGTGTGATCCTCCAGGAAGCACTTCAACTGGGACTCAACTATTTTCTCTAGTACTTTAGTAACAAATGTGAGTTTGGAGACAGGCCGGTAGTTGGACACGACTGAGGGGTCAAGGTTTGGTTTTTTCAGGAGAGGATGGACGGCAGCATGTTTAAAGGATTTTGGCACCACGCCAGTGGATAAACTACTGTTTACTATAGCCAGAATGGACGGACCTAGAGTTGGAAACACCTCCTTTAGTAGTCGAGGGGGGACCACATCAAAGGGGGAACCAGAAGGTTTCAAGTTGCACATGACCTGCTCTAGAGAAGATAGAGTGATGGGTTCAAAATGGTCAAAAGGAGCTACAGATTGAGGTGGGATGGATGGGTCATGAGTTGGAGGGGAAATGAGAGGCACCTGGTGGTCGCATTTTTTTCCAAAAAGAAATGTAAGAAGTTGTCGCACAGCTCAGTCGAGGCTTCCAGAAGTGATGGTTCTGTGAGGTGGAGAACAGAGTTTAGGGTGGAGAAGAGGACACGTGGGTTGTGAGAGTTTGAGGTAATTATATCAGAGAAGTATTTGGATTTAGCAGCTTTCACTGCTTTTTGATAACAGCGCCAACTCTCTTTAAGTATTTGAAAAGAGACCTGCAGCCTGTCTTTCCTCCACTTTCGTTCTGCCCTCCTACATTGCTGCCTAACGGCCTTGGTGACGTCACTCAGCCAAGGTTCTGCTCTCAGTTTTGATTTTCTAGTTTTAACAGGCGCAACATGATCCAGAGTCTTTAAGCAGACAGAGTTGAACTGGGATGTCAGCTCCTCAGTGGTGGTGAGAAACACTGGGGGCTGAATAATAATTTCAGAGTTATAAACATCTGTGAAAAGTGCGGCAGTGAAGTGGTTAATTGTCCGGGTGTGACGTGCAGGAATGCACGACTTAGGAGTTAGATGGGGGAGGGTGAACTCAAACCGGACTGGCATGTGGTCTGAAAAAACATTATCACCAATAACAAATTATTAACAGTCACATCATGAGTTAAAAGAAGGTCCAGTGTATGTCCACACTCTTGGGTGGGACCGTTTACATGCTGAGTTAAATTAAATGAGTCCAATAAATCTAAAAAGTCCTTAACCAAGGGCTTCTCAGGACAGCACACGTGCAAATTAAAGTCCCCAATAATGAAAACATGCTCATATTTTGGTGTGATTTCAGCCAAGAAGTCAGAAAACTCATTTATGAAATCCTTAGATCGAGGTGGGCAGTAGACAAGTGCAAATAACGTCGCAGGTGAATGTCTGAGTTCAAAGACGCTCAGCTCGAAGCTGGCGCGGGGAACTGGGATGGGCAGTGGTTTACAGTCAAAAGTTGATTTGAATATTGTTAATAATCCACCACCGTGCCGGCCTGATGGCCACGGGGCTTTAAAACACAGACAGTTCGGTGGCAGTAATTCCGTCAAGGCGCTGGACTCACCCGGAGACATCCAAGTCTCTGTGATGCAGAAAAAGTCCAAATCGAGCTCTTGAAAGTAATCCCTGAGGTTAAAAGTTTTCTTGGTAACAGATCTTGCATTGACCAAACACATCAGGATACTGTCCAAAGTGGAGCCAGCAGCGGTGGAGTTAGTGCGCGCTAATGGCCCCAGGTTTTCAATAACAGCCCCTCCAGGTCGGTCCGAGCTGCGCACCAGCTGACAACTAAAGCTGGTTACCTGGTCCGGGCACGCGGGAGAGGAAGATGCAGCGCGCAGAGCTTTCAGCTTCACCAGCTGACCAGCACGTTTTCCCCGGCTTCTGAAGCGATATCTCCGGGCAGTGTCGTGGCTGGCTACCACGTCGTGTTCAAAACAGCTGAGACGTCGCCCTCGGTATAAAAGATTTATTTGACAAAACATGGGTTACAGATATTCAGAGACAAACAATTAC
>NC_056514.1:14866279-14876352 GCF_014905685.2 Nematolebias whitei
CTTCACATGTTCCACATTTATGAGTTCCACACCTGATAACAACATTCACACACGCAGACATTCAAATATTTTAATTTCATGCACTTTTGGCCGCAGTTGTAATAAAACAAATACAAGTCTGTGGTATGAGTCCAGACTTGTCCTTGCCTTATACAACAGCGCCCCCTTGCGGTCAGGATATGGAAGCTCCACTCACCCACAGACACACAAAAAAAAAGAGAAAAGTAACCCTTCGCTTCGGCCCCACACACAGCTCACACCTCCCTTTTTCCTTCTCTCCATTGTTACGTCTCCCTCAACGCCTCCGGCCTTGAAGCTGTTACACAACATAGAAAACACGGCGCAAACAAAAGTTATAACAACGTCCTAAAACTAATGCGATCCCTGATCACATGAAATTTGGCGAATCTACCTAAAGTCCATGCACATTTCCCTTTAAAGCTAACTAAAAATGGAGTAGTTTGTGACGCAGTCAACACGTCAGAAGGAGTACACGCGCCTTATCCCCGCCCACATGGGCGGACCTTAACCTCGTCAGATCAAGGGTGTGATGGCCAGCTCCGCTGAGATCCAAGGGAAATGTGACGGTCACCACGTGACCCATCGGCAGGCCGTCTCGCCTTCCTCCGGCCACAAGTAAAACATGTGAAACTAACTAAAAAACTACCTAACCGTCAAAGAAAGCGTTCGGCGCTTAAACTGTCTGAATATCGTAACCCACCTCGTCAGAATTAACACGAATCACCGGAAGTTAGCTTAAATAAAACCATCTTCATTTCCGGAGATGGCTGCATGCACACCAACAGAGGAATTTGAATTTAGTTTCAATTTGGTTTACGTCCGAATAGCCAGTACTCCGGACCATTAAGGTCCAAACAGTTAACCAGCTTACCTGAAATTAATGGGCCCAGTTCCCCTCTGCGTGTGCAC
Organism: Nematolebias whitei; assembly: GCF_014905685.2. NCBI lineage: Eukaryota > Metazoa > Chordata > Actinopteri > Cyprinodontiformes > Rivulidae > Nematolebias > Nematolebias whitei. The sequence continues at coordinate 14,867,210 of NC_056514.1, forward strand.
CACAAGCCACCTCGATCCAATTCAGTCTAGGCCGCGCCTCGCTGCACGTCGGGGGTCACCATTCTGTCGTGGCTGGCTACCACGTCGTGTTCAAAACAGCTGAGACGTCGCCCTCGGTATAAAAGACTTATTTGACAAAACATGGGTTACAGATATTCAGAGACAAACAATTACATTATTAAAATATATGCATATATTTTGGAGCATTAAAGAACGAACCGTCTCGGTGTGCGCCTCCCGGAAATGCTCGGTGGGCGTGTGTCATTTCCGGCCTTTTATCACAGTTTGAGAAGGCTAGCTTTCTGATTGGTTTAGCTTCTGTTGCTAGGGTTACGACTCTAGCCCGCCCCCTCAAGGACGTTAATATCTGCATTTCAGATAAGAAGTTTTGCCTCACTGAAATCGTTCGTTTTAGCTGTTTGTTTAACGTGATTATACCTTAGTGATACCAAATGATTTGAGTTAAAGTTATTTATTTCTAGGAATAATTAACAACTATTAATTGTTATCTAACTCATGTTTGCATGTTCTTACTTGATCCTTTTTATACTTTTGCTGTTGTAGCTTACTGTGACAATTAACCCTGTGTCCTCTCAGCTAAACCGACCCTGTATTCAACAATGATTAAATGTTAATGGTTATTATTAAGAGAGAGATCCTGAGGGATCTTATTTAGTCAAACTATATTGTCTAAATTAAAGAAATGTGTTCTAGCTTTATTTATGTTAATCAGTCTGCTATCTGGCATTATTTGATTGCTTGTAATATATCAAATGTGAACTTGTAAAATTATCCTTAGCTAATATGAGATTATATTTAAAGGTCAACTAGTTAGAATTAGCAAACATTTCCTATAAATATAGTGCAACCCTGGAAGAAAGACACACACACACTTTGTATAACATGACATTTGAATGCTTGATAGGAAATATAAAAAGGTATAAAAATATGAATTCCAACATTCCCTCTTTTGATCTCCCCATTTCATGGAAGATCACCCCTTTTTGGATTTGTCCATATGAAACTGACCGAAACTTACTGCAACCCTCCAGGGGTCCTGGACCAGACCCCTGGTTCAAACCCTTCAAAACCTGTAAAAAAAATACCAAGTGCATAAACCTTTATAAAAATATGAAAAAACTACAACATTCCTAGTAAGAGATAAGTGTCCCACACTAAAATAAGTAAAACTCCACCCTAATACCAAAATTGACCTCTTTTTAAACCACCTTTAAAATACCTCGTGGGATTTTAGAATGATGAAATGCCAAATTGAATGGAGTAAAATTTTGAATAATTAAGAGCTTCCAATTGAATCCACGACCCTTCTCTGGTTGTTTTTCAGAATGACTGAAAAGAAAGACTAGACACTCATATTAAACAGGAAAAGCCAACACCCTCAATTTAAACAGGACTATCTAGCAGGTCTTCGGTTCTTGAGCTTGCGGTGGGAGGCCTTGTTCGTCCACAAGGGTCCTTTGGTGCTCGGCGGGATTCGGCCCGCGGAGATATCTTCATGTAAAGTCCTCAGAACCTTATCAGTCTGATTAAACATTCTAAATGACGTGTGTGTATTGGGACAAAACTAAAATCAGTTTGACGCGTCTTCTGTTCTTCACGGTCAGGGCTGGTAATCTTCGTCCTTACCCGATTCACCTGACTGACCGACTTTAGGCAGAGCGGAGACTCCTTCTCCAACGTTTGCTACTGCCTTTTTCCAACCAGAACAAAGGGGCAAAGAATGAGCTCCCACGAAGGTCCTGTCACTTCCTCCAGGTGTAGTGGGGAGCTGATGTTCCAGCAGATCAGCCTCAATCAGGTCCAGCGTTCGGTTCCGCTCCTCTCCCTGGGTGCACTGGTTGTGGTCGTAACAGGTGTCACTCTCCTTCTGGAGACCGATGGCGTGTGATGTTCTCTCCACCACCTGATGGGGTCCTGTCCCTCTTTTCAGCAGGACCCAGTCCGATGTGAGTCTGTCTCCTGGGTCAGAGATTCTCCCTCCTGATGAGAAAAGCTGGACACCAAAGCTTGCGAATTGTTAAACACCCTGCATGGCCTTTTGCTTATATTATCTGTGGGATCCATGACCCATTTGTGGGCCTGGAAAAATGACTGTGGTTACTTTCTAGTGAGTAAAACCTGTTTCTTAATTATGGGACACCCTGGTGGTCATTATTACTACTGCTAGTGTGAACTCTTACACTGTAATGTTATAATAAAACAAACTTGAAAAACTGAAATAAAATGCTATTCTTACATTCATCTATACACTTGAAACTGAAATGAGGAACCTACTGGACTTCTCCAGGGATACCTGTGTTCTCTCGTCTCTTCTTTCATCCTTCAAAGCCTTTGCAGTCAACAGGTCTACCTACAATTAGTAAAGTTAAAACATGCACAACAACACCCTGCAATAAGCAATCCCCCATGCCGGCCTCCCTTCTTCTGGAGCCTGTGGAAGTAACTTCATTAAATCGCTTGCGCAGAACATCAAAGTACAATATAACCTTACAAGTTTTAAAACAACTGACCTACAACACTGAGAGAAAAAATAATTTAATCTTCCATCCAGGTACCTGTCTGTGCTAGAGAAGGGAAGAAAGAGCAAGGAAGGAAAAGAGAGAAAGAGGAAAAATAAAAGGGAGAGAGAACGAGAAAAATGTGGTTAAAATACTTTGTTCATGAAACCTTTTATTAGCCCAATTAAACTATAAGTCCAGTCCAGTCAAGTCAGTTGTGTTTAATATTATCGAACCACCCCATTTCCCCTTAACCTTTGCTCAAATCCACTTCAGGCTAGGGGCGTCCCCCTTTTCTGGAATCTGTACACATCACAACAAAGAAAGAAAAAAAATACTGTTGTTAAACCGATATCTACAATATACAAGTGCAATGTTGTTTTGTAGGCTTCTGATTTATTCCACTTTTCAAATGTCAATGTGATTATCCTAAATGATCCTTTAAACGCTTCAGACTTACTACTGGCTTTTTTTTAAATTATAAAACCCTAAGAAGTTATTTTTGTATATTTTGTAATGATCTAATCATTGTATGAACTGTTCCCTGCTAAGAGCAGCCTTCACCTACCCCCCTTTTTGAAACAGTTTTCTGTTTCAAATATGAAACATTACCTTCTGTAATCCACTAACACCCAGTTTGAGTATTAGTTTCAGAACTATAAAATATGGTGTAGTTTTAATCTTTCCACTACTGTTATTCAACCCAGGTTTTGCAAACAAATAGCCAAATACAACCCAAGCTCTCCTATAATTTAGCAAAGAGTTAACCATTAAATAAATTTCATCCCTTGCATCAAACCAGACCCACCAAATGAGCTCCTTCAAGGCAAAGACAATCATTTAGTATTATTTTAGAAAACATTAGTGAACTTCAACCAAATCAGGTCTCAGGTACAGGTTTCTCTTGAATGAGACTTCCTGACCTGTATAAACGGAAAGTTAAAAATCAATATTTTGCTCAGGGGTGTAGAGCATTAGAGGTAATAAAACAATTTTCATCTCAGAGCGGTTGGAGAAGGGCAAATCATCTAGCATCCCTACAGTAGTACTATCTGTGTCCTGTTGTGTCACCTGTCTTAAAATGAGTCTATGTGAGTGATTATTATCAAAGCCAACTGCAGTTTTGATCACGACACCAAGGCGCTTAGATGACCATCACAGACCAAATGTGGGGTTGACACCTCCGTCAGGCTGCAGTTGATGTTAGTGACCTTAGACAGATTGACCACCAGCTCTTCAGTTTGTCTCCCTCGGTCTGGAGACCAGTTCAGCTTTGTGCAGCAGTTCATCTCAGCATACAGCAAGACTTGAGACTTGAGCAAGACTGCCCATCCTCCAACCATACTTGACTGGATATTCTCGCTGTGGACAAACTCCAGGACCCCCTCTGGACAGTTAATTCAGTTCGCTGTTGGACTGTTAGATCTTTGAAAAGTCACGTTACTTGGCTGACAAGGTCTTTGTTGTTGTGTCAGTGGTGCTTGACTGACAACGTCTTTGAACCGTCTCATTGGTCAGTTTCACAGACCCAACTTCAGCGCCCACCTGAACACCTCTGGTTCTGATCCGGCACCCAGCACTAGAGAGTCCTGATCAAAACTCAGATGGATGCTGTATGCATGTAAATGCTAACTTCTGTGTTTTGTGGGCCTAGCCAGACTCATCTTCCCGATCCACAGGTCTGTCCTCTCAGGCCGCTGAGAAGGAAAAATAAACAATCCAATTATTAAAATCTGATTCAACATTCATCTGTTATCCATATTAATCATCTGTTAGCAAGTTCTACTCTGAAACTGCAGCGTTTACCTTCAACGGAGTCCTTCCGGTGTCCTGGATTGTACAATAGATGTGTTAAACGCTCAATTACATGAGTGAAAACTTCCATTAAACACTGCACAATCTAAGTCTTTACCCCTACTGCATAAGATATTCCCTTCAAAACAATGTCTTCCATCCTGTAGAATATGTGTTTTGACTCACCACCTGACAGTGAAGTCCACTCTCAGGTCCACATTATCCATTTAGACCTTGTAAAGGTTTAGTCAGCATGATAATATGTAATCACTTCTTGTTATATAACAAATCTGCAAATCATTTCATCTCATACTATGCTGGTTCACTGTATCACAAACAAAATACTTGTAATTCAAATCAATTAAGACTATGTATACCCTTCAAGACATCACAGAGTCCATTGTCCCTGCACAAAAACGTCTACATGCACCTTTGTTCACGAAGTACAACTTTTTAAACTCACCATGTACACATCTCTGTCGTCCTTTTGCACTCCTAGGACCTGTGTGAAATCTCAAGTCATAAAGTTAAAGTCATGTCATTTACCCACTAGAATTGTTGTTGTCCCATAATTAACCTAGTACCGGCAGCTCTTAGAAGGAAACAGCTCCTAAACGCTAAACATTTTCAATATGTGATAAACTCATGTGGACTGATTAATTTAACCCAAGTATTTCAATTTGAGTTTAGTTAAGAGTTTCTTTGACCAGAATAAAATTTTTCTTCGTTTTACGAGTGTCAAGGATTTTGGTTATTACTTATTTTTTATTCTGTTGTTTTTTAGTTGAATGTAAAACCTGATTTTATTGTCAATTCCAAGAAGTAATTTTGGCTAATTTGTTTACAATGTGTCATCCAGAAATGTTTAAACTTAATTTGATCTGTTTATGATGTTTATTCGTTTTATTTTGTCCTGCTTCCTTCGGCTTTACCCTTTTCAGAAGTCACCACAACGAATCATTCCTCTTAGGCCTTCGTCAGACCTACGCCTCACTTCCTCCAAGACCACCCCACTCCATTTCTCTTTCTATCCACACCCTGATAAACCAGTTTGAACCCATCACGACTGCTGTGAGCCTTGCTGCTCTTCTACTTGGTCTCTTTGACACCTCAACCATCTACCTTCCTTCTCTGCATCATGTCACCAGCTCTCTGTCAGCAGCTCTTCACCTTCGCCTGTATGTTCAATACGTTTGTTATCAATTCACCTCTGTCCCTCGCCCGCTCAGTGAGTGGCTGTCCATCTGTTTTGGCTGTCTGACATCTACCTCTTCCCACACAGTGAGATGTTCCAACCTTACCCCCAGCTGACTCACTCTGACTCCATCTCCTGGTTAATTACAGCTCGTACACGTGATGTCCCTCTGGCCTTGAGATTCAAATCCTTGCTGCATATCAACTGTTCCCGAGGTCACTGCCTCCTTCCTCACCGTCAACTCTGATTGTACAGCTTATCCCCGTTTATGTCTGGCAACAGACAGCTGTGGTGTAATCAACTGCATGCTCGTATTATCTAACACCGCCGCCTCTCTCCTACTGGTTTTGTTTTAAACAATGCATTACCTTTCCCCTAGTTTAAACGATGTATGAAGTTCCTCTCCCAACGTTCAGTGACTGAAAATGGCGTTCTGATCTCCTCCTGCCACGATCACCCCGTTGACGTATCACCTCCAAGCACCTCCTCCCTCTTTTAAGCTGAATTCAGCTTAATCCAACGTTTTTTACTTCTACTGACGTATTTCTGTTAATTTCTGAACATCAAGCTCCTGACAGCTAATGTATGGAAGATTGAGATATTCCTGCTAACATCACAGATACAATATAGCTGTTTCATGCCAATATCAGCCAATTCCACCTTTATTTTAAATTAATCCAACTTTTACAGCCTAATTCAGGAACACCAAGCCCTACCCCCTTACTTTTGGTATTTTAAGTTTATTTCTGCTTGTTTTAGCTATTGGTCTGCTGGTCTTTAGTTAATTGCCTCTTTTCCGTTTTGATTCTTCCCATAAATTGTGCATTTTGTCTCTGATATTGATCCTGTAGATTTTCCACAGACTTCACATGTTCCACATTTATGAGTTCCACACCTGATAACAACATTCACACACGCAGACATTCAAATATTTTAATTTCATGCACTTTTGGCCGCAGTTGTAATAAAACAAATACAAGTCTGTGGTATGAGTCCAGACTTGTCCTTGCCTTATACAACAGCGCCCCCTTGCGGTCAGGATATGGAAGCTCCACTCACCCACAGACACACAAAAAAAAAGAGAAAAGTAACCCTTCGCTTCGGCCCCACACACAGCTCACACCTCCCTTTTTCCTTCTCTCCATTGTTACGTCTCCCTCAACGCCTCCGGCCTTGAAGCTGTTACACAACATAGAAAACACGGCGCAAACAAAAGTTATAACAACGTCCTAAAACTAATGCGATCCCTGATCACATGAAATTTGGCGAATCTACCTAAAGTCCATGCACATTTCCCTTTAAAGCTAACTAAAAATGGAGTAGTTTGTGACGCAGTCAACACGTCAGAAGGAGTACACGCGCCTTATCCCCGCCCACATGGGCGGACCTTAACCTCGTCAGATCAAGGGTGTGATGGCCAGCTCCGCTGAGATCCAAGGGAAATGTGACGGTCACCACGTGACCCATCGGCAGGCCGTCTCGCCTTCCTCCGGCCACAAGTAAAACATGTGAAACTAACTAAAAAACTACCTAACCGTCAAAGAAAGCGTTCGGCGCTTAAACTGTCTGAATATCGTAACCCACCTCGTCAGAATTAACACGAATCACCGGAAGTTAGCTTAAATAAAACCATCTTCATTTCCGGAGATGGCTGCATGCACACCAACAGAGGAATTTGAATTTAGTTTCAATTTGGTTTACGTCCGAATAGCCAGTACTCCGGACCATTAAGGTCCAAACAGTTAACCAGCTTACCTGAAATTAATGGGCCCAGTTCCCCTCTGCGTGTGCACCACAAGCCACCTCGATCCAATTCAGTCTAGGCCGCGCCTCGCTGCACGTCGGGGGTCACCATTCTGTCGTGGCTGGCTACCACGTCGTGTTCAAAACAGCTGAGACGTCGCCCTCGGTATAAAAGATTTATTTGACAAAACATGGGTTACAGATATTCAGAGACAAACAATTACATTATTAAAATATATGCATATATTTTGGAGCATTAAAGAACGAACCGTCTCGGTGTGCGCCTCCCGGAAATGCTCGGTGGGCGTGTGTCATTTCCGGCCTTTTATCACAGTTTGAGAAGGCTAGCTTTCTGATTGGTTTAGCTTCTGTTGCTAGGGTTACGACTCTAGCCCGCCCCCTCAAGGACGTTAATATCTGCATTTCAGATAAGAAGTTTTGCCTCACTGAAATCGTTCGTTTTAGCTGTTTGTTTAACGTGATTATACCTTAGTGATACCAAATGATTTGAGTTAGTTGTTTATTTCTAGGAATAATTAATAACTATTAATTGTTATCTAACTCATGTTTGCGTGTTCTTACTTGATCCTTTTTATACTTTTGCTGTTGTAGCTTACTGTGACAATTAACCCTGTGTCCTCTCAGCTAAACCGACCCTGTATTCAACAATGATTAAATGTTAATGGTTATTATTAAGAGAGAGATCCTGAGGGATCTTATTTAGTCAAACTATATTGTCTAAATTAAAGAAATGTGTTCTAGCTTTATTTATGTTAATCAGTCTGCTATCTGGCATTATTTGATTGCTTGTAATATATCAAATGTGAACTTGCAAAATTATCCTTAGCTAATATGAGATTATATTTAAAGGTCAACTAGTTAGAATTAGCAAACATTTCCTAAAAATATAAAATCCAACAGCAGGGAGGTGAGGAGCGCAGCAAAGGTAAGCTGGCACGTCCGCCAGCAGGGGGGGATGAGGGGTGGGGGGGGGGGTCCAGAGGTACGCTCATATTTTTCCAAATAAGTGACTTCAGTGACAGAAAAACAAAGATCCAAAAGTTGTTGTTTGTCATACACCAGCAGAGAGTTGATGTCACAGATGTGAAATGCAAAAAACAAAAATAATCAGAACACCATCAGCAGAGGTGGATTGCAAGCCATGTACACGGGTGCCATCTTACCGGAAGCCAACATTATTATTATAGTCTTTATCCGTCCATAAGTCTGTAAACTTTCTCTTGTCCCACCCATAGCTTCTGGTTCGCTCAAGATGATTTAATGAAAATTGATACCCATATGCATCACCACTATATGGAGTATCACGTACACTTTTCATGACTCCAGCTCCAGGATCAAGGTCAGAAATTGAGATCAAAAGTAATACAAGGTCTTGGCTTGTCCGGACAAATACTTTAGACCGGGTTGCCCAATATGTCGATCGCGATCTACCGGTTGATCTCAGAATTACTGTGGGTAGATGGCATTGTATTAAAAAATAAATGTTAGCCAATCATCCATCTATGAAATTTGTCACTTGATTGACAGACAGGGCAGGCACTCTGAGGCCCAGTTTACACGAGGTGAAACATTCAGCTGTTCGTTTACAGACAACAGCCCTCATTCTTTCTGAGACTGAAGGTTTCTGAATCCAGGTCTCAGAGTGGAGATTTTCAGGGGAACCCCCCACCGAGGTGTGAAACGCTCCATGAGTGTGAAGAGGCACATGCACACTACAGGCGGCTGCAGTCCAAAGATTTTCTTCTCTAAAAACTGTTATAATAAATATAACAACAGTTATAATAAATGTAACAACAGTTATAATAAATGTAACAACAGTTATAGTAAATGCAACAACAGTTATATTAAATGCAACAACAGTTATAATAAAT
>NC_056514.1:14876362-14883529 GCF_014905685.2 Nematolebias whitei
TAAATATAATAACAGTTATAATAAATGCAACAACAGTTATAATAAATCAGAGTCAAAGTCAGAGTTTCTTTATTGTCATTCGCACCTCATGTGGTACATGTGGTGGAGCAAAATTATGTACACAAGGTCCCAGTTACATCCAACAATAAAATGTATAAGAAAAACAGTAATAACATCTAAGATATGAACTAAGAAAAACATCAACTAAATATACACTAAGCACTCATAACATAAAACATTGAACATCAGCACAAACATGAACATGAGTCTGTGAGCAGATGTGCACGCATGAACACATCAACATTTAAACAGATCAGCAGCAACATGAAACAGATCAGCAGCAACATGATATGGTTTTTCACAGTGATTATTCTAGTTAGAGATTCATGAGTCTAACAGCCTCAGGGTAGAAGCTGTTCCTCAGTCTAGTGGTTCTACACTTAATGCTCCTTAACCTCCTTCCTGAGGGGAGTGGGGCAAAAAGTGTGTGTGCTGGGTGAGTGGGGTCCTTCATGATGCAGGTGGCCCTCTTCCTGCATCTGGAGGTGTAGATGTCTGTGATGGTGGGGAGGCTGATTCCGACAGATTTCTGTGCAGCCTTCACCACTCTCTGCAAAGCTTTTCTTTCTGCAGCTGTGCAGCCTCCATGCCACATGTTGATGCTCGAGCACAGGATGCTCTCCACTGCACACCTGTAGAAGGAGGTGAGGACTGAGCTTCCCAGACCAGCTCGCCTCAGCCGTCTGAGGAAGTAGAATCTCTGATGAGCTTTCTTGATCAGGCTGGTGGTGTTGTTGCTCCAGCTGAGGTTGTCATTCATGTGTACACCCAAGTACTTGTAGCTGGAGACCACTTCCACCGTAGATCCTCTTATGTTCAGGGGGGTGTAGATGTTTTTGTTCCTTCTGAAGTCCACAATCATCTCCTTTGTCTTCTTCACATTGATGTGAAGGTTATTGTCTTTGCACCAGCTCTCCAGGTGTTCCACCTCTTGCCTGTAGCTGGACTCATCATTGTTTGTGATGCATCCCACCACCGCTGTATCATCTGCAAACTTTACAATGTGACAGCCTGGATGGGTAGCTGCACAATCATACGTGAGCAGAGTAAACAGGAGGGGGCTCAACACACATCCCTGAGGAGAGCCAGTGCTGAGGGTTAAATGAAAAAATGAGAATGCAACAACAGTTATAATAAATGCAACAACAGTTATAATAAATGCAACAACAGTTATAATAAATGTCAAAGAGCAGAGTATTTTTGTGCTGCTCACTGTTTTTCAACATCCATCCATCCATCCATCCATTTTCTTTACCCGTTTGTTCCATTTTGGGTCACGGGGGTCGCTGGTGCCCATGTCCAGCAATCACTGTGCGAGGGGCGGGGTACACCCTGGATGGGTCGCAAGTCCATCACAGGGCCACATAGAGACAAACGAGACAAACAATCATTCACTCTCTCACTCACACCTAGGGACAATTTAGAGTTACCAATCAGCCTAACATGCATGTTTTTGGTCTGTGGGAGGAAACCGGAGCACCCGGAGAAAACCCACGCATGCACGGAGAGAACATGCAAACTCCACCCAGAAGGGCCCCTGGACCGGGGTTTGAACCAAGGACCTTCTCACTGAGAGGCAGCAGCTCTACCAGTTGCGCCACCGTGCTGCCCTGTTTTTCAACATGTAGGAGAAAAACTAATAAAATCCAGGGTCCAAAGAGACGTTGGTGTGTTCACCAGTTTGGATGCAACTGTGATCATAGCTGCATGCATAATGAATGCAGCTGAGCCCTGCATCAGGGTTGCCAGATAAATTTAAAATGTCTTATTTATCCACTCCTTTTCTGTGCACATGTTCAACAAAAACAACACACACCACATCTTAGAATATCTTTACTCAGCACATATGACAGTTTAGGTCAAAATACTATCATTTTAAAGCTACGGTACTATAGTTCATAATTTCTTATCTGGCAACCCGACTGACATGGAAACCAGCCTTTTTGTGTAAACCTGCTCATTTATTGTTTATTATACCCAATCAACATTGAAAAAACACTAAAGTTTACATAGGTTGTTCTTGTGCAAACAGGGCCTTAGAGCAGATAGATCACTTTGACTTGGTCATTTTAAAAGTAGCTGCATGCTGAAACAGTCTGGGCACCCCTGCTATAGATTGTTGTACTTCTGTGTAATCTGCCATATGGTACTGTTGTTTTAATTTGCAGTTTAAACTTTGTTTGGTTGTTTATGTCAGATGTGGGTGAACTGTGATGGTTTGAGCATCTGTAGGGACATAAGAGTGTCTGATCACACACCATGGTGGAGCAGATACCCACAAAGCCTGGACTTTAGGTCATTACTCCACCTCTCAAAAAATATCCTTGCTTATGGAAAGTTATAGACATAATTTGCAAACAGCGCGTTTTCACCTACATTAAAAACGCTGCACTTGCACCAGTACTGTAGAAAGTGCTTGTTAGTTGATGAGTCAGCTGTGTCCTGTTCCCAAGCTACTGATCCGTTAGTAAGCTATTCCTCCTCAGGCGGGGGACAAACCATTCTGCTTGACAGAGTTTATTTTTTTTACTTGTGTAGATTGAAAAAAATAAACTATAGAATATTATCTTATTTAGGGAAAACATTTTCTTTATATACGTATTTTACAGAGTTCTAGAGTAGTGACATTTATGGCCAACCCCTTCATTCTGTTTTTCTTTACAATTTGTATTTTTGTTGGATGTAACTGGGACCCTGTGTACGTAGTTTCATGGTGTGAATGACAATAAAGACACCTTGACCTTGACCTTCATGTCTGGCCTGTTCATACCCTGAGCGTCTTGAAATCAGCGTTCAGAACAAGACTGACAGATAAACGTATAAATGACTTCATTAGAGTGAACCTAAAGGATACACTTAATCGTTCAGCTCTCTTGCTGACTCCATGCAGTGTGTCATCTCACTTTAAAGGTTTGGGTTAATCAAATAGGTATAAAAATAAGTGTTTTCATTTTGTGGTGCATCATGCTACAGTGATGCAAACTGAAATCTACAGTATACTTTAACTTTTGTTTTATTATTTTACTTGATTCACAAAGTTTGCAAACAGTCTGTATTTTTTATGTCAGCACTTCATAAACTGAATCATTAAAGTAAAAATAAAATAAAACAAGCATTACACTGATGTTTAATTGGGATTGTCACTTTATCCATGCTGCTGATTTCTAACCCATGAGCTGCTGTATTCACACCCATCTGCTCACAACAGACTCATGTTCAGGCTGCTGTTTAATACACCGCATTATATTATGATTGTTTAGCGTATATCTTAGATCCTTGTATGCTGCTGGTGAAGATTCTCAGTCATCCAGGACTTTTGTATTGAACGCTTTTTGAATCCTTGTATGCTGTTTTTTTTTTATACTTTTGCTATTGTTGGGTGTAACTGGGACCTTGAGTACACAATTTTGTTCCACCTCATGTACCACATGTGATGTGAATGACAATAAAGAACCTTGAACCGTGATGTCCCTGTCGCTGAGGGCTTTCAACAGAGAATGTTTGTAGTTTTTGAGATTAGTGTTTTTCCGGACGGGAATTGAACAGAGAATGTAAACAATGTTTTGATGAAATATATTAAAGTGGGTAGAAGTTATACTGTATAAGAACAGAGGTAGTTTAATGTATATATATATATATATATATATATATAAATTTTTTTTTTTGGAGGGAAGGATCCTGGTGAGAGGAGGGAGAATTTTTATCCTTCACTATGGTGGAGCCAGGGGGTGGCCAGTGGTGTCCATGCCCCTCACAGAGTAATCTTCAAAGATCCCAATCATTTAAAGAAACTATACTTTTAGTGTAGGGGAACACCACCTCAGAAAAGAACACCTCTTCTCAGCTCAAACAGAAAAACAGTTCACCTCATCTCAAACAAACATGATTCATGTGTTTTTGTGTTTGAAACTGTTTAAAATAAGATGCATCTATTCCCTTGGGAACAAACAGAATTTGTTTTACAGGTGTTCAACTCAGCTCACAAACTTCTTAGTTGGCACTAATGTGAATGTATTTAAAAAAAAACCTGTCACTGTGTTAACCTCTGCCAATATGAACTCATTTCACATGAAACGGACAGGTTGTTTTAATGAGAGCTTTTGGGTCAACTGACCTCGAAGCTTAGGAACATCCGAACTCGCTACTTTGATATCTTCCTTTATCAAAGAGGAGTATTACTCCCAGGATGGGTTCCCATGAAGATAACACATTTTAAAGAACCCTTTGTTAATGACATTTTCTTTTCAGGAGATGAACAGCGACACCTTTGATGAACATTGATTCTGTCTTATTTCATACCTGAATGTTTATCCATGAAAATGTGTGTTTTAAGTAATCTCTCTTTAAGAATATATTTGGTCTTATTGTCACTTTTGAAAGAAGGCAGGCAGAGAAAATGGACTTGAGATTTTATAAAACATGACAAAGAGTTAGGACCATCCCTCTTCCAAGAGGTGGACCTTCACCTCTGAAACACAGACAGTTAAGTTAAGTTTCACTTGTGGCTTCTTCTTCTTAACTACTACAAGCACATCTACTTCTCAACTTCTGCTACACACTGACTGAGGCTTCGTCTCATGAAGACTTCACTGGAGCTCGGAACTGAAGAAACCCAGTTTTCTGCACTGAACTCAGAGAGGAGAGAAGCATCCTTTCTGCACAGAGATGGGACAAAAGATACAGAAGAAACCCTGCAGAACCAGAAGCAGAACCTGGCATTAACCTGAGATTTGTTACCAGAACCATCACACCGCAGAGGAGTGGAAAAATCCCAGCTGTCTCCCATATGGACCCTCGTCCCTCTAAGATGGCAGGTGAACTTTGAGGAAAAATCAGCCTCTCAGTCACCAGAACATCTGGGCTGGTACTAGGAATGCGCGATATATACAGTACACGGTAGAAACAATAGAAATTTATCCTACGATAGAGATCTGTCTTCTACCGGCTAACTGCAGAAATGCTGTGTCTGAAGTAAAATCAGAGTTGTCAGTTTAAGCGTTACTTTTTTTAGTTTAAAACTTTTTTTAGTTGAAAACTGTGCGCAAGTGGCGTTAAAGTCTTTCATTCGAGAGCTAAGTAGCGAAGCTACAAGCTAACTACAGCCGGCTTGCCGTAGTGTTGCCGTATTCTGACGCATGCGCAAAACACTGTGTTCTATCGAAAGTTGGTCTTTTCTTCATCGAAAGTTTAAATAAGCGTTGGTCAGCTTTAGAGAAACCTGCTCTCTGAACTATGAAAAGAACACTGTGTTGTGTGATTTTACTGCGAGACCCTCTGGTCAAAGCCACAGTCATTTTGTGTCAGCTCTCCATTAAAGCAGGAGGCGCCCACTAGAGGTTTTGAGGTGAAGTGTTTCAGTGTAAAATGCTGCTCTGTTGCTGTTCATTTCTTAAGTAAGACTGGAAACTTTTAAGCGTTAACATATTTTTTTTGTTCAAAACATATGGCTAAAACTACATTTGATATCTTTTGCACTGTTTTGTACTACAAGAAAGAAGCCTAATGCTTGATTTGTTATTTAAAAACTCTCTGGACCTAGTAGTATAATTTTCTTAATTCTAAATATATGATGGCAAAAGGACATCCTATGCTTTTTTTTTTTAGCAAGTTATATACCAAAAACATATCGCGATATATATAGTTATCGCCAACCTTCACAATACATATCGTGATATGAATTTTATGCCATATCGCACATTCCTAGCTGGTACCATTTTTAAGCAGCTATTGGACCAATCCTGACCATCTCATTCTGGTAGGAAAGAGACTTTTAATGCCTTTCTGATGATCATACATCACAATAATCTTATCAGACAAGTTACCACTCACTTTAGACACAATTTTAACTACATCACTAACAGAACCAGTCCAAAATCTGCCTTTTTAAGTTTCACTGATTTGAATAATCAATTAGATCTTTGATACAAAGCTATTTGTTATTCATTTGTTTGTTATGCATCATCGTCATCACATATATCATAGTTTATTATTTTTATAATAAAATGCAAAAAATCAACTGAATTTGTGATTTATTTTGGCATATCTGTGTGTATTAACTGATTTGATGCCCTTTAAACACGAGAAAGAACTCACGTTTCAGTTTACATTAATTTGGGGTTAAATAGAGACTGATTTTTCCTCTAAAAGAGAGGTGGTGCCCAAACAACGAGGTTATTTTCATAATAAATGCATATCTTATGAGCTTAACTCATAACTGATAATTTACAATATATATCCAGCTCCATATCACCCTACATTAGCAATATTAAAAAATCTAGAAATCATAGTTTCCTTAAATGATTGAGGTAGCCAGTTGACATATATATGCTAGTGACCATCTTGTGTTTTGACATTGCAACCTAATTTTTGTCAGGGGTCTTTTTTACGTCTAGATGCAGCCACACTCCAAAATGTAAGTGTGCACTTTACTTGTTTTCAAGTTTTCATGCTCACAGCATGCATGGACAGACGGAGGGTTTTTCCAATCCCACATCATCGTTCGGTAACGGGGGACAATGAGAGCCGTAAACATTAAATCTGAGAAATTGTCAAATATGATTCGTGCCACTGTCTGAATTTTCTGTTGATCATGTCTGAAGTAGAGCACGATCGATATATAAATTTTGATTATTACCAATATTGGGGACTGGTATAATATATATAATCCAGCTGTTTTTTTTTTTTTCACTACTTTTTTCCTTTTTGACTGTCCTTTTGGTTGCCATTTTATTTTAATTTGTAAAAAAAAAAAAATCTGTACGCCTCTTTTATGATTGTCTATTGCTGTCGTTGTTATCCATTGTTGTCATCACTCTTTGTTAAAATCAGATCTCTCTTGTAAATGAGTCCCCAAGGCTCAATGGGATTAACCTGTATAAATAAAGGTTGAATGAATGAATTGGGATGAAAAGGCGAATGCCGATAACCGATATAATGGCTGAAAAAGGTTGAGCTTTGTCCACCCCCAAGAATCTAAGTAAACAGTGAGTGGAGCACGTCTTGTATATTTAGTGCAGCTGTTAGCAAGCATGAAGCTAAGCCAGTGCTTCTCAATTATTTTCAGTTACGCCCCCTCTAGGAAGAAGTAAACATTTTGCCCCCCCCCCC
>NC_056514.1:14883629-14889866 GCF_014905685.2 Nematolebias whitei
TCAGGGGTATCTGAGGCAGGCTTGAAACACAAGAGTCAGGGTGGCTTCTGGGTAATACCAGATGGCTAGGCCTCAGACTGACGAAGCCTCTTGGACGAGGGGCGAAACGTTTCTTTTTTATCAACTAATAGTTTAGTTTTTCCTGTGACTTATTTGCAGTATGATAAATGGTAGGAGCATAATATATGCTCCCAATGTTTTTGTTGGTCTTTTTTTTTTTGTGCAAATAATTACCTTTTTTTACGGTTTTATTTATTTATTTATTTTTGTATCTTGAGATCTATGACGTCATCAAATACTCGAGTTCTACTCGGTTTTATTATGTTAATGTCGAGTTTAAAAATTATATACTCGTTCAACCCCTAGTGTCAACGTTGTTTCACGGAGATTGGATCTGTAGCAGGCAACATGTCTAACTTGTTAACGCACTTGAAACAACATCATCCGAATGTGATCGTCTCTTCTACAGAATAACAGCTTGGTTGGTGCAAAGACCGATAACAGCAGCATTTAAACAACCTTTATCGGGTAATTCAGATCGGTCCAAAGAAATAACACAAGCTGTAGGAATTTTAAAGCTCTGGATCTATGTCCGAATGTTGTTGATGCACCAGCTTTAAAGTTCATTCATCACGTCAACACTTCAGCCAAAAAGTTTCAGCAGCACTTTATGAAAAAGCTAAAACTGATCGTCAACAAGCCCTGGAGCCCAGATTAAAGCTCTGCCCTGATGATGATGATGACTGAGAGATTCAACCACCTCATAACTGAAATGATGGCCATTCAAGAAGAGGTAATGGTGTTTTACTATTATCTAATTAATTGTTTTATTTAAAATTATAATTTTATTAACTCAATATTTTTTATCTCTTTGTGTTGTTTGCAGTCTGAGGATGTCATCGAGTTCCTCTTCAGGAAAATTATTCACCAGAGATCACTTCCAGCTGAGAAGTCTGTGATGACTGAACGCTTTTGTGAACTTTTCCAGGGACAGGAAGTAGTAAGTCCCTTCTGGAGGAGGTCCAAGAAGAAGTTTGTGAGTACAGAGCTTCAGGGTGCCCTTTCCTGGAAGCTGACTCTCTTCTTTGATGGAAAGACAATGAGGCCAAATACAGCCACACTAAAAAATTAGCAAAGTGCTACCTCTCTATTCCTGCTACTGTTGCTAGTGTGAGGATTTTCTCCACCGCTGGAGATATTCACTGCAACTAGAGCTGTGCTTTTGGCAGAAAATGTGGAAAAGTTGGTCTTTTTGGACAAAAACTTAAAACTTTAGTTAGATCGTAAATGGTCTGTTACTGCTTATTATTCTGGTTCTGACTGTTATTGTATTTGTTAAGATTTTTACTATTGTTAGAATAGTTTACTTATTGTAAAGAGTGCTGTTTATTTAAAATATCATCCAAATGGGTCACTTTTATTTATTTTTATATAAACGTATTGTTTACTTGGCATACTTTCAAAAGAAACATTTTGTAAGTCTTTATTTTGGCCTTTTTTGTACCAAAAATTAACTGAACTAAGCCCTCCTTGAAACTGAACCGAACCAAAATGTGATTTTAGCGTACCGTTATACCCATGATGGTAGCTGAGATTGAACCCCAACACATAGTACTATTAAATCAAAAATTTTAAATGGCTGCCCGTCAAAGTTTCTCCAGGAACTTTCTTTTTCATTCTCATAAAGGTGACCAATAAAAATGTATTGCACCTGCTTGAAATTGTTTCTCGTCTTGAAGAAAGAAAGGGAGATCAAGTTTACAATAAGGGACACTCGTTAAAGGAACATGTGTGTGTCGAAGCTGAAAAGCGTTCTTTTGACCCTTCTGAAACCTTTTTAATCGTTGCTCTTGAATAACACACAGTGCTAGCGTTCTGATATATTCTCAGGAGACATTCTCTTCATTTATCAGAAGTTTTTCCAGCTAATGAGCTGCTGGTACAAACGATCCAGCCTGGTCCTTTTAAAATACAATTTGTTCAGTCTTAAGAGTCACATTTGCATAAGTGTTCATATCGTAAGTATGAGGCTGTGGATCACAATTAAGAACTTGGTATTTAAAGTTTTCAAACTAGTTTTGTTATACAACTTGCTATTTCTTCACCTTTTTGAGAGGTTAATCTCATTATGCAAAAAGAATAAAATGCTGGAATCATCGTGCCTCAGTGTGTGTGTGGTTCACATTCTCTTGGAAATACAGAAGTTGTTTGTGTGCTTTTCTGTTGAAGTTTAAATCACCCTGGCAGACTATTAGATTAGAGAATGTCAGGGAGAATTAGAGCTCGCTGTTAAAGATTGAAATTTAGGACCGACAAAAGTCAAAGAATGGGTGGTGGGATGATTTAATCACAATCAAATGTGAGCAGCAGGAGAGTGAGGGGTGTCGCTGAGTGCTTCAAACTGACTGCACACTTATAGAAAACTTCTAAATGAAATCATCTAAATAAAAACGTTTGCTTTAGACAGTATAAAGATTTCTGGGGTTTACTGGGAGGAAAGGCTTAGCAGTAACAGAAAGAAAATATATTGCCTGGGGAAATTAAGGAGCTTTGCACTCTTGATGAAAACATTTCCAGGTCATTTACAGGATCCAAAAAACAATCCTCAAAGAGAGTTGAGCTACAAGGTATGAATATACTCACACTCAGGCCAACCTAAATTACTTCAGATTAGAGCCCGGCTGATGTGTCGGCAGGGCCGATAATATAGGCCAATATAGACGTTTGGCGGCCTATGAGTAGCTGTGATAATTGTCCCATTATCCACCAACAGAAACACCTAATTTTCACCCCTAAAATCCTGGACCAGCCATAATTGTACAATGTATCCAGCAGAGGGCGCATGAAGACTATTTTTAAGTCATGGCCGTTCACTTAAGTTTCACGTTCACATTCAGCACGGACGAAGCATCAAGCAATACTGTGTAGCATATTTTGCTGAACCGAGCATGGTAAGTTTATTTTAACTGATCTGTAAAACGGGCAGCATGGCGGCGCAACTGGTAGAGCTGCTGTCTCTCAGCGAGAAGGTTGCCGGTTCAAATCCTGGTCCGGAGGCCCTTCTGGGTGGAGTTTGCATGTTCTTTCCGTGTATGCGTGGGTTTTCACCGGGTACTCCGGTTTCTTCCCACAGACCAAAAACATGCATGTTAGACTGATTGGTAACTCTAAATTGTCCCTGGGTGTGCGTGAGAGAGTGAATGGTTGTTTGTCTAGTTTGTCTGTGTTTGGCCCTTTTATGGACTTGCGACCTGTCCAAGGTGTGTCCCACCCCTCGCACAGTGATTGCAGGACATGGGCACCGGCGACCCCCGTGACCCATAATGGAAGAAGCGGGTAAAAGATAATGGATGGATTATCTGTAAAACAAATCAACAATAAATTCTCTTCAATCCTCCAACCTGCTTGTCATTAGCTATGTGCCTCTCAAGTTAGCAAGCTAACCAGTGGTTCCTTTGAGCCGGATCCTGCCGGAACAAGATCCAGGAACTCTCTCATTTTGCCCCATTCTGTTCCGGAAACTCTTTCCTTGGATCCGTCAACTCCGCCCCTAAAAGTTCAAAGTCATCGCGCATTTTTATTTTGATTATTTATTAAAAAATACAACGAGAGGAGACGTTGCCCTCAGTCCGGCGGACCCAGTCTGTGGATATTCCAGCCGCAGCACGCGCGGCGAACTAGCAGGAGCCTCTAGGTGGGGAAGGGGGGTGAGGATGGATCAGATAGTCACATTTACGCACAGAGGTGCTGCGCGGAGTTCTTGTCTCCTCCTTCTCTCAAAATAGTCCTTTTTCAGCTGGGCCGTGCACTGAAAAACACCCCATCTCTCCTCCTCTCAGACCCCCAAAACAGAAACAATAATTTATTCAACAGAATAAATAAATTCCCTGCAGACAGTGCACGTTACGCACAGAAACGTCTCCAATCTCTACCCAGTACGTGCACACATCAGTAGGTGTCTGAACTCCTGCTACATGTCAGACATAATAACTTAAAAAAGCTTAATGTAATAAATAAATTAAAAATACAAATATAGAAACGTTTTAAGTGTTATTCACATTATACGTCACGTTTCAAAACAACAGCACTAATTTAACAAAATAACAGCTATCAAAATGTCAAAAAGACAATTCAATTTACTTTAATAAAAAAATGAATGGATTGATTGATTGTCTTTAGTTGGACAACAGAGAATTGAAGCCTTCAGGTGCTTCAAACATTGCCATGAGACTGAAGCAGGAGCAGAGAAGAGTTCAGCTCAGAACCATGACGTGAGGGGACGGAGGAGGGGGGTTTAGGACACCTGCCAGAATCAGAGCTGCTCTAATTCACACACAACCTGCTGTTCTTCTCGAAAATAGTAATTTTATTAAAAGTTTACAAATGTAGGTAAATGTTGATGTACAAACCGGATTCCAAAAAAGTTGGGACACTAAACAAATTGTGAATAAAAACTGAATGCAATGATGTGGAGATGGCAAATGTCAATATTTTCTTCGTAATAGAACATAGATGACTGATCAAAAGTTTAATCTGAGTAAATGTAACATTTTAAAGGAAAAATATGTTGATTCAAAATTTCAGTGTCAACAAATCCCAAAAAAGTTGGGACAAGTAGCAATAAGTGGCTGGAAAAAGGAAATTGAGCATATAACAAACAGCTGGAAGACCAATTAACACTGATTAGGTCAATTGACAACATGATTGGGTATAAAAAGAGCTTCTCAGAGTGTCAGTGTCTCTCAGAAGCCAAGATGGTAAGCGGATCACCAATTCCACCATTGCTGCGCAGAAACATAGTGCAGCAATACCAGAATGGTGTTACCCAATGTAAAATAGCAAAGACTTTTTAAGTTATCATCATCAACTGTGCATAACATCATCAAAAGATTCAGAGAATCTGGAACAATCGCTGTGCGTAAGGGTCAAGGCCGTAAAACTCTACTGGATGCTCGTGATCTCCGGGCCCTTAAACATCACTGCACCTCAAACAGGAATGCCACTGTCAAGGAAATAACAGAATGGGCTCAGGAATACTTCCAGAAAGCATTGTCAGTGAACACAATCCACTGTGCCATCTGCCGTTGCCAGCTGAAACTCTAAAGCGCAAAGAGGAAGCCATTTCTAAGCAAGCTCAAACGTTTGCACTGGGCCAGGGGTCATTTAAAATGAAGTGTGGCAAAATGGAAGACTGTTCTGTGGTCAGATGAGTCACGATTTGAAGTTCTTTATGGAACACTGGGATGCCATGTCATCCGGACCAGAGAGGACAAGCATAGCCCAAGTTGTTATCAACGCTCTGTTCAGAACCCTGCATCACTGATGGTATGGGGTTGCATGAGCACTTGTGGCACCATTCTCATTGTGTCAGGGTGCATTCGGCAACTGTTTGCTAAAATCCGGCAACTCTCAGACTCACTAATAATAAAGTTATGAACAAATATGTCTGTCTTGTCGTTTGGGGAGCCATGCTTGAACCGTATCACTGTGACACCTCCTCAGCTGGTGACGCTCTGGACGCTCGTCACCCACAGCACGCATGCGACAGAGAATAAACTCAAAGCGAGAGCGTTACTTGCCCCTCTTCCTCTTTTACTTTAACAATTTTTGTTTGTTTGTCAAAGCACAATTTTTGTGTGTTTTTTAATACAGAATTAATGTTTAACACATGTTAGAACTCTATTCTTTACTAACAAGTCCTCCGCTCTGGACGCATTTCACCCATAGCACACAGCAACAAAGAGTATAAACTCAAAGCAAGAGCGGCACCTGCCCCCTCTTTCCTCTTTTGCGTTGATACAATTTTTTTAGTTTTATCGATTGTCCAAGCACAAGTTTGATGTTTTTTAAATTTGTTATAAAAACAGATGTTAAACAAACGTTAGGACTCTATTCTTTGCTAACAAAATATATTTTGTCATTAAACAACTTGTCAGGTTCTTGTGAGCGCGCCCCATTCCCCTGGACCACCCCCCACCTGCCAGCTCGCACGCTTTTGCACCCTTTGCAGCTTCTCTGCTGTTGCTGCACTGAAGACCAAGTCCAACAAAAAAACATCCCAAATTGTTGTATTCATTTTGTTTTGTAGGTCAAGGTGTTTTATACAACACTCCTGACTTGCAATGTTGCTGATCAATTTGAATTTATTATTATTTATTCTGATGCATGCTCAATAATCCAGGTAGAAAAATCTAAAAAAGTTAAATCTGGTCCTCTGGACATTCAAAAAAACAAAAC
>NC_056514.1:14889966-14892870 GCF_014905685.2 Nematolebias whitei
CCCCCCCCCCCAACTCTCAGCCGCAATTGTAAATAGTATAATTTGTCAAAAAATTGTTATAAATACACCTCTGCATAACATTGTACCCTTATTAATATTAAATAAAGAAAAAATATAGATCAACTTACAACAAAGATTAGGGCAGCACAGTGGTGCAACTGGTAGAACTGCTGCCTCTCAGCGAGCAGGTCCCTAGTTCAAACCCTGGTCCAGGGGCCTTTCTGGGTGGAGTTTGCATGTTCTCTCCGTGCATGCGTGGGTTTTCTCCAGGTACTCCAGTTTCCTCCCACAGTCCAAAAACATGCATGTTAGGCTGATTGGTAACTCTAAATTGTCCCTAGGTGTGAGTGAGAGAGTGAATGGTTGTTTGTCTCGTGTGTCTCTATGTGGCCCTGTGATGGACTTGCGACCCGTCCAGGGTGTACCCCGCCCCTCGCACAGTGATTGCTGGACATGGGCACCAGCGACCTCCGTGACCCATAATGGAATAAGCGGGTAAAGATAATGGATGGATGGATGGACAACAAAGATTACTAACATTGTTTTATAGTCTGTAACAGAAAAGGATTAAAGTGCATCAATTTGCCTGAAATTAAAAATATACATCCTTATTTAAACTGTAAACATTTTTGACCATTTGATACTGAACAATCAAATTAAATACAATCAATAAATAATAATCTAAAAAAGTTAAATCTGGTTCTCTGGACATTCAAAAAAACAAAACAAAGCAAATCAACAAAAAAATGTAGAAACGTTTCGTCTCTCATCCGAGAGACTTCCTCAGTCTGAGGAGCTGTATTCAGCTCAGTCTCTTAAATAGCACCGTCTCAGGGTGGATCAACCAGTTTTGCTGCTGACAACCAAAACCAAAACCTGTTTAAACTGACCACCTCTACTGCATCATCAACAGGAATGCACGTAAAGAGTGATGTGACATCAAAAGAGACCATTGTTTCATCAGTCTCCATGATGACATCCCTCACCTTATCCACAAAGTCCATGGTGTTCTGTATGTGGTGTTCTGAGCTGCCAACTAAAGAGATGAGTACAGACGCCAGATATTTGGAAACATTGTAAGTGATAGAGTTAATCATACTAACAATTGGTCTTAAAGGTACACCTTGTTTGTGGATTTTAGGTAAACCATACAGACTAGGTGTGGCTTCCCCTGGGTACAGTCTGTGGTACACCATGGACTTTGTGAATAAGGTGAGGTATGTCATCATGGAGACTGATGAAACAATGGTCTCTTTTGATGTCACATCACTCTTTACGTGCATTCCTGTTGATGATGCAGTAGAGGTGGTCAGTTTAAAATTAAAATCAGACACCACTCTGAGCAGCAGGACCACGCTTTCCACAGAACAACTGTGTCAACTCTTGAAACTGTGCCTGCAGTCAACCTACTTCACATATGGGGAGCAATATTATAGGCAGAAACATGGGTGTGCTATGGGGTCTCCAGTTTCTCCTATTGTTGCCAACCTGTACATGGAGGAGGTAGAAAATAGAGCCTTGACGTCCTTTTCAGGGACACCACCAAGTCATTGGTTCAGGTATGTTCACGACACCTGGGTTAAAATCAAATCTCAGGAAGTCCAACATTTTACTGACCACATCAACTCTGTGGATAAATACATCAAGTTCACACGAGAAGATGAAAAAAATGGCAAGTTGGCTTTCTTGGACTGTGAGGTCTCAGTCTCTGATAGAGGACATTTGCAAACTGAGGTGTACCGCAAACCCACCCACATAGACCAGTATTTGCAGTTTGACTCCCATCACCCTTTGGAGCACAAGTTAGGAGTCATCAGGACTCTGTATCACAGAGCAGACAGCGTCCCCACTAGCTCAGGAGCCAGGCAGAAGGAGAAATCCCACACAAGACAGGCTCTAGAGCAATGTGGATATCCTAACTGGGCCTTCCTGAAAGCAGAGAAGAAACCCAAACAGGACTCCAGTCAGCCAACAGGTGAAAAGGAGGAACCCAGACCCAGACCAGTGGTCATTCCGTATGTTGAGGGAGTATCAGAGAAACTGAGACGTTTATTTTCTAAACATAACGTCCCAGTGGCTTTTAAACCCCAAAATACATTACAGCAAAGACTGGTTCATCCCAAAGATCCAGTCCCCCGGCACAAACAGAGTAATGTTGTGTATGTTGTTCAGTGTCAGGAGGGCTGTGATCAGTCTTACATCGGGGAAACCAAACAGCCACTGGCCAAAAGGATGGCCCAGCACAGAAGATCAACATCATCAGGCCAGGACTCTGCGGTCTACACTCATCTCCAGGCCAGCGGTCACTCTTTCAGGGATGAAGATGTTCACATCCTGGACAGAGAGGAACGATGATTTGAGAGAGGAGTAAAGGAGGCCATCTTTGTGAAAAGAAATCGTCCATCGTTAAACAGGTGTGGAGGCCTCCGGGTTCAACTGTCCCTCTCTTACAATGCTGTGATTGCTAGTATCACTCAGCCCTCTGTGACCAGTAAACAGCCATCAGTGTGCTAATGATCCATTGTTAGGCTGATGGTCCTTCTTGAGCATGTGATCAGCTGGTTTTGGTTGTCAGCAGCAAAACTGGTTGATCCACTCTGAGACGGTGCTATTTAAGAGACTGAGCTGAATACAGCTCCTCAGACTGAGGAAGTCTCTCGGATGAGAGACGAAACGTTTCTACATTTTTTTGTTGATTTGCTTTGTTTTGTTTTTTTGAATATCCAGAGGACCAGATTGAACTTTTTTAGATTGATCCTTTATTCTCTAGCCTGCACCCTTCAGTCTTCATCGCTGAACATCTTGAAGGTCCCTAAGACCCGATTTCAAACTCGGGTTGATCTATCCTTTCAGGCCGTAGCCCCCAGGCTGCGGAATGACCTGCCCCTGTCTCTTCCTGTGGCC
>NC_056514.1:14892970-14907501 GCF_014905685.2 Nematolebias whitei
TGTGTGTGTGTGTGTGTGTGTGTGTGTGTGTGTGTGTGTGTGTGTGTATATATATATTAGGGGTGCGAATCTCTCAGTGTCTGGTGATCCGATTCTGATTTTTGGTGTCACGATACGATTTAAAATCGATTTTTTTCGATTCAGAAACGATTTTTCTATTGAAATTGTCAAATTCTTTCAATTATGTAATTGACAAGCTGAAAATATTAAACAACAATGTAAACAAATCGAACATTTATTTAAAAATCATTTTAGGTTCCTTACTGTATCATATATTTTTTATTCATTTTATATTTATACCAAAAATAATAAAAAATATAGGACTGCATAAAATTCTGTAACTTAAATTACCAGTGTTAGGTTAGCTTAGTTGCCTGAATTTGTCTAAAAAAATAAAATAAATAAAAATCTAGGAACAAATAATTCATCCATCCGTCATCTTTATCCACTTCTTCCTTTTCGAGTCACGGGTGTCACTGGTGCCCACATCCAGCCATCACTGTGCGAGAGGCAGGGGACACCTGGACAGGTTTCCAGTCCATCACAGACAAATAATTCAAAATATATAAATACAAAAGTAAACAGACTTCAGTCTACCATACATAGTACATTAACCTTTAACTCAAAATAAAATACAGACTTCGCAGTTATTTTTAACCATATTGCTCTAACATCTGTTATATCTTCAAAACTTAACCTAATATGAAATATACAGACTTCAGTCTTAACCATATTGATTCATATTTAGTAAATCTTTAACAAAATTTCAAAACCTGTGCAAGTTTGCACAAAAACCTCTTTTGAACTATAATTTATAAACCATAAACTGTATTATTTAGAACTGGCTCCAGGTGATGCGTCTCATCTGTCCTCTTCAACCTGTTAAAAAGACAAATTACATTAAGTTTGTTGTACAACTTGTCTATAAGTTTTAGTATAATATCAGAAATAACAGTTACCTTTGAGCTGCAGCTGCATCAGAGCTTCTCCCATTTGTTGTTTCATGATGTTGTGGTGCTGCTTTATCGCAGAAAAAAATCTACATTAAGTAATAACGTACACTGAATCCATCGTATTAAAAATAAACCTGAACCTCTCACTTTCCACTGAGCTGTTTGCTCGTAAATCCTTTGTGATAGAGCAGGAGATGGAGAGGGAACTCTTCACAGCCTTTGGAGAAGCCTGGAAGTTTGTTGCAGAGTTCGCTGGTCGGCTGTTTCGCTTTCATCTTCCGTGAATTTTGTCGTATTTCCAAAATACTGTATCGCAATTTTATTTTACACAATTTTATTTTACACTTTTTGTAAACAACTGTGTTCTTGTTAAGCTCTGTCTTCCTCCGGAACATTTTAGGATCTGAAATGATTTTTAAAGACGAAGCAGCGGGTTGAATCGCGCTGTCTCCCTCCTCCATGCAAGCAGGCTCCATTCAGATAAAGGAAGCTGGCTAACTAGCTTGCTGTACGGTGGCCTACATGGCTCAATTCTACGGCGGCCGAGCGGGGAGTAGGAGCAGAAAAAATATGAAACTTAAATGCATTTTTAAATCAATTTTTGGACCTTTAGAAACGATTCAGAATCGCCAGGACTAAGAATCTAGATTCATCGAAAAAACAATTTTTTTCTGCACCCCTATATATATAATATATATACACAGTATATTGAGGCATTTTAAACCCTTCCCACACTCTTACAATATTCTAACTAATGTTTCTAAACTTTATAAACACTCTAAAAAAAGCACAGATGTCATGATCTCTGCCACCTGCCAGTGCTCTCAGACACGCCCACTTCTCCACTGCGATCGCTGGCAGGTGGCAGAGAGCGGAGATCATGACAGGCTGCAGGAGGGAGCTTCTCCCTGCCTCTGTGGGCTGCACACAGGTGCTAAATCATTTAAAATAATTTATTTAAAATAAACAATCCATGCCGATCGTGTGGCTCATCCATCAATCAGCCAGTAGTGTGTCATGTCCAATCTTATTTTGAAAAACTGCGAAAGAGCGAGTCCGTGAAAGTCGAACCATGAAGTAGCGAGGGACTACTGTAAAAATATTTCTAGGGACTTTCAAGAAAAGCTTTTTTTGTGTGCAGCTTGGTATGGATCAGCACCGGTCCTTGGCCTGGTGGTTGGCTTTAGATGATGTTATTGTATATTTTGTTTGTTATATTTATATATGTGTGTTTGTGTGTGTGTGTTTGTGTGTGTGTGCGTGTTTGTTGGGCATCTATGTAAGCGCCCGGGTGTGACAAAGCAAAATGTTTTTGGGCAGCAGGAAGCTTGTTAGCCCGTCAAAAAAAATCAATTAATAATTTTTTTTTTTTAAATTGCCACGGCATTGTATGTCACAGTGTTCAAAGCATGTGAAAAAAGTAGTGGCTTATACACCGGAAATAATGGTAATATTTCTCACATCTTCAAATTCATCCAGGGTGTATTTTGTATAGTTTAACAAACAAATGATGAGAAGGGAGAAAAGGTTTGACTCATTAAACAAAAATGTAGTAATAAATGTAAGTCGTGGGCATGGTTCTGCTAATCCACTAATAGCAGAACTAACTTTTTGTTTAGCGGATTATCATTTTTGTTAACTTTAGAAAGATTTAGTGGAATTAGCTTCTGCTAAACTTAAATCTGGATAAACTAAATATCCTTTCATCATCTCTTTACTCAAATAAGCCACTCTGAGGACACGAGAAGATTTTCAACCCAGTTTACTTACAAGGGGGCAGAGTCCACACACAGGCTTACACAGATGTTACATCGAAGCTCCGGTCGCAAGGTCTATGATAGTTAGTCGATAGTTAGTTGATAGTTAGTTGATAGTTAGTTGATAGTTACTTGATCGTTAGTTGATAGTTAGTCGATAGTCGATAGTTAGTCGATAGTTAGTTGATAGCGAATGAATGAATCCATTCCACTTGATTAATGGGAGAATATTCAAACCACTTGTTGTACCATGCGCTCTAAAATAGTTATTGAATCAATTGTTTACTTATGGAGGTAAACAGATGTTTAACAACCTGTTAAATTACACCAGATTGCAGGAAATGGTATCTACTTTGTTCAAAATTTCTGGGGGAGGACCCCCCAGACCCCCCCACCACCACCTCCACCAGTATGCCCTACCACTTACAAATGCTTCTGACACCGTTGCTACTACCATTACTTCATTTGTTTTATTCCTCTTAGGAAATGTGTGTCGAGTGGCATAATCCTGCTGCTACATTTGATTTTTTTTGTTAAAACACGAATAAATATGTAAAAAAAAATTGTGAAACCATAAATGTCCCTGTTTCTTAATTTCATCTTGATAACAGTTTTTCTTTTGGGTCTCCAAGCTGGAAATGTCTCCAGATTTAATGTCAGAAATCTGGTCAACTTATTTAAAATCCATTTTCACACTCAGAAACATCGTAAACAGTCAAAAACATTGCACTCATAGTTACTACCCAGCATGCTTTGCAAAGCTCACACCGTCTCTGGGACGTGACTCTCTCACACATGATTGCACACATCTTTACTTTAATCCAAACAGATTTATTACTGAGAAATTATTAATGATGATGCACAGCAACTTTGTAGTTAGTTTATAAAGTTAACCACAAAGAGGATCATTTAAATGAGTTAATTTATTAAAGTAAATGACATGAGGGAGACGTCCGACACACATTGAATGCATCACTCTGCTTCAGCACAGTAGAGTTCTGTTTCGCCTCTTTGGTTCTGATGGGCCGGATTAATTTCTGAAAGCTCACCTCTGAATGGCAGACGGTCTTACAGTGTCAGTGACAGCAGTTTATGATAAAAGTTAGTGCTTTAGCGTTAGCTTCCGCTACTTTTCTAAATCTGTGGTTTCAGTTATTAGCTGTGCTCACCACTGCTTATATATACACTGTATATCAATTTTTATTTTACAAAATGTAAATTATCTTGACAAGACTGAGTTTTATTTTCTATTAAATTTCATCAGACACCAGTTTGCCAATAAAATGGTTCCATCTTCAAATAAATACAATTTTACAATTGAGCTTTGTTAAGTACAAATGACAATATAAAGAGATAAACAGGATATAATGCACTCAATTAAAACCTTTACATGTGGTGGTAATGTTTTTGTGATGACTACCATTTAAATTTAATTTAACTGTTTTTTGGCCTCAGCTTCCGTTACACAATTCCTTGAATATCTCAAATTTGTGTTCAACTAGACTGAAGCTCGTTCTACACTGCTCCAGATAATCTGTTTTCTGTTAATCTGTCAAAAGTTTATAATTGCTGACCCTGTCCAAAGAGTTTTAACAACAATTGTCTAAACTTCATATATATTTCAGAGCACTACCTCATGGCCAGTTAAAACAAGTTTGTATTGTTTCTAGGATATTGTTCAACCTTTATTTATACAGGTTGATGCCATTGAGCCTCGGGGACTTGTTTGCAAGTGAGACCTCATATTGTTCAAGGTTATGTTTTTCAATAAAATAATATTGGAAAATTTAAGGTGCATTGTGACTTAATAAAACCTGACAGAAAGCAAACTAAAGTCTATGAAACATCATCTGGTGGTTGATTCTTGATCTACAATGAGAGCTGTACGTCTCTCAGTAGCTGTGTACTGCCTCTCATGTTAGAACGTAAACACCTGTGGCTTATATATGTACAAAAAAAAAATCAGGTGCATTCTATAGACCAGCAATTATGGTACTTTTTTTTTTTTTTTTTTACGTTCAAAGCTGTTCAACTCTTGCTGTGTTTAAACACAAACACTGCACTGATCAAAATCCAACTTTCTCACTTTTACAAAGAAGCCAAATGTTTCCTGAAGTGTCGAGCTGCACCTATAAATTATTTCTACATTCATTCATTTCTAAAGAGTCCTTCTCGTTTCTTGTTTTTCCCCAGGGCGAGTCTCTTTCTTCTCCTCGGGCTCAGAAAACCTCCACCGAGTTGAGAAGGTAACGTGGGGGACACGCTACGCCATCACCGTGTCTTTCACCTGCGATCCGGCTCACGCCATCTTGGACCCGACGCTGCCCTGAAGCGTCCATGGATGATTTTGGCTGCTCATGGTCTTGGAGGAATCCTGCAAAAAAGATGGAAAATGGAAGGAGATGAAAGCAGCAAGGAAAAACAAATGTTTACTGCAAAGTAGTCTTTACAGTTGGACCCACATTGACTGCTTTACTTACTCCGGCTCAGCATCATGAAATAAAAAGAGGCAGTTTAATGATCTGGTTATCCTTATTTGAGTCAGAGAGATCCAATAAATTATATTCCCCATACAATTACTCCCTTCACTAAATTATAGGAGAAAGAAAAAACAATAGCCAGAGGTAGTTAAACCTCACATGGTAAAATTACATCCGTTCCATCATCAGCGACTCTTAGAACATCAATTTTCTACAGGAAAGAACAGCTCGGCCGTGGAGCTTCTTCCATTTGTGGCTTTAATTATCTCTGTCAAAATGTTCTGCAGATATGACGGCGCACAAGAAATCAGTTTTCTCTTTGTTTTTTTTAGCACAGCTACCCACAGCCGAGCTGCTACAGCCCAAGTCCTGTAAGGGTAGCCTGTGAAAGTTTTGCAGAATATGGTTATTATTTTTGTCATGGTTTAGAAAGGTGCTCACATAAAACCCCGATCACTTTTAGAAAATTGTATCTTATTGTATTTTTGATTCTCTGGGGCACCTGTTGCTTTTTTAAATTCTTGACATCGCTCCTCATTTCAGAGTGACACTTTGTTTTTATTCAGCAAGGTTTTAGTAGACTTTAGCTTTTAATTGATGTTATAAATACATTGGAACCACTGGTGCAAACTCTAAAATGCACACAATCATGGAAAGACAACGTCCACCGTCTTTACGTATCAGGACATAATAAAATGCTCTGGTCATTACAGTAGTGCACACAACACTATTTATTTATTAAATTCAAAATGGAGATCTGTGTGGAAAACTAAGCTTGATGCTTCCATAAGATTCAAGAGGTTCAGTATCAACCAAGAACTGATGATCACATGTATTGATAACTGATTATCAGTGTGATCGCCTCTACAAAAGCAGGATTTGTATCAGCTTGTTGCCGTGAAACATACAGGGGTGGGTTAACACAATGCCAAGGTGGAAAGACACCATCAATGACCTTAGGAAAAAAACATGCTGGTCATGAATCTGAGAAGAGTTAGCGAAATTTTTTCTCTTTTAATCACATGGAAAACATTTTAGATGGCTGCCAGTCTTCCCAGGAGTAGAAGTACCAGCAAATTCAACCCAAGGTCAGACCGTGCAATGCTCTGAGGAACTGCTACATAAATCTGACAGGACTGTTGGAAAATACCGAACACGTATCATTTTTCTTTGGAGGGGTTGAAAGAAAAAACTTCTCTTTAAAATAAAATTGATGGCTGCACAAATTAGTTTTGCATAAATGCAGCTGAATAAACCACACGATTTAACTTCAGGAACAAAGTCCAGATACTTAACGGTTTATGTACGCCATTTCAGCACAAAGCCTAATGGTAACTGCCAAGCACGGTAATGGAAGGGTGATGATTAGTGCTTGGTTTGCAGCCACGAGATCTGACCACGTTACGGTCCCTGAACTGCTCTGTAGACCGAAGGATTCTGAAATCAAAGTGGAGACCACCCATCAGCTCGCCATATAGAGAATTCTCACTTCAAGTTACTGGAGCTAAACGTGGTTTTATAAATTAATGAGTCAAAGCGTGTGGACTTAGCTTTTCACACAGCTAATCGATTTCAGCTTTGTTTATCTCTAATTAATAAAGACATGATGGAGTTTGTTGTTTTTCGACATTTGGGGTTATATTTGAATAACTTTAAAACCTAAATCTAAACAGACCTGGTCATTTTTATTATGTCCTACATACAGTACAATCCTAGAAGTCGACAGTGCTCTTCCTTTTTCTACAGACTGGACACCCTGAAAGCTTCACTTTATCCATATTTTATGTTACAGCTCTCTTCCTAAATGGGTACAATTGTTTTTTTTTCTCACAATTCTATACACAACACTCTATGGTGATGAAGTGGGAAGAAATTTGTGAAACTATTAAAATTAGGATAACAATATGCACATAAATAGTCACAGCTGTTGCCATGACTCCAACATTGAGCTCAGGTGCATCCTGCTTCCTCGTATCAATCTTTGGCAGCGTCTGCAGTATTGTAGACTTTGTCCATTGTGGTGAAGAGGGAGCTGAGCTGTAAGGCAAAGCTCTCTGTTTACTGGTCACTCTATGTTCCTACCAACTTTCAGTTTCCGTACCAAGTTTTCCACCTGGAGCTTAAAAGAGAAAAGTGAATCAACCAAGATACCCAACTATTTGTAGGAATCAACAAACTCAATAGGAACACCATTTGAGGATAAAATCAGAGGAAGAACTGCTGGGACCGACTTCCTGTTTGAAAACAACATCCCTTTGATTTTGTCGGCATTTAGGACAAATTTGAGATGGAACAAATCAGACTGGATGATGGTAAAAGGACTGTACTTGTATAGTGCCTTTCTATCTAATCAAGACACTCAAGGTACTTTACAATCTGTACCCTCATTTACCCATCGATACAGCACTCTACTATATCTATATAAAGACTAATCAGTGCTTTACCACATTCATACACCGATGGGACACACATCGGAGGCAATGAGGGGGTTCAGTGTTTTGCCCAGGGACACTTCGGCACATGACTGCTGGTGGAATCGAACCCCCGACTATTGCATTGGAGGACAACTGCTTTAACCATGTCAAAAGCAGACTGTAAAAGCTGGAAAACCTTAGCAACTGTTTTAGCTCGACAATAAACAACTGTAGAAATACGTATAAGCAATATAATCAGACTAGAAAGACCTTTGTGATAAAACTAAGAAGTTGATGATCACTCTTTCAGAGTTCCAGGGTTGTGCTGCAGAAATGTATCCATTTTGGAATAAGTATAGCAAAATATGGAAAAGTAACGTGCTGTTAATACTTGTGGGGATGCACTGAACGTTTCCAGCCAACAAAAAATCTTTGCATGTGGATGCATGCAAAGATTTTTTTGTAGAGCCCAACCAATATATTGGTAGGGCCAATAACTTGGGCCAATATAGGTGTTTGGGGACATATCAGTATTGTTCCATTATGCACCAATAGAAGCACTTCTAATCTTCACCCCTAAAATGCTGGAACCAGCTGCAATTGTACCATGTATCCAGAAGAGGGTGTATGAAGACTACTTTCAAGTCATTGCCATTCACTTTAAGTTTCACTTTCACATTCAGCACAGACGAAGCAGCGAGCAATACTGTGTGGTTTATTTAGCTGAACAGAGCACATAGTTTATTTTAACTGTTCTGTAAAACAAAAACAATAGCAAATTCTCTTCAATCCTCCAACCTGCATATCGTTAGCTACATGCCTCAAGTTAGCAAGCTAACGGTAATGTTCAGTTGCACTGTGTCAGGATTTCAGGCAGGTCAGGACAGGAAAGAACCCAGTTAAGCAGGCAAAACTCAGGAGGCAGACATATAAAATAAAATACTTTAATAATAATAAATCAAAAGCTTGACATGGCAGCAAACTTACAAAATAGGGTGAGGACGGGATCAGACTAGACTGGACAGGACAGGCAATACCCAACAACAAACAGACAAATGACAGGACTAACAGATGGACTTATATACACAAACAGGACATGAGACACGGGTGATCTTAATCTGACAATTAAAGCAGAAACACAAGGGAGTACAACAACAAAGTCCATGCACAAGGGAGTACAGATGGGGAAGGACCACTAGATGGCGCCATCCTTACACACTGCCTTCATGATATTAGCCTCGTTGTCAGTAGTTACAACAGCCAGTCCTTTCAGATTGAGCTTCCAGTTTGTGAGGACATTTAGTGTTAATAAATTTATATTTGTCGTCCTCAATGAAATACATTGTTTGTCTGAAATCTTTACTTCTCTATAATGAAAAATGAACACCACTGTTGTCAGTACTAATTAGACCTTCACCATACATCACTGACTTTTTAAACAATGAACAGGGAAGGATGTTTCTTTGTTTAATTTATATTTATGTAACACATTTGATAACTTTATGGTGAATAGTGGAGAACAGAAAATGTGAACGCACAGTAGGAAGACCATTTTTATGATCATTGTACTACAAAGTACTTGTAAACCTCCTGTGGTACTAATTAAAGGTGGATCTGATTTGCTTCATGGTTGCTAACAGTTGCACTAAATTAACAAGCCCCACTCCACTTGCTGTTTACTTAAGATTCTTGGGGGTGGACAAAGCTCCAAAAATTTCAGCCATTATATCGGTTATTGGCATCAGATGTACCATCCCAATATCAGTATCGGCGATAGCCAAAATTTCCATATCGGTCAGGGTCTAGTTTTTTGTGTAATCTTTCCATTCATTATGGGAGTCCCCACTTTACAGGATTCCTGCAGGTTTCCAGTCATTCAAGGGATGACCTAAAATGACTTTGTCACCTTTGACAAAGTCTCACTTTTTACCAAATCCTTCCCTCAGGTCCACATCCTGAGAGATTTTTTTTAAGTGAATAAAATTTTTGCCAAATGCAACAGTTCTTTTGTGGGTCTTCCTGGTTCAGAGCAGTTAGTGAGAACAAATGGACATACTGACCTGACATATGATGTTCCTTTACCTAATTTTAGCAACCACATGTTTAGTTTTGTTTCAGTAATAAATAAACCAAGAGAACATTCTGCATTTATGAAATCAGTAATGTGTGTATGCCTCATGCTCGTGGAAAATGTTTGACCGTCTTTTCCTGTTTTCTACACAGCTGCTCTGAAAACATCCTGCATTCTTATTTTCCTCATCAATTTGGTAGTTTGGCTGTAAAGTCTGATGCGTTTTGATTTTATTGAGCCTTTTTTAAATAAACAATAATGGAATTAAATGTAACGATGATTTATTTAAAATTATGGGTTGAGGTTTGTTGCAGTAAAAGGAATCATGAGTGAAATGTGATTACTCAAATGTCATCATGAATTTGGGTTCCCAAAATCAAAATGTTCTGTTGACTGAAATGTGATCAGCCTGGACAAAAATAGCAAAACTGTGCATCACAATATTACAACAATGAGCTGAAGGTTCCCAGAATACAGTAATTTGGAAAAATATTGATTCATTAACATTGCTTTAATATTTTTTACCTCATTTTTTAAAAAAACAACAACTTGATATCCACTAATGGATTGCACATCATAAAACAGTTCTCTACAGGTTTTCTTTGCAGGAATGCTTTTGTAGCCAACGACTTAAAGAATACCCTGCCGTGCCGGTAACACTCATTGATTCAATGTACAAAGCCAAGTGCAGCATTTTCACACATTCTGCACATGCACAAGCTACTACAGCAAAACTGTGTCAATCTCAGTCCCTCAGAAACATTTTACTGCATTCATTGAATAATTGGAGGATCCCGGTGGTTGGTCTGCACCCTGAAGACAGTAGGAAGTGGCTCAGCTTTTCTGAATAAAGATGCTAGAAATAAAAAAACAACATTAAACAAGGCACACAAGGTTTGGATTATACTCAGATAATATACATATTTTTTTCAATAGCTCTCTCCTTTAAACTTTAAAATGTATGTTGCTAATTTCAAGTCAGTATTTGTTCACCTTTTGTGAAAAGGGAATAACAAAACTCAACTGATTCAAAGTAAATCAAATTCAAGATGGCTGTAACGGCCAATCAGCATTATCAAACACCAAATGACCCAGCTGAAAGTTGGTGAGCATAGTTGCCAAGTCCACTTATTATAAGCAATCTTGGGCTTGTTTTTTTCTAAAGTCACTTGTAAATCTTGTGAGTCGCGGGTTGCGGTTTTTTTTTTGGGCTTGTTTTAAACATGAAGTTGATTATTTGGGCTTGAATTTCTTTCTGAGTGAAACTAGTTGATTATCTCCCAGCTCCGCACAATAAAGCAAAAGACGAGTGGTAGTAGGTAGTTTGTCCCTCCCACGCCCCCGTTTCCTGTTTATCGCTCCCGCCCAAGTTGGCGAGGCGACAGGCGCACACATAGACATGTACAAATACGTCTGTGGGCGCGCACCCCAAACACTCATACTGTGGCCGACCACTAGGGGGCTCTACTCACGCAGATGTCAGGATGTTTTGTTTTTAAATTAATATTTTTTAAACGTGAGGGGGGTGGGGGGCATGTCCCTTTCAAATATAATCAATGCAACGCCTATGTCCCCAACACATGCTCCGATCAATTTGTACAAACATCCCAGGTTTATTCTTGCTCCCGTGGTTGTGAGACATTCCTTTTTTGGCATGGACATTTTATACTCAAAGAGACGTGTGTAGCACAGAACTCCTGGTTAGCCCCTCCCACTGCAGTCCACAGAATGTGTCCCTGGAGACAATGTAGCGAGTCCCTACACTGCCCATAACACTGCATATTTCCTCATGGTCGCAAAGCCACAGAGAGCCTCCTATTTCTCTGTACAGTCTCCTCCGTGCACAAAAGCGGTGCAATGTCCTTCCACGATTTCGACTATACGTTTTGCTGGAACATTTGTAAAGATGGCTATATTTCTAATAGCCTCTGCCATCTGATCCTCAGCAGAGCAGCTGAAGTGAAATAGGGGTTGAACGACTACATCATTTTTAAACTCGACATTAACATAATAAAACTCGAGTAGAACTCGAGTACTTGATGACATCATAGGATCTAAAGATACAAAATAAATAAAACCGCAAAAAAGGTCATTATGTACAAAAAGAGACCAACAAAACATTGGGAGCATATATTATGCTCCTACCGTTTATCATACAGCAAATAAGTCACAGGAAAAACTAAACTATTAGTTTTTATTATTAAGCTGCAAAAGTAAAAGAAACGTCCGGCACGTCAAAAACGAAACTAAAAACAGTGGGGCGGAAGGCCACCCCACACCACCGCCAGCTGTGGTGCACATTAGGTTTAGTTCTATGTCGTATAAGCTTCGCCCTTTAAGGCCTTCGCTTTAGTGGGTTTATCCCGTTATGCAGAGCATAAGCACTGAAAAAATTAGTCCACGCCCACCTGCTGTGTGGGCCCCACCCGGTCCGTATAAATTACGTTAAGAGCGGGAAATCGGCTCCCATTTTTTCTTCAGCGAGCTAATATAGCACTGTCAGAAGAACAAAGAAGATAAATTGTGTAAATGACCAACCTTTGCGAAAGATGCTTGGCCCGGCAGTCGACCTCCGGTCGTCCGGTGAGTTCTCCTCCCCGAGGAGAAGATGACAGCAGTCTTATTCCAAGGTAAGCGTCGTGGAACATTTCCCAGTGACAGGTCACTACACGCTGGACAACGCCATCTTGTGGTTTTCCTCTTATCGCCGACCCTCGGGGCGAACCGGATGGTTCCTCCGGGGCAAGGCGTGCTCAGCTGCAGCCCCGCTGCTCTTTCCCTCCTGGGGAGCGTAGTGTAGGTGGAGGGGGGCTGAGTGAATGCTCACCCCATCCCACCTCGTTTCGCATCGGCGATCACACCGCTCCCGGCCGACGGCGCCCTCAGGGGTTGCCCGGCGGAACCCAGGAGGAGGCTGACATGAAGGGACCCCTTTTTTCTACGTCCCTCGCCTTTTCCCGCCAGTTCGGATGATCGGCGGAAAGGTTATTTTTCACTGGGCTCCACTCTGGCTCACCGTCTTGATCCATACGGCCTCGCGTTCCAACAGGACGTTCCACGGGCGAGGCCGCAGACGGTTCTTTCCTGGTAGATTAGAGGAGTCGGTCCCCAGTCCGCTCCCATCACCAGAGTTGAGGGATTCACCGAGCGGGGCTATTCCTCGGTAACCCCCCCCCTGGAGCCAAGCCTCGCGGAAGCTTCCGGAGCGAAGCTGCCCAGGTCGGAGCAGCGTCCCGTCCCTCCGGAGGAACACAGACGGCGACCACGCTCTCCAATCGAGCCCACCGACGTGTTTTTTCAGGCAGCCGCAGCTAGCAACAACGTGCGCTGCTAGCATATAGCATGTCCAAGGGATTGAAGGCCGCAGACCTGCCTTGGAGACGAAGATCTCCCTCTGTAAGCAGCTGACGCCAGCTCAACATGTGTGCCTCTCCCACGGTTTGCCTTGTCGGGGACTGCAGCGCGGAGGACGATGACCCAACGATCCACCTGGCTTCGTTACTCCCCTCGCTGCCGGAGAATCTGCACAAGACCTGATGAAGCCCATCGCGGACGCGCTGTTCAGAGCAGCTTCAAACCATGCTGGCGAAGTGAAACAGTCGGAGGAGGTGCCAAAAGCTGTTCGCCACCTCATCAAGCCGCGCGGCCCACCCCGTCCCCGCTGGAGGGACCGTCGCGAGCAAGTTTTCGACTTTTCCACGGCCGCGGCTCTCGCTGAGTTCCACCACCAGCCCCGCCCGTCAGAATCCAGCCCTCTGCACTCCGGCAGCCTGCAGCTCAGCGTTTCCCCAGAGTTCGCCTGCAAGACAGCGCTCTGGGCAAACAATCGCAGAGCTCATGAGAGAGAAAGCTCTCAAATGACGGTCTCCGGAGGGTGTGTGTAAAAGTGACACGAAAGTTGAAATAAATCATCATTAATGATCCAAGTGTCTGTTTTTTAGCCAGTCTGTAAGCCCGGATCAGCTCACAGCAGCCGCACACATAAGAGCGCACTCGTGGGATGAAACAGCCCCACACACGAGCCGGTGTCCTTAAATAAAGGTTTTTAACTCACCGTCGCTCTAAGACATGACGAGTCGATCACAGAACAGCCTCCACACATGAGCCGGTGTCCTTAATTAAAGGTTTTTAACTCACCGTCGCTCTAGACATGACTAGTCGATCACAGGACAGCCTCCACACATGAGCCGGCGTCCTTAATTAAAGGTTTTTAAACTCACCGTCGCTCTAGACATGATGAGTCGATCACAGAACAGCCTCCACATGAGCCGGTGTCCTTAAATAAAGGTTTTTTTAAACTCACCGTCGCTCTAGACATGACGGGTCGATCACGGCACAACGGTAAGCGAAAATAACTCATTACCAACTAGAACTGCATGATCCTCACTCAAGCGGTGTCAACTCGCATTTGTGGGATGGAACAGCCTCCACATGAGCCGGTGTCCTTAAATAGGGTTTTTAATTCACCGCCGCTCTTGACATGACGAGTCGAACACTAAGATGACAGCCTCCATTCAACGGTGCTGCGTTGATGCTGGCGCACACAGCTGCCGGCGCTAACCAGCTCACATCGGTATAAATGTGGTCCGCAGGCTGGTCCGGGTGGGGGTCCTTCTCTCTCAGCTTTCGGCAGCTCACCGCAGCTTAAACGTGAAGCAGCCGAAGAACCCGGTAATGAGTCTCCCTCCAGCGCGCGCCCCTCCAGCGAGAGCGGCGCGCGTCCCTCCAGAGAACAACGTGTGCTCCCGCGGGGCTAAGCAGCCTTCACTCCAACAGCACGGTGTAAATGAAGTCACGCCCTCCGCCTTTCAACGTTCGCACAGCGACGTCAAACGCGCAGCTCACCGCGTCATCAG
>NC_056514.1:14907601-14908461 GCF_014905685.2 Nematolebias whitei
TTTTTTTTTTTTTTTTTTTTTTTAACAAATAGGATGGCTAAAAGGAAAAGGTAACAAAACAAAAAACAGCTAGATTCCAAGACAAATGTAGAAAACTAACAACAGAAACATGTCAGCATTGGACCCTGCCAGGAGTCCAACAGTTCTATGTCATATAGGCTTCGCCCTTTAAGGCTGTCGCTGATGGGTTTATCCCGTTATGCGCAAGCATCATACTGAAAAAATTAGTCCACGCCCACCTGCTGTGTGGGCCCCACCCGATCCGTATAAATTACATTACGAGCGGGTAATCTGCTCCCATTTTTCTTCAGCAAGCTAGTACAATAAAACAACTGACCTTTCATCGAGATGTCCAGCTCCAGCACCATCCGCTTGTGTCCCTCCTGCAAGACCGGTTACTTGCTTAGCTTCGACCGGCACGACACCTGCGAGGGATGCCTGGGTCCCCGCCACGTCGCCCGCGCTTCCTCCTGCCGCCTCTGTGACGAGCTTCCACCGGAGGAAAGGCAGAGGAGAGCAGCCTTGTTTAAGGCTACCATCGAGGACTGCCTGTCCGTGGCGGGAGACTGTTCGCTGGACGACGCCATGGATTTCTTCTACGCCGGCTCTCGGAGTGAATCGGATGATTCCTCTGGGACCGGTGACGCTAGCAGCAGCCCCGACGCTCGTTCCCTCCCGGGGAGCGCAGTGTTGGAAAGAGGGAGGCCGAGCGGATGCTCGTCTCCCCCGGGGTTTCCCGCTTCAGCGACCACACCGCTCCCTGCCGTCGGCGCGCTCCTCTCGGAGCTGCCCGCCATTATCCGGGAAGCTGCTAGCGTAAAGGGGCTCTCCGTCCCCTCACCCCCCCCCCCCCCCCCCCC
>NC_056514.1:14908561-14926886 GCF_014905685.2 Nematolebias whitei
CCCGCCCCCTCCCCCCCCCCCCCCCCCGCTCAGATCGGATGATCTTGCGGGAAGGTTTAGCTCCACGCCGGCTCGCCGTCCTGATCCCATTTGGCCTCGTTTTCCAGCGGTGACAGCGTACTGGAACGAGGCCGCAGCCGGTCCTGGTAGGTTAAGGGCGGCCGTCTCCACTTACGCCCCCATCACCAGAGTGGAGGGGTTCACCGAGCGGGGCTATCCCTCGGTACCCCTCCTTGAGCCAAGCCACGCGGAAGCCTTCGGAGCGAAGCTGTCCAGGCTGGAGAAGCGTCCCGTCCCTCCGGGGAAACACGACCAGGCGGTGACCGCGTTCTCCAACAGAGCCCACCAGTGTGCTTTTCAGGTGGCCGTGGCTAACAACAACGTGGCGCTGTTAGCATTTAGCATGTCGAAAAGGCTGGAGGCCTCAGACCTGCCGGAGGAGACAAAGAGCTCCCTGTGTAAATCGGCAGACGCCATCCTCAACATGTGCGCCGCTTCCACGGTTTGCCTGTCGAGGATTGCAGCGTGGATGACGGTAATCCAACGTTCCACCTGGCTTCGTCACTCTCCCTTGCTGCCGGAAAAGCTGCACAAAGACCTGATGGAGGGCCCCATCTCATCGGACGCGCTGTTCGGAAGCAGCTTGAAGACCATGCTGGCGAATTCGAAGCAGTCGGAGGAGATGTCGGAAGCTGTGCGCCATATCATCAAGCCGCGCGGCTCATCCCGTCCCCCAGCCCGCTGGAGAGACCGTCGAGAGCAGAGGCAGAAACATCGACGCTCCACGGCAGCAGCAGCTTCGTCTCGCCCAACTCCACCACCAGCCCCGCTCGCCAGAGACCACCCCTCCTCATTCCGGCAGCCTGCACTTCAGCGTTTCCCCAGAGATCGCCTGCAGACGGCGCTCGGGGCAAACAAACCGCAGAGCTCACGGGGGAGAAGATTTAAGAAATGACGGTCTGCGGAGGATGTGTGTATAAATGACACAGGAATTGAAATAAATGATTTTTCAAAGATCAAAGTGCCTGTTTTTAGCCAGTCTGTAAGTTCGGATGAGCTCACAGCCGCTGCACACACATCCTCCACACATAAAGAGCCGGTGTCCTTAAATAAAGGTTTTTTAAACCCACCGTCGCTCCATCACATGCCCAGACGCTCACGTGACACCACGGTAAGCGAAATAACTTGTTGTCAATCAGAACCGCACGATCACCA
This sequence comes from Nematolebias whitei, assembly GCF_014905685.2. Lineage (NCBI taxonomy): Eukaryota > Metazoa > Chordata > Actinopteri > Cyprinodontiformes > Rivulidae > Nematolebias > Nematolebias whitei. Next base: position 14,909,777 of record NC_056514.1, read on the forward strand.
CCCAAGCGGTGTTAAACGCGCACCCGAGCGAGGCAAGCAGCCTCCGTCCAAACGGCGCTGTGTTGATGATGCACGCACAGCTGCCCGGCGCTCACCGGCTCACATCGGTATAAATGTGGGACCGCAGGCCGGGTCCGGTGGAGGTCCCCGCTCTCAGCGAAAACAACACACGCCTCTCCTGAGCAAACGCGAGCGGCCGTCATCCACCGCGTCTCAGCGATCAGCAGCTCACGGCGGCATAAGCGTGAGACAGCTGAATGAATCCAATGACGGGCCCCGCCCTCAGCGAGAGCGGCGCGCGTCCCTCCAGAGAAAACGTGCGCTCCCGCGAGGCTCACAACCTTCACTTCGACAGCACAGCGTTGATGAAGTCACGCCCTCCGCCTCTCAACGTTCGCACAGCGACGTTAAACGTGCAGCCTCACGACGTCATCAGCTGGCACACGCTTCACCTCAACACACACCGCCCCGCCCGGACATGAAGGTTGGTCCGCGATCCAGACACAGAGCACGGGCGCGCGCAGAACAGCCCTTTCGAGGAAGCCCCGCCTTGGGTCACGCGGAAAACATTTCCGCGACGCATGACGGCGGTCGAGGCGGAGGATTGGATGACATCCGTTCAAAACACGGCACATCATTTAAACGGACGTCCACTCCACGAACGTTACGCAGAGTGGCAAAAAACCTGTTCGCCGGACAGATGGATGGACAGGGTGTTATGCAAGGGTTACACGCTGCAATTTGCAACCCGACCCCCTCCGTTCGGAGGAGTTATAGAGACGGTCCTGTCATCACCAGACCAAATCTCAGCCTTAAATGCAGAAGTTCAGGAGCTTCTGATAAAAGGTGTAATCTCAAGAGTTCCCAACGAAGAGGAAAACACAGGGTTTTACTCACGCTACTTCCTGGTCCCCAAAAGGACCGGGGGGATGAGACCGATTCTGGATCTGTCAGCTTTCAACAAAGCGATCATGAACAGACCGTTTCACATGTTGACGAACAGACAGCTGTTGGACAACATCCAGAAAAACGACTGGTTTGTTTCCATCGATCTAAAAGATGCTTATTTTCACATACCGATCATCCCAAAACACAGAAAATTTCTGCGTTTCGCCTTTCAGGGGATGAAGTACCAGTACAACAGGCTGCCTTTCGGGTATTCCCTCGCGCCTCGTACGTTCTCAAAGTGTGTGGAGACAGCCCTGCATCCGCTGCACAGAGCAGGGATGAGAGTTTTGTTTTACCTGGACGACCTGCTGCTCCTGTCACACTCCAGACAGGAAGCGCTGATACAGGCTCAGGTGTTGGCATCACACCTGTTAAATCTGGGCTTCGCCATAAATTGGAAGAAAAGCTCGATTTTCCCGGCCCAGACAATTGTTTATCTGGGAGTGGAATTAAATTCAATTACCATGACGGCTCGCTTATCACAAACAAGAATCGACACTCTAAAAAGCCAACTATGCCACGTAAGACCTGGCAAAGTGGTAACAGCTGTCTCCGTCATGAAGCTGTTGGGAATAATGTCATCAGCTCACACAGTGGTCCCGCTGGGTTTGTTACACATGAGACGCCTCCAGAGGTGGTTTGCGCGTCTGCGTGTGGATCCAGTAAAACACAAAAGACGGATGATCACTGTCCCTCCCTCCGTGAGAGCAGACCTCCGACACTGGGGAAACACCCTGGTTCTGTTAGAGGGAGTCCCCGTCAGCAGACCCTCGTCACACGTGTCAGTCTTCACGGACGCGTCGCTGTCAGTCTGGGGGGGGACATGCTTATCTCAAGCAGTAGGGGCGCTGTGGCCCCACCACACATCAGCCCACATCAATGTTTTGGAGTGTCGCACAGTGCTGAACGTGATTCAGCATTTTGCTCCCGTGCTACAGAATCAACACGTGTTGATTCACACAGACAACATGGTGACTGCTGCGTACATAAACCGCCAGGGGGGTGTGCGTTCAGCCCAGATGTTACACATTGCGCGGAAGCTACTGTGTTGGGCTCACCAAAATCTGCTTTCCATCAGAGCGGTCTACATACCCGGCGTTCTGAACAGAGGAGCAGATGTGATGTCCAGGGGCGGCCCACGTCACGCGGACTGGACCCTCCATCCAGACCTGATGTTTCAGACGTGGCAGAAGTTTGGCAAAGCAGCTGTGGACCTGTTTGCGACGCGAGAGAACGCTCAGTGCCAATTATGGTTTTCCCTGAGCCCACGAGACGATCCACCGCTGGGGGTGGATGCATTTGCTCACAGCCCGTGGCCCAAAACGCTTCTGTACGCGTTCCCCCCACCTCCTCTGATTTTACGGTTCCTGAACCGAGTTCAGGAGAAAGGATTGACAGCTCTCCTGGTAGCTCCCGAGCACGTGAACGCACCATGGTTCCCAGTCCTGCAACGTCTGTTGTCGGGTCGTCCGTGGAAACTGCCATGGAGGGAAGATGCTCTCCTTCAAGCAGGAGGAGCGATCAGGAGTTACCCGGAAATAGGCCAGCACCTGTGGGTCTGGCCGCTGAGCGGTCCCGCTTAGAGAGGATGGGTCTCCCTCAGGAGGTAGTGCGCACAATTCAAGATTCACGCGCTGCATCTACCACAGCCCTGTACACATCAAAGTGGACGGCCTTTCAGCGCTGGTGTACAGAGAAAGGTTTAGAGGCCACCTCATGTCCATTAGGCGGCGTGCTGTCTTTTCTTCAACAGCTGATGGATAGGAAGTTGGCATTCAGCACGATTAAAACGTACGCTGCAGCCATCTCTTCCTGCCACGAAGGGTTCGGAGACAGAACAGCTTTTAATCACCGCTAATGAAGCGGTTTCTAAAAGGTGTACAAAGACATAGGCCGGTTTCACGCCCACTCGTTCCACAGTGGGATTTAACACTGGTCCTGCGAGCCCTGATCAAAGCCCCATTTGAGCCTATGGATCAGGTTTCACTTAAATTCTTGTCTCTTAAAACAGCCCTGCTGCTGGCTTTAACATCCGCTAAGAGGGTGAGTGATTTATCGGCCCTCTCTGCTGCTCCGTCATGTCTCAGAATCCAGGCTGACGGTAGTTCAGCTGATTTAAGACCAAACCCAGCCTTTATGCCTAAAAACATCACAAGCTCTTTTAAATCAAGACAGATATCGTTGGAGGGATTCTTCCCTCCCCCCCACAGATCAGAAGAAGAAGCATCTTTTCATCTTCTCTGTCCGGTGCGGGCGTTGTCGTGTTACATAGCGCGCACAGCTGCGATGCGTCAAACTCAACAATTGTTTGTGCATTATAGAGATGCATCTGTAGGTCGCCCGTTATCCACCCAGCGCTTGTCACACTGGCTGTGTGAGGCCATTTCTGAAGCCTACAGAGCATCAGATCTAGAGCCTCCTGTCAACCTCAAAGCACACTCAACCAGGGGTATCGCATCTTCGACTGCTCTGCATAATGGTATGTCAATGCAGGACATTTGCACTGCGGCTGCATGGTCAACACCCTGCTCATTTATTCGCTTTTACCTACGTGATGTAACGGCTCGTTCCATGACACATTCTGTCCTTAGTGCTCTAACAGAATGAATACTGTCGTTTTCTTCATGGAACTCTGTTTAAACTCACATCTGTCTGCATGCTTCACAGTGTGAGATGTTGTTATCAGCCACAAGTTGTGTCTGTGATTTTGGTTCTATTGTCACTAATCAGTTCATGACTATTGTTACCAATCAGTTCATTTGTTCAATAATCAGTTCATTGATATTAATCTGTTTATACTGTTCAATCATGAACCAGTTGCTTCATGCCCCCCCCCCCCCTCTTTTCAACATCTTCTCCCCGTTGAAAGTTTTTTCCGGGGCGTTCACGCTTTGTCAGAACGCATAGTTACACAACATGCGTCTGTGCATGGCACACAATTACGCGATGCGTAGTTATGCACATGGGGAGCTGAGTGACAAGACGTTTTTTGGGCAAGCTTCTGCTTCTTACTGTGTTCGAATGGACCCAGTGAGGCGAGGACCACATCCGCTTCGCCCTTAACCCATCAGCAACAGCCTTAAAGGGCGAAGCCTATATGACATAGAACGTTGGTTACGTACTGTAACCCCAGATTCTATGAATATAGGCGTAGCCCTTTAAGCGTCGGGCCTCACTGGCTCCTGAATAGCTGAAGAAAAAGAATAAGCTATTTGGGAGCAGATTACCCGCTCTTAATGTAATTTATACGGATCGGGTGGGGCCCACACAGCAGGTGGGCGTGGACTAATTTTTTCAGTATGATGCTTGCGCATAACGGGATTAACCCATCAGCGACAGCCTTAAAGGGCTACGCCTATATTCATAGAATCTGGGGTTACAGTACGTAACCAACGATTCTTAAAGACACTTAGAGAGGTCAAGGTCGAGAGCTTCAAATCTTTTTGTAAGATGTTCCAGGAAACAGGAGCGGAATAGGAGAAGGCCCTTTTGCCTAGGTCAGTCCTCATTGAGGGAACACTGCAGGTAATAATGTCCTGAGAGCGCACTCCGTAGTTGCACTCACGCAGAGACATGTAGGAGGAGATGTATGAAGGCAACAGACCAAGAAGTGATTTAAAGATGAAAATATACCAGTGAGAGAGTCTGCGTGAAGTTAATGATGTCCAGTTAACCAGTGAATACAGGGTGCAGTGGTGGGTACGATAATCACAGCCAGTTATGAATCTTAGTGCACCATGATAGACAGCATCCAACATCTGCAGGGTTCTTGTAGGAGCGTTCATGTAAATAATATCACCATAATCAATTGAGGGAAGGAAATGGACGGGACAAAGTCAGGACTGTCCAAGTCTTCAGAGGCCACTCCTGTACAAATAAAGGGTATTCCAGTGACTGACGTTAATGAAAAAAAAGCACACGGTTGGCCAGCTCTAACAGTAAAAGATTAGCAACTCAACTCAGCATTACTGAACTAAGATATTTTAGCTTGTAAGCTAGATGCACTCGTATTTGAGTGATCTACTGTTCATACTTTTGTATATAAGGCGCAGTAACCAGCAATGCTTGTTAGCTAGGCAGCCCTTACCTTCTTGTCAGGATAAGTTGATCAATTTCATTGAGAGATCAGCTGATCAAATCCATCAAATTATGAAGGTATGCAGGAGAAGAAAAAAGAAGAGGCTCAATAGACGGATTACCAGTCAACGTCGCTTCTGGGTCACTTCCGGGTATACTGCGGATGTCAGTCGCAGAAAGAAACAGCCATCATGTCTTATAGTGCTGTAGGTTGCACCAACCGTTTTGATAAAAGCAATAAAATGCACAAGTTTTACAGAATTCCATCAACTCTCACCCCTTTCAAGGCTAACAGGAGACATCTTTTGTTGCAAGCCATCAGAAGAAGCGACTGAAACGAGTAGATGATTAAAAATGCAACGATCTTCAGCAAGCACTTCATATCAGTCAGGGTGAATGGAAGACACTCTTACCTCGATGGAAACAAAATTGGATTTTTGATGACAACTGAATCCTGCTGTTTGGGTTGGTGAAATTTGGATTGTCTACAAATTTGTGTGGAATGTGTCGAAGCTTGGCAGCACTGACTGAATTATGTGGAGCTGCATCAGAGCTGAAGCAGGCCGATATCAGGACTGTGAACTTTCTGGCAGCACCCATTAACAGTTGGGAATAATCTTGGAGAAGCTGTAAACTCAACTTTTGGCGTAAATAATCTATTCGGCTGTTTGGAATCACCATCAGAGAATGTTCTAGCAAGATTTTAAAAAGTAGAAACAGCAATTTACAAGTTCTGCCTGACCCAAACTGTGGATCTGGACCTGGCCTTGAAGGCAGACTATCTAAATTCTTCCGGCGATGTTATGAAAAAACAAATATGCTCTGTCTGTCTCCTCACCCCTCCCTTCCCCAAGGCCGTGGACATGTGACAGAACCTCAACCGAGATGGATGACAACAGACACCTCTTATCTGGACAATTGCTGAAGGGGGGTGCTCTGGACTATGCTACGAACTTCCCTTAAAACTCAATGCTCAATGCCTTCACTGGCCTCATATGTATTATGTCTATTTATGTTGCTTTGCTGTGGTAGATTTTTTTGATACCTCAAACCATGTCTAGGACATAGTGTAAGATATATATTTTTAAATACCTTCTCTCCTCATGATTTCTTCTCCTTTTCTCATCTAAGCCTAAAAGTATTCCGAAAAGGACAAGAGGCCCTGCTCTCAAAGAGCAGCAGCAACGTGCACTCCGCCCATCTTTCGGACGACTGTACAGACATACTCTCGATGTATCTCGGTACAATGTTAATAAAGCTTATTCTGATTCTGACCATTTTGGCCTTATGGCAGCTGGTATTCCCAGGTGGTTTCCCATCCAAGTATTAACCAGGCCAGACCCTTCTTGGTTTCCGAGATCACATGAGCTCAGACGTGTTAAGGGTGGTATGGCCATAAACCATCATGCCAGGGATTGGGCACAGGCAGCAGTGTGGTGCTCAGTGCCTCTTCCTCTCTTTCTACTTCTAAAACTAATAATAGTCCATTTTATCGTCAAAGTCCTCACTTGATCTCATACTCTGTTTTTTTCATCTCTGTCTCTTCTGTCTGAGAAGGTTCTGACTCCTTCACTCATCTCAGTCAGAAGCTACAGCTACAGTTGTACCATTATGTACAACAGGGGAACCTGGGAAGCCTGGGGAAGGAGGAAAAAAGTAAGGATGACTATAACAAGGGGATGGCAGGTAAATACCAGATTGTCTAGTTCTTACTAGAAGGTAGGTGGGTTGCAGTGTTGACAGGAGAGTGGAGTATTCCAGGTAGGTATGATCCAGAGTCAGAGTGCAAAGGAGGAGTATAGAGGTAAGTAGGTGGACAAGTGGTTGGATGGCAGCAGAGCAGCTGAAGGTAAGTCACAAAGAAGGTTGCAAGAATCACAAGGCTCCAGTGGTAGGTACTAGTATTGAGTATACAAAGTAGGAAACGAGGGGTCCAGGACTGGAGCCTCAGGAGCAGGTTCTAGGAAATACAAGGAGAACACAAGGTAAGTATTTTTTTTAGATTAAATAAGCACAAAGAGGCTGATAGCAAATACTGGTTGGTATGCAATGCTCCAGCAGGGAAAGAAACACTTCGGCAGTCTCTTAAAATCCTGGAGCTCGTTAAGGAGATGACCCACAGTTGCTGCTCATTGGCACCGCCCAGGAACCAGTGGAAAGATCTGGAATCCTATACACCTAATTGTTTTGAGTCAAACACACTAAAACTGTCTTAACTAAACACTAAACACACTTGGGTGGGTGGGGCGCATGGACGGCCCGACAGAAGTTCTGTCGGGCTGTCTCTGTGTGCCTGTTTGTCTCAGGTTGGGCTTTAGGTGGTCCCCTCTCTTGGATCAGTTTTGGACCCCCATTCGTGCTTCCCTCCGGTGGTGGGCCCCCCTGCCACCGGTGCATTGGCGGCTCTCAGCAGCTGGGGCTGGGTGGTGGGGTGTGTGCGGGCCTGCCCTGGTGGCTGCCTGCGGGGGCCTGGGTGCCCTGGCTCTGTCGGGCCTCTGTTGGCGGGTGGTATGACCTCAGGACTCGGGGCTTGGCGTCCATGGCCGGATCCACTCTGGAGGGGCGGGTTGCCAGCAGGGCCTGTTGACTCGTCGCTACAGCTTCCTGGGGTTTCTGCATTGTGGTTGCTGGGGATCGCCCGGGGCTTCCCTTTGCTTCTCTCTCTGGGGGTGCGGGTGTCCCTGTTGGGGTATTCCCGGTGTTCCGGGCTTAGGGACCGCTGAGTGTCTGTGGTTCTGGTCTTCCTTGTGTTACCTTCGTGTCCTGTGGGGACGGTTTTATGGGTCCCCACATCCACTATTGAACATTTTTATGGAGAAACCTTATAGTGATAAGCATGCTCACACGGGTGTTTAGATTCAGGTGTTTATCAGATACACACTCAATTGGATTGTGGTAGCCAAACATATATTGTATTACCATGTACTGTATAAAATACTTTCTAATGATGTTATAAGTATCATTATACGTATATGTTGTTGTGGTTTCTAGGTTTTGTCGTTTTTTATTTATTTATTTTTCTTTCTGCAGGTCTAGAGGCAGACTTCAATGATATTGATTTGTGTTCTCTTTATCCCTCTCTCTCTCCTCTATTCCTGTCTCTTTCTTTACATTTTAACTCTTCTCTCACTTTTCCGCTTTGCTATCTTCTTTGTTTTCCGTCCCCGTGTCCATTACATCTGGAACAAACCCAAAGCATATTCTAATAAAATTTAATTTATGTATCAAGTGTGAAAGTAAATCTGTTGGGCATCACTTTGACACTCAGACAATAATTCTAAGTGTCACAATACCGAACAGGACAAGGGGAAACAAAAAACAAACAAACACTAAACACACTAAACTACAACCTAACTATAAAATCCAAACATGCTAAATACCACAAATCTCTCAAACCTCATGACTCACTCCTGCTCACCCTGTGTCTCTATCGCCGCCCAACTTGTTTCAACTTTTACTTCTTCAAGTGGAATTTTTTGTGCTTGACAAATAACTTCAGGTCTCAGTCAGAAAGTAGGTGGGGGCTGTTTGTTTGTTTGGTAAGGGTGGGGGTGAAAACAGATGGGGCATTGGGATGTTTTTTCCATGAGGCTGCCCATCTTTGCTGTCCATCCTTGTGCAATAGAAATCTGGTGGTCTCATATGATCGGATACCTGGTGTGATGTCCCACCCCACATATGAAAGTGAAGGAGCTGTTTCCAAAGCTGAGATTGAAACTGCAAAAACCATGTTTTAAAACCAGTTTGTGTTACTTTTCTACGTTTGCCACAGAACAAAGGTATTTATTTGTTAAATCGGTATCGTATTTCACTGGATATGTAATATGAAAAAATGGTGGGTGTTCGGACTTAAAAGGTCACAGTTCATGATGAGACTGCTGTGACGACATAACCACCTCATACCAGCTCCCTTGGTTTGCATCCACAGGACCTGGGCTCCTTGCAGTCATTGAGTAAACTGTGAACTCCTAGTAGGCTAAAGGATTCTAGAATCAAATGTGAGATGATCTGATAAAGCTTGGAACAAAGTGGGTCACAATGTCTCAGAGAACAACTTATCTTTTACAATATCAAAGACTTTGCAAACACAGATGGACTTTCCAGTTGCTGGAAATATGAGTGTAGGCCAGAGGTCATAACAGGAGTGGTCCCTTCATGCTGAGAACTGAATTAATGTAAAGAAGATGGGGCCAACATTTTCTCACAACAATGAGAGATATTGATAAAGTCATATAGAAAACAACTAGTTATTGCTGCTAAAGGTCATTCTACTAGTTATTAAACTATGGTGGAAATTTGTTTTTGTTTAGTAATTAGTTTTTCACACATCTTTTACATTTTGACTACATTTTTGTTTAATATTAATGACCCACTGTGATGGACTTGCGACCCGTCCAGGGTGTACCTCGTCCCTCACACAGTGATTGCTGGACATGGACACCGGTGACCCCCGTGACCCAAAATGGAATAAGCGGGTAAAGATAATGGATGGATGGATTAATGACCCATTCATATATGTTGTGTGGTTTTGTACACTTGAGGTTAAACTGGAAAAAATAGAGAAAAGAACTGATAATTTTTATTATATCTTGAAAGGTAAATCCCTAAAATTGAAAGCTGGTGGCCTTTCCTGTTTCCCATGTGTATTCAATCATTTTCAGCTATTGCCACATCCTAAACGTTCATTTCTCTCAATATTTCACATCTTGCTTCTAATTGTTCCCCTCTATTTTTAGCATGTTTCATCATTTACAACACTGATTAGCCTTCCCAAATGAGCTCTGCTGGCATTGATGGGTTCTTTGGTCCCTGACTGTTATTCTCCTCTTCTTGCAGACATTTATTTGAAGGCACAGACTGTATTCCCAGCATGACATCAAGTCACCACTTGTTTAATCAGTCTCATTAGATCACAAATCATGTCAATCAATCACCCACCATGACGCAAATCAGGAAAGTTTTCACATAAATGACTGTTTTTGATAATAAAAAAAAAATCTGAATCAGTCACAAACATCTGTAAACCTTTTTCCATATCTGTTTAATATACATGTTGTAGTCACAGAAACACTTCTGTTTAATTCACATTTTAATGTCAGCAAGTACTGATTTAAAGTAAAGGTTAGCGGTCTAAAAATCTGTCGATGACGACTGCACTTTAAATGATAAGAAAAGCACACAAACAAACAAAACAAAAAAATAAACATGTTTCCAGATGAATAAATGAGTGGGTCCAGCTTGCTGTTGCAAAAACGTAGAGGAAAATCTGAAAAAAACTCCCAAAACAAAACAAAGTCCAACTAAAGAAACACTGTAGTATTTCTTTAAAAATGTGAATGACTGCTGAAATCTGCAGAAAAAACTGAAACTAAGTTCCATCCATCCCAGCTTCTTCTTTTTTGGATTGCGGGGGTCACTAGTGCCCATATCCAACAGTCACTGTGTGAGAGGCTGGGGACACCCTGGACAGGTCTCCAGTCCATCACAGGGAAACATCAAGACAAACAAGACAACCAGCCATTCACTCATACCTAAGGACAATTTAGATGACATACGTTTTTGGTCTGTGGGAGGAAACCTGAGTACCTAGAGAAAAGCCACACATGCACAAAGAGAACATGCAAACTCCACCCAGAAAGGCCCCCAGCTGGGGTTTGAACCAGCGACCTTCTCGCTGAGAGGCAACAGCTTTACCAGTTGCATCACCATGCTGCCTGCAGATGTTCATCCATCCATCCATCCATTTTCTTTACCCGCTTATTCCATTTTGGGTCACGCGGGTCGCTGGTGCCCATGTCCAGCAATCACTGTGCGAGGGGCGGGGTACACCCTGGACGGGTCGCGAGTCCATCACAGGGCTACACAGAGACAAACGAGACAAACAACCATTCACTCTCTCACTCACACCTAGGGACAATTTAGAGTTACCAATCAGCCTAACATGCATGTTTTTGGACTGTGGGATGAAACCGGAGTACCCGGAGAAAACCTACGCATGCACGGAGAGAACATGCAAACTCCACCCAGAAAGGCCCCCAGCTGGGGTTTGAACCAGCGACCTTCTCGCTGAGAGGCAACAGCTTTACCAGTTGCGTCACCATGCTGCCTGCAGATGTTCAATTAAATTTAATTCAGTTTATTTATATAGCGCTAAATCACAACAAAGTTGTCTCAGGGCACTTTATAGGAACAAAGTTCTCTATCTAAGGAAGTAGCAGACTCGTTAAATCTTAATTTCGTTGCAGTCTCCCATACTGAGCAAGCACAATGGCGATAGTGAAAAGGAAAAACTCCCCTTTAAAAGGAAGAAACCTCCAGCAGAACCAGGTTCAGCAGGACAAGCGGCCATCTGCTTTGACCGGCTGGTTTGAGAGGACAGGAAGTCTTAAAACTGAACAATGTGTCAGCCTCATGGACAGAACTGGAAGTTGGTTCCACAAGAGAGGAGTCTGATAACTGAAATATCTTTCTCCCATTCTGCTTTTGGAAACTCTAGGAACCACATGTAAGACTGCAGTTTGAGAGCAAAGTGCTCTGTTTGGCAAATATGGAACAATAAAATCTGTAATATACAGTAAGATGGAGCTAGGTTGTCGAGAGCTTTGTAGGTTAGAAGTAAAATTTTGAATTATATTCTGAATTGGACAGGGAGCCAATGGAGTGAAACTAAAACTGGAGAGATATGATCTCTCCTATCAACTCTCATTAAAACTCTGGCAGCAGCATTTTGGATCAACTGAAGACGTTTTAAAGAAGTTTCTGGACACCCAGATAATAAACCATTGCAATAGTCCAGTCTAGACGTGATAAATGCATGGACCAGTTTTTCTTCATTTTTGGACAAGATGTTTCTAATCTTAATAATAACTTTTATTTATAATGCACTTTACATTCACAGTGAATCTCAAAGTGCTACAAAGAGTGAACATCAGATAACATTAGGATAAAAGCAACCATAAAAGCAACCGAGAGGAAAAACCACAGGAGGATAACTCCTCAGAATGAACAAATCAAAAACTTAAAATGCACAAAATGCAGATAAAATACTCAAATAAGAACTATGGGTGAATAAAAAAAAAAATAAAAAAAAAGTACAGTGCAATCAATAAAAAAAAACTGGGTAAAAAGAAAGGTTTCAAGACCCTTTTTAAAAACATGTCATGGTCTGTGGGGCCCTCAGATATGAAGGAAGGGCGTTCCACAGCCGAGGGGCAGCACAGGAAAGCCCGGTCTCCTGTTGTGCAGGACCGAGACCTGGGAGTGAGAAGAAGATGGGTGATGGAAGAGCGGAGAGTGCATGAAGGACAATGAAGGGTGAGAAGTTGTAGTGAACTTAACCTGATGTCAAGACTAAGCCTAAGGTCAAAACCCTTGACCTTAAGAACCTTGTGGGACAGAAACTGTCATTTCATTGATTTGAATCCAGAAATACAGGTTCACCCATCCTGAGACTTTCTTTCTTGAAAATTCAAGTGGAAGAACACTCTCTTTTCTATTATCATTACTATTTTACAAATGTTGATAATCAAAGTGTCTTAGTTCAAACCATTTTAGATGTTGCAGTGAACTAATCGATTTTATTAACTGAAACAGTGTAATGATTTTTAATTCTCATGCAACGTTAGAATTCATGTTAAAGCTGTTACAGAGTAATTATGCATTTTCTGATTTCTGTCTTTGAATGAGCAAGTGTGCGTTTTCCAGGGTCAGGAATCGAAGCAGACATGTGTTGGAACAACTGCCTTGTTTTTACATCCTCTCAGACGTCAACAGGGGGGTTTTGGCACCTGTTTCTAAAACTCGCCAAAACAAAACTCTCTCTATGTCTGTGAGAACAGTTTAATCTGTTCAATAACATTCTTGCTGTTTTTCTGACTCCTAGTAACCTCTTACGTCACAAAACACACCCCTGTCTGGTCGGTACTGACCAATGGGAAGACTCCCGAATGAACCGGGAAAAGAGCTCTTTAAAATGTCGGTACTTCCTGGTTTACCCAGTTCTGTGGGTTTGGAGAAGTTCGGCGGTGCGGACAGTTCTGATATGTCCTAGTGCTGGCAGTTGCTGTGGGAGCCGGGAAGACCCTGACATGACCACAGAGCTCTTCCGAGTTTCATGGGATTATAACATTTTCCACTGAGGTGAGCTTGTGTCGGACAGAATCTCGCCATTACTCCGGACGATTCACAGCCATCCTACGGAGACGCTGAAAGGGTGCGTTAAACGGAATCTCGCCTGAGACATCTCCAGGTAAAAGAGTCGATTTCACCACCTAAGTGTACTGTAAGGAAGAAGCTGAAGAAAGCCCGGAGAGTGCCGTTCTGTTCAACACTCTCCCTCAAACACCATCTTTCACGCCCTTTAAACTTCATCTTTTCATCTTTAAATTCTTCTCTAAAGTAGAAATCCTTCCAGATAATTTAGAAATGTCTGTGTAAAGTGCTCATCCACCGCCGTGTGGATAATTATCAGAATTGTACAGTTTTCATAAATGTCTGTGGTGAAGCAACGGAAAATCATGGCCGTATGGTTTTCCTGATTGATTATGTGTTATTTTCATATTTTGCCAAATTAATGTAAATGTTTGATGTTAAACTTTGATTCTGTAAATAAATGACCGCATTCATTTTGATGGGTCAAAGATAAATGACGTCTCACGTTTGCATTTCATTAAATTCAATGCACGTTTTATTCAGTCCAGAAAAATGAGGAATCCGTGTTAATTGATGAATATATCTGAGCATCTGTTCATCTACAAAGTTATTTTAAATAAGATGGAGCATTACCGTACAAGCATTGGAAGGTGAGCAGATAAATTTTGTAAGTGATCCGGGCAGAAACAGGAAGCCAGTGAAGTGAACGGAGTACAGGGTATCAGGTTTTAACAACGTCGACCCCCACGTGAGCAGACCGATTCAATAAAAACAAAGTCAGGACTACAAAAGGTAAGTGAACTTTATTTACAGGTGAATCTTGTCGTCACAGCTGTAAGGGAGAAGAGGAATAGGTGAGTATGGGTTCTGGTGTCTCTTTGAATGTTTTAATTCTTGAAGATAGAAAGCTGACTCCTTACTGTTTGTGTTGTAGGTGAAGGACAAGAAGGAGAGGAGAGGTCCTGGGTTTTTGTAGGAGATCCAGCCCCTGAGGTATTTGGCAGTGGAGAGAGGAGCAGGTTGACCCAGTTGAGAATGCCTTAATGGTGAATGTTGAAGGGACACCGTTGATCCACAGATGGAGTCCAGTGGAGCGATGAGATCCTAGGAAGGATCTGAAGAGGCAGGCCGTGGAAGGTCCTGGAGGAGTCACAGTTGCTGAGAACCAGCTGTAACAAAGGTTAGTCGGCTGTACACGAATTTACCATTTGGTAGAAGATGTCCCAGCGCTGAAGCGGTGTCTGGCAGGTGTTTAAATACCCCATCAGGCAGTCCTCCTCAGAGCAGCAGCAGGTGGAGTGAGTTGAGGTAATTGGCTGTGGAAGGAAGAGTGAGTGACAGGCAAAAACCCAGGAATCCCACACAGGGGTGATGTGCTCATGCTTACGCACTCTCATCAGGACCCTGGCAGCATTGTTCTGGACATACTGTAGTTTCTGTATGTTCTTGCCAGGAATCCCAACGAGGAGTGCATTGCAGTAGTCCAGTCTGGAAGAGACAAAGGCATGGGTGAGCTTTTCTGCATCGGTGAAGGACAGTGTTGTTAAAGACAGGAGCTGGCTGCGGACCACTGGACCCAGAAACCCCCTCCAGCCCACGTCTTTCCCCTCGGCTCGAACCTCCCTCAGAAGTGGCAACTCTCATTATCAATAAATCAAGGAAACGTCAATTAAGTTTTATAATTTATATTAAAAAAGGCAGGAAAAGGTTACAGTTTTACAGCGCTGGACTCTCCAGTCTGTGACGCGTTCACAGACCCGGAAGAGCCCCCGATGTCTCATGTCATTACTCATTTATAGGGTCCTAAGACTCCTCCTTCACAGAAGGGGAGCTCAACCTGTCAAGTGTATGAGTGGGCACGACTAAGTGTGATCTCAATGGATCTTATGTGGACTGACGTGTTAGGAAATATGAGATGGTGCTTCAAAAACCTTCTACGTAATGTGGCAAGCAGATTAAACTATTCCTTGACTGATATTGAAATCCCAGGGAGACTCTCTTTAGAGTTGCTGGCCCAGTTTAACCCAGTCAGAACCGGGTCATAATTTCCTTATAATCCCATCTCTGAGCAGATCAAAACCATAGGCCCAGTCCAAAAATATCGTAACAGCGTAGACCGAAGCTTTGCAATATTTCGAAGATGAAAAAAAGAAGTTTTACATATATGCTTTATATGACTTTCAAAGGTGAGTTGTGGATCAAAAATAACACCAAGATTGGTAACTGTATTGGAAAGAGAAATGTTCTGGCCAGAGAAAGAGATACTGAGGATTTTTTGTTGTTGAATTTGGTGTGAAGTACCAGTTTGAATTGCTTCTGTTTCTTTAACTGTTAAAGTGAAGGAAATTTAGCTGCGTCCATGCCTTTATCTCCTCTAGACAAGCTGTGAGCATGGAAAGAGAAGAAAGTGGAGAAAATGGAGAAGCTGAAGATGATGTAATCTTAGCGATATTACACAGGTGGAGGAAAGCAGTTTTGGTAACATTTTTAATGTGGGGGTTAAAAGACATGTTCTGATCAAAAATAACACCAAGGTTGTAAATTTTTGAACTGGAACTGGAAGTTAGGAGTTCAACAGGTTAAGAAAACAATATTTAAAGGTTCCTTTACTGACATTTTAAAAGAAAGGTGTTTTAAAATACAAAACTCATTTGTCTAGTACAATGTACTGTAGTTTGCATTGGATGGAGAGACGTTATGTAATGTGACCAGATCAAGTCTTTTATTATCACTGAAAGCCCGGAAATAGTTTGCACTTGCAATCGTGATATTGCATGGCTTCCAAGACGAACTGCGAGTGTCACAAAAAGAAACTTTGTGTGAACCATCAGCTCCCAGAAGTGTTTTGGAGATCTCTCAGATGTTATGGCTCCCCTCTGAGATAGACAGATTCCAGCTCTAACACTTACACACAGGTGGCTCTCAAAGGAAAGTTATTTTCTGAAAAATAGAAAAGAGAAATGTATTTAAACATGGTATAATATGTGACATGATTTCATTATAATAACTGAAATCAATAATCAACATTATTCATGTTCACTCCTGTTATAGTCAAATAAAACAAAATTCATTCATTATTTGTTTTTCTTTCTTAAAAGCATAGAAGAAAAGATTAACATTAGTCAGACTGTAGCTGACTCTGAGTCCAAGGAGAGTGACTCTGTGAAAACATCAGATATAATTCAAGTTTATAGCAACTTTAAAGAAAACAGTTCATGGTGAGTCTGGTAGACAACCTAAGGGTCAGAGATCATAGTCAGGGCAGCACATCTTCATGCTCCACAATTTTAGTAGCAGGTTTAGTGAAATGCAGTACTATTTAAATATACTTTTAAGGATAAGCTCCAATGTAAAAAAAAAAAAAAACCCCCAAAAAAACCAACAAAACAAACAAAATTTCTCTTGATTCAATTTTATTCACTCTCCATTTTTTAACCACCTACTGCCATGAAGGACAGTCTGTTCATTTGTCAGAAAACTACATCATAAACCAGTGGACAGATTTTAATGAAACTCTCAAAGTAATAATTGGAAGTACTGTAAATCTACAACAGATTAACTTTTGGAGTCAACCCAATTTGAGATGTCTGCCACTGCTAATCAACCTTGGCAGAAACAAAAATGGGTATAACAGTCATTTTCACAGATAATGAGCCATTCGTTGTGTCAGTTGTTGAAACTGACCCTCAGCACATATTTTAGTGACAACAAATTGTACAAGATCTTTGTTTAAAAAAATTGTCATTAATTTTAGGACTCAACTTTGTTAGCAAATTATCTCATGAATCACTGGATTTTTTTTTTTACTGAAACTCACTACAAATAATTAACTGTTGAAGCCAAACCAATTAAAGATGACTGTCACAGCCAACTGGCCTACAGAAATACAAATACCATGCCATGCCATACCATACCAAACAATCCATCCATCCAT
>NC_056514.1:14926986-14936570 GCF_014905685.2 Nematolebias whitei
CTGATGACGCGGTGAGCTGCGCGTTTGACGTCGCTGTGCGAACGTTGGTCTGCTGATTTCATCAAGAGGTTCAGTCTAACAAAAATACAGCTTATTTTATGTCCCTCGACAAACTTGCAGCAAACACCTTGGTTGACCTTTGACCTTGACGTAAGCGCCGCAGGAATGAAAACTGTTCATGACATTCTGTCTGAAGATGAAAATATGTTTGAAGTTTCATTAAATCTTTTTGAGCGGATCAGAAGTTACAGGCCCAGAGGAGCAAAAGTTTACATACAGACTGATAACCGGCTTATAAAAAGACAAACCCCCTGTTTACAATGATCCCAAGCATTATATAAAGGGATTTCCCTGCGCTGCAGGAACAACAGAGAAGGGTCAGTTTTAAAGGAACGCACGAGGGTCAGGATTATTAGGAGCAGTTCTGTTAGAAAACGCTGATGTGCAGAGAAATTATAAAAGTTATTTTAGCCAGTCGTGTTTTTATGGATTCATTTTTATGTAAATCTCATTTACAACAAACTGCAGCACTCTCACATTGGAGCCATCACATGCTGATGGTGCTCAGGCTGCTGATCGCTCCTCTGGGAGGTAGAGAGATGTGACTGGATGTTCTGATCCGATCAGCAGCCTCTGCACCATCAGCACATCACAGTAAATTAAACAGAAAGTTAATTTCAGCCAAGTCAGTCAGTGCTCAGCATTCACACTGCATGTTTTAACAGAAAATGTAATAAATAATAAAAGACTGTTTTTGCCTGTTCTGAGTGAATGTGTTTGAGCATTTGTCTGTTAGCAAAATATCTCAAGAACCACTAGACAGATTTTTATGAAACTCTCAGAAAGTAATTACTGGATGTTCATCTAAAACTGTTTAACTTTCAGAGTCAACCCAGTTCAAGATGGCTGCCCCAGCTAATCAAATCTAGCAAACACATAAATTACTATGACACAGTCACTTAAACAGATATTGACCTCAATTGTGGTGTGGTAGTAGCTGAGAGTCCCCCCCCCCCCCACACACACACACATATTTTAACTGCTAACAGATTGCACAAAATATTGTTCGACATGTTGCCATTAACTTTTGTAATCAGCCCTCTTTGCCTGTTAGCAAAATATCCCTTGAGTTCCTGGATGTACATGTACAGTTGCAGCTAATTGTCCCAAGGCAACACAAAATGACTACAACTCTGTCAGCATCATCTGTTCCCTCTTGGAATCTGCTGTGAAAGATTCTCAGCACACCAAGTTTTAGCTCAATATCTATAAACTTTATTTAGCTAATATCAGTTTTGTGTTTACTAAAGTACATTAGTTGTTACGGCCAACTTGATTACTATTTACTCCAAAAGTTAATCAACTAAATATGTTAAATCAGTAATTATTAGCTGAAAGTTTAATTAAAATCTGTTCGCATTTGTTTGCAAATCTGGCCGCAGTCTATGAGAATCTACAACTTGTCCTTCTCAGCACTGGCTCCCCTCAGGGCTGTGTGTTGAGCCCCCTCCTGTTCACTCTGCTCACGTATGACTGTGCACCTAGCCAACCAGGCTGTCACATTGTAAAGTTTGCAGATGACACAGCGGTGGTGGGATGCATCACAAATGATGAGTCCAGCTACAGGCAGGAGGTGGAACACCTGGAGAGCTGGTGCAAAGAGAATAACCTTCACATCAATGTGAAAAAAGATGAAGGAGATGGTTGTTGATTTCAGATGGAGCAAACCCACCTACACCTGTCCAGTTACAAGTACTTAGGTGCAGTACACCTGAGCGATCTCAGCTGGGGCAACAACACTACCAGCCTGATCAAGAAAGCTCATCAAAGACTCTATTTCCTCAGGCGGCTGAGACGAGCTGGTCTGGGAAGATCAGTCCTCACCTCCTTCTACAGGTGTGCGGTGGAGAGCATCCTGTGCTCCAGCATCAACGTGTGGCATGGAGGCTGCACAGCTGCAGAAAGAAAAGCTTTGCAGAGAGTGGTGAAGGCTGCACAGAAGTCTGTTGGAGTCACTCTCCCCACCATCACAGACATTTACACCTCCAGATGCAGGAAGAGGACCACCTGCATCATGAAGGACCCCACTCACCCAGCACACACACTTTTTGCCCTGCTCCCCTCAGGAAGGAGGTTGAGGAGCATTAAGTGTAGAACCACCAGACTGAGGAACAGCTTCTACCCTGAGGCTGTTAGACTCATGAATATCTAACTAGAATAATCACTGTGAAAAATCACATTATGTTGCTGCTGATCTGTTTCATGTTGCTGCTGATTTGATTCATGTTGCTACTGATTTGTTTCATGTTGCTGTGATCTGTTTCATTTTGCTGCTGATCTGTTTCATGTTGCTGCTGATCTGTTTCATGTCGCTGTGTTCATTCACAGGGGGTGGCTGTGGCTGAGTGGTTAGAGTAGTCGTCTTCCAATGCGAGAGTTGGGGGTTCGAATCCACCAGCAGTCACATGCTGAAGTGTCTCTGGGCAAGACACTGATTCCCTCATTGCCTCTGATGTGTGTCCCATCAGTGTATGAATGTGATCTAAAGCTCTGATTAGTCTCTTTAGAATGATTTGTTCAATTAGCTTTGTAGAGATCTAGTAGAGTTCTGTATGAATGGGTAAATGAGGACACAGATTGTAGGGTAAAGTGCTTTGAGTATCTTGAAATAAGATAGAAAGGTGATATAAAAGTACAGTCCATTTACCATTCATACTCACCTGATCACACAGTCTCATGTTCGTGCTGCTGTTCGGAATATTGCGTTTATTGTTTTTATGCTATTAGTGCTTTGTGTATATATAGTTGATGTTTTTCTTAGTTCATATCTCAGATGTTATTACTGTTTTTCTTTTACATTTTATTGTTGGATGTAACTTGGACCCTGTGTACATAATTTCGTTCCACCACATGTACCACATGGGGTGCGAACGACAATAAAGAAACTCTGCCTCGGATAATTATCCCAGATTTACGCAGGCTTTTGATTTTTCATGCGGCAGTTTTTAATTTATGTAGTTTGTGGCGTTCTCTGATGGATGTTTCTGTGTAGCTGCTAACAATATTACCTTATCTTTCTTTAACCGTGTGTGCTCCAGCAGCACCCCCACCCCCATAATCTTGTAGAGGTCAAAATGCTGATGAAAAAAGGATCAATGCATTAAAAAAATAAATGATTTATTTGTTTTTTGCTTCTGTTTCATGTTTTGCGTCCTTGTTTTGTATCCGCTACAGAAATGTGGGCATTGGTGTTTTTACCTGAGTCTGTCTGTTAGCAAAATATGTTAAAAACCACAGGACACATTTTATTTTGAACTTGCAGAATATAGACATCGCAGGTGCCGCTACAACAGATGAACATTTGCAGTCAGCATAATTCGCGATGGCTGCCGAAGCCAACTGACCTTGGAAATCACAAAAACAACAACTCAGTTAATTTTACAGCTATTGCCCTGAAATGTGGTGCGATAGTCCTTGAGACTGGTCAACGCATATTATAGCAGATTTCACACATTTTTCACAGATTTCACCAGATATTTTTAAAAATATTGCCAATAACTGTTCAAAGTTTTCTTTGTCTATCTGTTAGCAAAATATCTCATAAACCTCAGGGCAGATTTTAACGTAACAATTAGGATATTACCACTGGATGTACCTCTACAAATTTTTACATTTTGCAACCAACTCGGTTCAAGATGGCCGCCACAGCTAATGGACCCTAATAAAGACCAAACGTAGGTTAAATAAGGTACATTTGGCAGATATAAAAATACTTTTATTGCTACCTTTTGTTGTTGGTTTGGGATATCTTTTCTTAAATCAGTAGCATTATCTGGTGGTGTCAACCCTTTTTGTCTGTTAGTAAAACATCTTATCAACCACTGGTCAGATTTGAAATAAACTCTCAGAAAATAATCATTAGATGCCCATCTCCAACTGATGGCTGTCCAGACTTTTTCATCCTGCAGTTACTTTTCAAATGACCAAGTAAAAGTAAGACCTTGTTTACACGAGAACAAAACATTAGTGTTTTTTTAATTGTTTGTTGGGGGTAACAAACAAAAATGAGCAGGTTTACATGAAAACACTGTATTTTCATGTCAGTCGGGTTGCCAGATAAGAAATGATGAACTATAGTACTGAGGCTTTAAAATTATAGTATTTTGACCTAAACTGTCACATGTGCTGAGTAAAGATATTCTAAGATGAGGTGTGTGTTGTGTTTGTTGAACATGTGCACAGAAAAGGAGGGGGTAAATAAGACATTTTACACATATCTGGCAACCCTGATGCCGGGCTCAGCTGCATTCATTGTGCATGCAGCGACTACATGATAGTTATGTCCAAACTGATGAACACACCAATGTCTCTTTGGAGCCTGGATTTTACTAGTTTTGCTCCTACATGTTGAAAAATGGTGAGCAGTACAAAAATACTCTGCTCTCTGACATTTATTATAACTGTTGTTACATTGATTATACCTGTTGTTACATTGATTTTAACTGTTGTTACATTGATTATCACTGTTGTTACACTTATTATAACTGTTGTTACATTTATTATAATAGTTGTTACATTTATTATAACTGTTGTTACATTGATTATACCTGTTGTTACATTGATTTTAACTGTTGTTACATTGATTATCACTGTTGTTACATTGATTATAACTGTTGTTACACTTATTATAACTGTTGTTACATTTACTATAATAGTTGTTACATTTATTATAACTGTTGTTACATTGATTATAACTGTTGTTACACTTATTATAACTGTTGTTACATTTATTATAATAGTTGTTACATTTATTATAACTGTTGTTACATTTATTATAACTGTTGTTACATTTATTATAACTTGTTAGTGCAGAAAAACTATGGACTGCAGTCGCCTGTAGTGTGCATGTACCACTTCACTTGCAGACCATTTCACCTCTCTGTGGGGGGTTCCCCAAACATCTCCACTCTGAGACCTGGATTCAGGAACCTTCAGTTTCAGACAGAATCAGGATGTTGTCTGTAAATGAGCGGACGGACGATTCACGTCGTGTAGACGGGGCCTCAGACTGGCTGCCCTGTCTGTCAATCAAGAGACAAATTTCATAGATGGATGATTGGCTGACGTCCATTTTTAATGCCATTGGATCTACTCATAATACCTTTGAGATCAACTGGTAAGATTGCAAGTGACGTATTGGTCACCCCTGACTAATGGAGTCAATCCAAGTCAAGATGGCCACCACAGCTAGCAAACACAAAAATGCATAAAACTCAGCCAGTTTTAGAGACATTGAGCAAAAACTAGTTGTGGAAGTAGCTGAGAGTCATTCACAGCACATACTCTGAATACAAACTCGAGTCAGGTTGCTCGTTAGGGTTTGGTCATATCTCCTTCATTAAAAGGTTTGAGGGGGGGTTGAACGGCTCCTCATCTCTCAACCCTGGACCATGTTTCCTTACACACCTGCCTCACATCTCCTCTTCACTCCCTCAGTTTCTGTGGACTTCGTGTCTCTGCAGACTGGATTCTCCCAGCCAAAGCAGTATTCTTTTTATCCCCACACAGATCTGAACTCTGCCTTCTGGATATCCTGCCTCGCACCGCCCGGCTTCCTTCTGGTTCATGCATCAAAGGCCACTTTCTATTTTCAGACGTTCTCAGCCTGAGAAGCCTTTGCAGGAGGGAAACGACTCTGCAGCTGGTAAAGCTGCAACGCGAGGATCAGGGAGAAAATCAGCCCTGCTTGTGTAATCTTATAACAGCAGTTATGCTGAACAATAAAAATAACTGTATTACCTGCTGACAGATGCAGTGAAAACAGCAAACAACTTCACATCAGTTATTTCCTCTGATCCGAGGAGTTAACGTTTATAGCAGCACTTGCCACAGAGATAAAATAATGCATTATTTATCACCTTTGATACATTATTGATTAAATATGATAGTGATTCCCCCACAATAAAAACTCTTTTCTCCTCCGCAGATGCTTAGAAACCTGTTTGTGTAAAGATATGAGGATTTATCCATTTGTTTGTTCAAGTTTATTAATTTTTTTTGTTAAATATCTTCAGTGTTGTAGAACTCCAGTTCGTCTTGGCCCTGTTTGCTGACTCTGTGCTTTGTTTCCATAGCGATCATCAGGAAACGTGTAAACAGCTTTAGGAGACAAAAATAGAGACAGTGGAGGAGAATCAAGTGTGAAATGCCGCCTGCCGAAGGTGCAGGGTGTTCGGTCTACGGTTCGGTTCACACCAGGGCCAGAAATCTGCCCTGCTGTTGCAGAGACGTCAGTTTGGGCGGTTCTCCTGCAAACACAAAGAACGTGAGCAGCTTTGCTTCTTGACCTGATTTCAGCAGAACTTCCACTCTTGCAGATTAATGATGAAAGTCTGTGATGACTCACTGAGGGTGACAACATTTGCATAAGCTGAAGTTGTTGAAAAAAGTGTGACATTTGCTAAAAACTCCTCCTTGTTTTTCTTTTACTTATGTCACGTCTTCATTCACAGCACGCTTCAACGTCTTGACATCGTTATCAAAAGGGTGATCCTTTCTGCCTTTTGCCAAATATTTCATAAACTGCTGGACAAACTAACAAAACTCCCTGAAAGTAAAAATTGTATAAACGTCTAAAACTGATTAAATTTAGGAGTCAACCCATTTCAAGGTGGCTGCAGCAGCTAAGCAGCTTTAGCAAACATAACAAGCTGTACACCAGCATCAGTGGTGATTTTAGCCTCTTTTTGAGGGGTGCTCAAACACCCCTAAATTTTAACTCAGCACCACTGAAAAATAAAGAAACCGTCATTAGTAGTTTGTAAAGAAGCTCAGTTCTCAAACATTAGATTCACCAAAATATTGAATAAATATGACATATATCATGACAATCTTAAACGGGCCAGTAAAGTTTGTTTTTGCATGAATCGAATCCTTGACGCCACCTGTCAATCATTCCAGCGGGCTTGTCAGCAATTGACCAATCAGCGATCTCAATTTGTCTTGAAGTGAAACCCCCCCTTACCTGCAGGAGCTCCACCCCCTTTTTCTCTGGCAACGTTGTCAGGGTTTTGCATTTTGAACACTTTGGGGTCTGAGAGATTTTGTGAAAAATGATCATAAAAGATGGTTAAACGTCAGTGGAGAACATGTGATTCAGACATGTGTTACTCTGAGAGTTTAGAGAGCGGAAAACAGTTTATTACATTTCAAAAACTGAACAGTCTCTGGAAAAATGTAAAAGATGATAAAGCCCTGCAGCCGACCACATGATCAGCTGAAAACAACATAAACAGGAAGTACCACATGTTCATCTGTACGAAGGTAACTGCAGGTAAATCCTCCATTTTCTGTCATAATTACATCATATGTTTAATGGTTTAAATTAAAGATTAGTGCTTAAAGCTAGTTGTGATTTGTTTTGTGTGTTTTAAATGTAGATATATGTTGTAACTTCTGGTTGCATAAGTTTAGTCTTTGTTATGATCAGTTAAAACTAAACTGATTTCATTTCAGGACAAATTGAGGTCACTGATTGGTTAGTTGCTGACATGCCTATGGATTGATTGACAGGTGGTGTCAAGGAGCTGACTACTGCAAAAACATTTAAAATAAAATAATAGATTTTACTGGCCTGTTTAAGACAGTCATAATTTATTCTATATATATTCCAAATTTTGATGAATCTAAGATTTAAAAATTGAGTTTCCTTATAAAATCCAGTACCACTTTACAATAAGGCTCCACTTATAGATGGCTAATAAGTAGTTTAGAACTAATTTAGAATAGTTCAGTAATAGTATAATTAAAAGTAATAATAGTAATAATAATAGTAATAGTAATAATATAATAGTAATAGTTTAGAATAGTTAAGAAGATACGTTAATAGTTCCTCTATAAACACTCTTTATAAATCACTAATAACTGTTTATTATACATTAATTAAGGGTGACAGAGAGACAAAACTGACCAGTTTCCTGCCAAATAGTGAACCAAACCTGCCCCCTATATACTTCATCTAGAGTTATTATATTAAACATTTCAGACTAAGTTACTACCTTGTTAGTACAATAAACATTTATAACTCAATTTTTTTTAGCTTATAATATTGTACTTTATCACTGCCTTATAAGTATATACAACTAATATTATATCCTAAAAAAATAGGGTTACAAATGCTTATTGTGCTCAGTCTGAAATGTGTAATATAACAACTCTAGATGAAATATATAGGTGAATAGATTTGGCTCACTGTTTGGCAAAAACTGTTTAGTTTTGTCTCTGTCATCCTTAATTAATGCATACTAAACAATTATTAACGATTTATAAAGTGTTTATGGAGGAATTAATAACATACCTATAAACTATTTATTAGCATCTATAAGGGGAGCCTTATTGTAAAGTGGTACCCAAAAATCCTAATGATGGTTTATTTAGTTTTCAGGGGTGCTGCGTTAAAATTTCGGGGTGCTTGAGCACCCCACAAAAAGAGGCTAAACGCGTCAATACACGTCACTTTGGAGGGTGGGTCCTCGTGACTCAATGAGTGTATTTGTATAAATAAAGGTTTAAAAAAATCAGACCAATGGAATTACCAAACAGGTCACAGCGGACCAATTAAACTTGGAATTACCGTAAACCAATCGCACTCACACTAAATTCTTCAGCTCAGTCATTTTGCACTTCATGCTCAGACCCTCATCATGGCAACACATGAAGAAATGTAGATGATGCAGCTTTCAAGTTCAAGACGATCGATCTGGCAGTCGAAGAAGGAAATAGAGCTGCTGCACGTAAGCCAGGCGTCAATGAATCGATGGCGAGACGTTGCAGCGTGAAGAACTGAATCAATGCTAAAACAACATCAAAAACTTTCAGAGGTAAAAAAAAAAAAAAAAAAAGCAGATGGCCTGAAGTTTTTTTTTTGAAGACTGGGTGAAAACACAGAGAGCGGACGGCCGAGGTGTTTCCACTGTGCAGATCTGACTGAAAGACAAAACAATCGCCACCGAAAACAAGACTGAAGATTTTAGAGCTGGACCATCGAGGTGTCTCAGATTTATGAGACGAAGAGGCCATAGAACTTAATGATCAGTTATTTTTTCTGGGAGGCTACTGTATTTATTTATTTATCGTTTTTAACTAGCCATGTTAAAGGCACTGTTCAGAAAAATAAAAATAAAAATTACTGTGCGTATTTGTGTATGTTACCAGCACATATTTAATTAAAAGTTAAAAAAAATCTTTCTGTTTAAATATCTCATGTTATAACGTGGACATCTTTGGCTTATATCGGCCTATATATGTACAAAATTGTTTTTTTTTTATTTAGTGGGCGCGGCTATATTCATCTGCGCTCAGTAGTCTGTAAATTACGGTACCTCTCTCCCTTCAGTGAAAAAGTTCCGAATTTTCAGAACTTGAAGCACCAGATGGCAGAACAGCTTCTTTCCTGGCTCCGGTAAATTCTGGATCACTCCCTAATGTAACCCCAGTTCACTTGACAACATTTTCCCAATGGTTTGTGAAATATTTTGCTAACAGACACACACATGGACCAAGAACAGTGTTCCAGGTGATAATCA
>NC_056514.1:14936670-14955612 GCF_014905685.2 Nematolebias whitei
CAACGTTCGCACAGCGACGTCAAACGCGCAGCTCACCGCGTCATCAGCTGTCACACGCTTCGCCTTCAGCTCAAGTCTCGCCCGGGGTCACACAGAAAACATTCCCGCGACGCATGACGGCGGTTGAGGGACGGACTGCTGACAGCCGTACAAAACATGACGCATCATTAACGCACGTTCATCCACGAACGTTACGTAGAGTGGCTAAAAAAACATGCTCGCCGTTTTTCAGATGGATGGACAGGGTTTATGCTAATGGTACAAGTTACAGTTTGCAACCCGAACCCCTCCATTCAGAGGAGTTATATAAACGGTCCCGTCATCATCAGACTGATTCTCTTCCCTAAATGCAGAAATCCAAGTGTTTTCTGATAAAAGTAATCTACAGAGTTCCCCAAGGGAGAGAAAACACGAGGGTTTTTACTCACGGATCGGAGGGGTGAGACCGTTCTTGGATCTGTTGTTTAACATCCAGAGAACGCATACCGATCATCCTAAAACACAGAGACGAGAGTTTTTTGTTTTACCTGGATGATCTGCGGATCCTGTCACTTCAGACAGGAGGCGCTGATGCAGGATCAGGTGTTGACATCACACCTGTTAATCTGGGCTTCGCCATAAGTGGAAGGAAGCTCGATTTTCCCGGCCCTGACATTTGTTTTCTGGAGTGGAATTAAATTCAACCACCATGAAAACTCATTTATCACATGAGACGCCTCTAGAGGTGTTTTTGCACGTCTGCATGTGGATCCAGTAAAACAAACGACGGATGATCATTGTCTTTTCCTCTGTGGAAGCAGACCTCCGACTCTGGGGAAACACCTTGTTTTTCTATCAGAGGGAGTCCCCCTCAGCAGACCCACGTCATGGGTCAGTCTTCACAGACACGTTGCTGTCAGGCTGGGGGGGGGGACATACCTATCTCAAGCAGTAGGGGCGCTGTGGCCCCACTACACATCAGCCCACATCAATGTTTTGGAGTGTCGCACAGTACTGAATGTGATTCAACACCTTGCTCCTGTGCTACAGAATCAACACGTGTTGATTCACACAGACATCATGATGACTGCTGCGTACATAACCATCAGGGTGTGCGTTCAGCCAGATGTTACACATTGTGCGAAAGCTACTGAGTTGGGTTCATCAAAACCTGCTTTTATTAGAGCGGTTTACATATCCGGTGTTCTGATGTGACGTCCAAGGGCGGCCCACGTTACGTGGACCGGATCCTCCATCCGGATCTGATGTTTCCAGACGCAGCAGAAGTTGGCAAAGCAGCTGTGGACCTGTTTGCGATGCGAGAAGAACGCTCAATGTCAACTACGGTTTTCCCTGAGCCCGCGAGACGATCCATCGCTGGGGGGGGACGCATTTGCTCACAGTCGGTGGCCCAAAACGCTTTTTACGCGTTTCTTTTCCCCCACCTCCTCTGTTTTTTACGGTCCATGAACCGAGTTCAAGAGGAGGGATTGACAGCTCTCCTGGTGGCTCCCGGCGTGTGAACGCACTATGGTTCCCAGGCCTGCAACGTCTGTTGTTGGGTCGCCGTGGAACTGTCATGGAGGAAGGATGCTCTCCTTCAGGCAGGAGGAGCGACCAAGAGTTACCCAGAAATAGGTCAACACCGGTGGGTCTGACCGCTGAGCGGTCCCACTTAGAGGATGGGTCTCCCTCAGGAGATAGTGTGCACAATTCAAGATTCACGTGCTGCATCTACCACAGTTCTGTACACATCAAGGGGACGGCTTTTCAGCGCTGGTGCACAGAGAAGGTTTAGAGACCACTTCATGCCTTTTAGGCGGCGTGTTGTTTTTCTACAACAGCTGATGGATAGGGAGTTGGCTTTCAGTACGCTTTAACGTACGATTGCAGCCATCTCTTCCTGCCACAAAGGGTTTGGAGACAGAACAGCTTTTATCACCCGCTGATGAAGCGGTTTCTAAAAGGTGTACAGAGATGTAGGCCTGTTTTCACGCCCACTTGTTCCACAGTGGGTTTAACGCTGGTCCTGCGAGCCCTGATCAAAGCTTCAATTGAGCCTCTGGATCAGGTTTCATTTAAATTCTTGTCTCTTTTAACAGCCCTGTTGCTGGTTTTAACACCCGCTAAGAGGGTAAGTAATTATCTGCCCTCTCTGTTGCTTCGTCATGCCTTAGAATTAGGCTGACGGGCAGCTCAGCTGATTTAAGACCAACCCAGCTTTTATGCCTAAAACATCACGAGCTCTTTTAAATCAAGAGTGATATCGTTGGAGGGGTTTTTTTTTCCCTCCCACAGATCAGAAGGGGAAGCATCTGTTCATCTTCTCTGCCCGGTGCAGGCGTTGACGTGTTACGTAACGCGCACAGCTGCAATGCGTTCAAATTCAACAATTGTTTGTGCATTATAGAGATGCTTCTGCAGGTCGCCGTTATCCATCCAGCGCTTGTCACACTGGCTGTGTGAGGCCTTTTCTGAAGCCTACAGAGCATCAGATTTAGGGCCTCCTGTCAACCTCTAAGCACATTCGACCAGGGGTATCGCATCTTCGACTGCTCTGCATAATGGTATGTCAATGCAGGACATTTGCACTGCGGCTGCATGGTCAACACCCTGCTCATTTATTCGCTTTTACCTACGTGATGTAACGGCTCGTTCCATGACACATTCTGTCCTTAGTGCTCTAACAGAATGAATATTATTGTTCTCATGGAACTCTGTTTAAGCTCACTTCTGTCTGCATGCATTACAGTGTGAGATGTTGTTATCAGTCACAGTTGTGTCTGTGTTTCTGGTTCTATTGTCACTAATCAGTTCATGATTATTGTTACCAATCAGTTCATTTGATTATTTATCAATTCATGGACATTAATCTGTTTATACTGTTCAGCCATGAACCAGTTGGTTCATGCCCCCCTCCCCCCCCTCTTTTCAACTTCCTCTTCCCGTTGAAAGTTTTTCCGGGGTATTCATGCTTGTCAGAACGCATAGTTACACAACATGCGTCTATGCATGGCACATAATTACGCGATGCGTAGTTTATGCACACGGGGAGCTGAGTGACAAGACGTTTTTTGGGCAAGCTTCCGCTTCTTACTGTGTTCGAATGGACCCAGTGAGGCGAGGACCACATCGGCTTCGCCCTTTACCCACTAAAGCGAAGGCCTTAAAGGGCGAAGCTTATACGACATAGAACGTTGGTTACGTACTGTAACCCCAGATTCTATGAGTATAAGCGTAGCCCTTTAAGCGTCGGGCCTCACTGGCTCCTAAATGGCTGAAGAAAAAGCTATTTTGGGAGCCGATTTCCCGCTCTTAACGTAATTTATACGGACCGGGTGGGGCCCACACAGCAGGTGGGCGTGGACTAATTTTTTCAGTGCTTATGCTCTGCATAACGGGATAAACCCACTAAAGCGAAGGCCTTAAAGGGCTACGCTTATACTCATAGAATCTGGGGTTACAGTACGTAACCAACGGTTTTAGAGATTAATTTGTTTATAGTTTTTTAAAATAGGTTTAGAGATTATTATTATTATTTATTATTTAGAGATTATTTTTTGCTTTTTGTTAGTGAAGCAAGGTCAGAGGAAGCTGGTTCTGGTTCGGTCATTGGACCCGGTGTTACACCATATTCTGTGACCTGCAACATTGCATGCAACACCGCCCCCTACGGTCACAATATACGGTGGTCACAAAATATGATGTAACACCGGTTCTCAACGAGCTCCAAACAGTCAGGAAGTTGATTCATTTTCTGTTTCCTTACGGTAGATGAACCAGAAGATTCATCTTTAGTGAAATATTTCTAGACTATTGATACATTTCTACCTGTTTGTCAAGACTGGGCCTGCTCCGCTCCATCTGTCTGTTTGGAGGAATCCATTTTGTAATCCGCGCCCGGTGTGGATCACGTGACGCATTGACGTAACAGCGACGTAATGATGTCACCATGAATACTCGATGGGAAATTTAAAAAATCGATAGATGTCCTTGGAATCGATGTGTGGATTACTCAAGTATTCTGTTAAAACCCCAAAGTGAAATGAGAGGGATGTCTTTCACCCGTTTCTCTGCATAAACCTGCCCACTAAGTTCTAATCCATAACACAATACACTTCACTTACCTTGTGCACATATTGGGGTCTTGAAGGCCATGTAAGAACAAAAACATATTACTTTCATCACACAACTGTCAATGAGAAGCAAAATGTGTTTGTCTTGCTGAGTATAAATCAGCAATCATCAACAGTCTGCTTTATTCTTTGTTCAAACGTTGGCTTTCCACTCCAACTCAAACAATTCTCTTTTTGCTACCTGCAGATTGCTTTGCTTTGAAGTAATATAGTGAATGGCTGTCACTTTAGTAATCCGAGTACTGTCAAGACATAGCTGCTAAGGTTAGTGCATTCAGAACTGTAATTACACAGGAAGTGTTTTCTCCTGTGAAAGGGAAGCAGCATCCATTTTTGTTTTCTAGCACAAACACAGTTGTCCTTGTAGTTGCTTAAACCTTTAGAGACTCTCGTGATTAAATTCAGAGTACTGTATAATGCTTACGTAGCAACATCCAGGAGGCCAAACGAGGCATTAGACAGCTGATATGAATAATTCCCATTTAATTATGCTCCTGAATACATCTGCTATTATGAATATTTTACACATACCAAAGAATTCACTGGACATAATAGTTATTGCACAAAATGTCTCTGTATGAAACAAGTTGAACTGCAGCTATGTGCATAGTTTTGTACAAAGATAGAATATCTTTAACGGTGGTCTTTGCTTCTACAATCGTTCTTGAGGAAGTATTTTCATTATAAAAAGATCCACAAGGAAAGAAAAGTGATTTATCACCAAAGGTTAGGGCTGAGTTTTAGTGAAGTCGTAAGCTTTTATGTAACTGGAGGTTCAACTTATAAATATATTATATAAAAATAATTCACAAAACACAGGAGTATATTTTCTCGATTTTAAAATGACCTTTAATAAGAGATAACACTTTGACAGTTTGATTTGTCTTTCAAAGGTCACATCTGAAGAAAATATTCCAACATATGGATGTGGCGCCAAATACAGTGTAAGAATCATCTTTATTGGCCAAGCATGTGCACAAACAAAAAATCTGACTTTGTTTGAAACACTCACAGCATACAGACAATATAATATACATAAACTTAGAGGAAATATAATAAAGGACAAAACAAGAACCTAGCTCCATCTTATATTACAGAGCCTATTGTTCCATATTTTCCTAACAGAGCACTTCGCTCTCAGGCTTACTTGCAATTCCTAGAGTTTCCAAAAGCAGAACGGGAGGAAGATGTTTCAGTTATCAGGCTCCTCTCTTCAAAACCAACTTACAGTTTCTATCCGTAAGTTTTAAGACTGGGATTAAGTCTTTCCATCCATCCATTATCTTTACCCGCTTCTTCCTTTTCGGATTGCGATGTCACTGGCTCCCATGTCCAGCTATCACTGTGTGAGAGGCGGGGTACACCCTGGACTGGTCGCAAGTCCATCACAGAGACACATAGACAAACAACCATTCACTCTCTCACCCATTTCCTACATAAAACAAACAAAGTTGACAATGTGTGCAGAAAATGACTTGGTTCTCAGCACTATCAGTTCACTTCAGTTTATTTATATAGCGCCAAGTCACAACAGAAGTCATCTCAGGGCACTGAACAGAAACATTCATATATAAAAATAATAAGTTAACACTATTTATCTGAGGAGCAGAGTTGCTTTAAGTTTAACTCCATCACAGATTCTCATCTTGAGCAAGCATGAAGACGACAGTAGAAAGGAAAAACTCCCTCAGGAGGTAAAAAACCTTTAGCAGAACCAGGCTCAGGACAAGCGGCCATCTGCTTCAACTGTTTGGGTTTCAGAGGAACAAATGCACAATGGCAGATCAAGGTAGAAATAGTATCAAATGAAAACTATTATATTTTAGCAAATCATTTAAGGAAATTATGTCAATCTGTCCTCTAGTAGTCTAAGTTTAAGGCAGCATAACAAGCCAACCCTAATTACAGGATTTATGTGAGGATTTTTGTCAATACCCAGATACAATGGACTGAAGGAACATGCTGGTGAAGATTCTCAGTCATCCAGGACATGATGAATTCAAAAAGCGTTCAATACAAAAACAACTGGACTTTATTTGTAACAGAAGACGTTTCGCTCCTCATCCAAGGAGCTTTCTCAATTCAAAGAGCAGAGAGTGAGAGATTCAGGTGTAGAGGAACATATATCTGTGATATATTATCCATAAATTAAACGGATTCATTCATTTTTCTGGACTGAATAATATCGTGCATTGAAATTAATTAAACGTAACGTGAGACGTCAATTTTCTTTGACCCATCAAATGAATGCGGTCATTTATTAACAGAATCAAAGTTTAACATCAAACATTTACATTAATTTGGCAAATTGATTTCAACAACAACATAATTAATTAGCAAGCTTTACAATTTAGGAAACCATACGGCCATGATTTCCCTTGCATTAAACCAACAGACATTTCTGAAAATATCTGGATGATTTCTGGCAAGATAGAAGAGTTTAAAGATGGGGGATGAAGGAGTTAAAATTGAGAGAGAAGATGGATGAGGGGTTGTTATGTGTCAGTATCAGAACGGCACGCTCCGTTAAGATCCCAGCTTCCTCCTCGGTACACTTAGGTGGTGTAAATCGACTCTTTACCTGTAGCAGGTGTCTCCACTGGTACGGAGTTCCATTTAACGCACCCTTTCAGCGTCTCCGTAGGAACAGCTGTGAATCGTCCGAAGTAGTGACGGTATTCCGTCCGACACAGGTTCACCCCACTGGTGGACTCACAAGAGGAGTAAGTCCGTCAGAGGCTCCACTCAGATGTGGAGGATTGCATAATTCCCACAAGACTCGGAAGAACTGCGGATCATGTCTGAACCTCCTGTTCTCTCCAGCACTTCTTCTGTTCGGTTTGCTCTCCGAACTGAACTGCTCTCCCACCGCACTCGACTCTCTGGAACTAGGAAGTACCGACATTTAAAGAGTTCTATTTCCGGTTCATCTGGGAAGTTCCTGATTGGTCGATCGACCAGACAGGGGTGTGTTTTAGTGATGTAAGAGGTTATTAAAAGTCAGAAAAACAGAAAAATTGTTTTGGAACGGACAGAAGATGTTTTTGAGACAGACGAGAGAAATGTTTAGGCGAGTTGGGGGAAAACAGGTGCCAGCTTCTCTATTTACGTCTGAGAGGATATAAAAACATGACAGTTCGTCCCAACAACTTGTCTTCGACCTTTGACCGACATCACAACTTGCTCATTTCAGACAGAAGATCAGAAAATGCATGAATTACTCCGTAACACATTCTAACTTGATTTCTACTTTGAATGAGGATTAAAAAATCACTAATACTGTTTCACAGTTGATTTAAAATGAGTAGTTCACTTCAACATTAAAAATGGTTTGAACTAAACACACTTTTGATTATCAAGATATTGTAAAGTAGTAATGATAATAAAAAAGAGAGTGTTCTTTCAATTGATCAGTGCAGGACACACTTAGAAAGTCTCTGGATGAACTTAATCTTGTGTTTCTGGACTCAAATCAATGAAATACAGTTCTTGTCCCAAGAAGGCCCTCAAGGCCAGACTTGACCTGAGGCTTAGTTCACTACACAGGTTATAAGGCTGAGTGAGATAAGACACACACATGTAGATGAACATATGCTGTATATATTCATAAATTAAACGGATTCTTTCATTTTTCTGGACTGAATAATAACGTGCATTGAATTTAATAAAATGTGGACGGAAACGTGTTTATCTTTGACTCACCAACGACAGTGGGTCATTTATTAAAAACGATTTAAACACATCACACATTTACATTAATTTGGCAAAATGATTTCAACAACAACATGACTAATTTAGCAAGCTGTACAATTTGATTAACCATACGGCGATGGTTGAAAAACTTCACAACAGACATTTCTAAAAATACCTGGAATGATTTCTAGCAGATAGAAGAGTTTAAAGATGGAAAGATGAAGTTTAGAGGGAGGGAGATGGTGTTTGTGAGTGAAAAGTGTTGAACAGAACGGCACCCTCCATTCGAACCCAGCTTTCCTCAGTACGCTCGATAGTAAACTCGACTCGTTACCTCTCTGACGATGAATCAGTGGAAACGGAGTTCCAGTTAAGCTACCGGTCCAGCGTCTCCGTAGGATAGCAGAGAACCGTCCGGAGTGGTGGCGGGACTTCCTCAACAACAGTTCACCTCACGAGTGGACTTCACATGAGTGAAGTCCTTCAGAAGTTCAACTCAGATGTGGACGATTGCATAATTCCCACAAGACTCGGAAGAGCTCTGGATCATGCTGGACTTCTGTTCTCCCAAACGACTGGAGCTGCAAACTCTCCACCCCACTCGACTCGACTCGTTTGAACTAGGAAGTACCGACATTTAAAGAGCTCTATTTCCGGTTCGTTTGGGAGTTTCCTGATTGGTCGTTTCGACCAGACAGGGGTGTGTTTTTGTGACGTAAGAGGTCACTAGGAGTCAGAAAAACAGCAAGAATGTTATGGAACAGATTGAAAATGTTTTTCAGACAGACGAGAGGAATATTTAGACGAGTTGGGGGAAAACAGGTGCCAGCCTCTATATTTACGTCTGAGAGGATTTTAAAAACATGACAGTTCGTTCCAACAACTTGTTTTGCATTTGACTCCAACCTTGGACCAACTTACACTGCTCATTCAAAGACAGAAAATCAGAAAATGCATAATTACTCTGTAACAGACCTTAACATGAATTCTAACTTTGCATGAGGATTAAAATCATTATTACTGTTTCACAGTTGAATTAAAAATGATTAGTTCACTACAACATCTAAAAATGGTTTGAACTAAAAACACTTTGATTATCAAACATTTGTAAAATAGTAATGATAATAGAAAATAGTGTTCTTTCACTTGATCAATTCAAGAAAGAAAGTCTCAGGATGGGTCAACCTGTATTTCTGGATTCAAATCAATGAAATGACAGTTTCCGTCCCATAAGGTCCTTAAGGTCAGGATTTGACCTCAGGCTTAGTTCACTACACACACATATGTAGATTGGCAATTCACACCTAAACAAACTTAACAGTAAGAGTCTTTTGTTCCTCTAATTCACAGACGAGGCCCCTCTGTTTCCATCAGGTGTGAAAACCGGCTGGGAATCTGTTTTAAAGTTGCATTATAGGTTTTTGAAAGTGGAAATCTGAGGCCTCCTCCTCTGTTAAGAGACGGCTTTTCTCTTTTTACATAAATTGCTTCCTTCACCCCCCCTCTCATCTGTGTTCTCGGTCCAAAATGTGTACATTTTGGTCCTCAAAAGAGTGTCCCTTATCCATGAGGTGGAGGTGAACAGCTGAGTCTTGTCCTGCGGAGCTGGCTCTCCTGTGTTGAGCCATGCGTCTGTGAAGAGGCTGTTTAGTTTCTCCAATGTAGAGGTCTGGACAGTCCTCGCTGCACTGGACCGCATACACTACACCACTCTGTTTGTGTATGGGTGTCTTGTCCTTAGGGTGGACCAGCCTCTGTCTGAGAGTCCTGCTGGGTTTGACATGTACTGGGATCTTGTGTTTGTTGAAAATCCTTCTGAATTTCTCTGATACTCCAGCAACATAAGGGATGACAATGTTTTTCCATCTGTTGTTCTCCTTTTTCTGTTTATTGGTGTGTTTTGTAGATTTCCTCACTGACTTGACAAAAGCCCAGTTAGGATATCCACATGTTTGAAGAGCTTCTTGAATGTGTTTCTTTTCCTTTTCCTTACCTTCTGTCTTCGTGGGGACGCATTCGGCCCAATGTTGTAAAGTTCTGATGACAGAGAGTTTGTGTTCCAGTGGATGGTGGGAGTCAAACAGAAGATACTGGTCTGTGTGGGTTGGTTTTCTGTAAACTTCAATGTTGAGGCTGTCCTCTCTTTCCATCTGAACCAAACAGTCCAACAGCTTGTTATCATTTGCATCCTCTCTGGTGAACTTGATGTTGTTATCGACCGAGTTAATGTGTCTGGTGAACGCTTCTATTTCCTTAGCTTGGATTTTGACCCAGGTGTCATCCACATAACGGAACCAATGGCTTGGCGTTGTTCCCTCATAGAAGTTTAGGGCTCTCTGTTCCACTTCCTCCATGTAGAGATTGGCAACAATGGGTGACACTGGAGATCCCATGGCACAGCCGTGCTTCTGTCTGTAAAAACTGTCATTGAACTTGAAATAAGTGGTGGAGAGGCAGCGATCCAACAGGGTGCAGATCTGGTCTGGGGTGAAGTTGGTCCTGTTGATTAAGTCCTTGTCTTGTAAAAGTTGTTTTCTGACGGTTTCTACTGCTTCAGAGATGGGTATGCATGTGAAAAGAGAAGTCACATCATACGATACAAGGGTTTCTCCTGGGGTTAGTTTCAAGTGTTGAACTTTGTTAGCAAAATCAATGGAGTTCTTTATGTGATGAGGTGTGTTTCCAACAAGAGGAGCTAAAATACCAGCCAGACTGAAGGAACAACTCAAAGACTCAGGATGCAAAATAACAGTGTGATTATTTACAGTGAAATAAAACTGCTGTTGGAGGGAGCTGGAAACCTGGAGAACGAGGGCAGAAGGTGAGTAATCTCAATATGGTCTTATGATAATGGATGATGATAATTTCTTAGCTCTTACTGAGAGAGTAGTAGAAAGATGGGTGAACGAGGGTCCAATGGTCCAAGATTAACAAGGAATGTCTGCAGGGAGTCCAGTAGTGTTGGGCACTGGTAGCAAGGCAGAAGGAACAGCTGAGGTAATCCAGGAAGACACAGGAGGATGAGGATTTAGACTGAGGAGTTCACAGGGAGATCCAAGGTAGACGAGGAGATCGGCTGAGGAGTCCACAAGGAAGATGGTTCCACGAGGAGGTCGAGGGAGCACAGGAGCACAAATGGAACACGAGAGAACCAGGATGAATATTTACAGCACAAGAGAGCAAGGTTAACTAGCTAGGAGCTTACTACCAGAAGGCGTGTAATGCAACAGCATTGAACTGAGGTCACCAGTCATCCTTTATACTCCTGCCTCTCATCAAGGGGGATGATCTCCAGGTGTGGCTGATTGGCACCGTCATGAGATCTGGAGCTGTGGCTAGAAAGGCTGAACTCCTACAATTTATCAAAAAAGGAAAGTCTTAATCCCAGTCTTAAAATTGGACAATGTGTCAACCTCATGGATAGAAACTGGAAGTTGGTTCCACAAGAGAGGAGCCTGACAACTGAAAGATCTTCCTCCCGTTCTGCTTTTGGAAACTCTAGGAAACACAAGTAAACCTACAGTCTGAGAGTGAAGTGCTCTATTAGAAAAAATATGGAACAATAAGATCTGTAATATAAGATGGAGCTAGGTTGTTGAGAGCTTAATACCAAGGAAGTCGTTAGAGAGGGTGGACTCAGTCAGGTTCCTTGGCACATCAGCAAGGATCTGACATGAACAATGGTCTGCAAGGAGGATTTTCTTCCTGAGGATGCAGAAGCAGGCTGGTCCAGATCCACAGGTGCATAAAAAACATCTGCAGGCACACCACAGAGAGCATCCTCTGCCAAGGCTGCACCGCTGCACCACAGAGGACTCTAAAGTCAGCAGACAAGCCGAGCTCTGTCCTTGTCGACCACCTACATTCTTGACAGAATCTGTGTTTGTATATAAACCCATCACAGAGAGGGTACCAACTTTAGACAAGTGCTTCCAAAGAGAACAGCAGTAGGGGATGTTTGCAGGATCCTTTCCACAGTGAAGACGGTTGGTATATCATTATCCAAAGGACATGAGGCTGCCTCAGTCAGAGGACTCATTACCATTTTCATGAGCCTTGGGAATAGAAAGCCTGTCAGCGTGTACTGTAATGATGAGTGAAGAGTAAAGGAAGGAAAACCTCAGCATGGCCCACATCATGTGTACATTATGTGAAGGCAGCAGGGCACCCGAGTTCCAGTAGTTGTAATGAAGAAGCAGATGGATGCTCATCCTCAGGGACACACCGCCTCCTCACATTTAGCTGAATGCAATGCAGCTGACTGGATTAGAGCCTCCCCGTGATTATGTTGAAATTAGTCAAAGAGCAAACAAAGTAGCTTCATACATGAGGAAACACTTTTAGTGACACCCATGGCCTTCAGTCAGTAACATTCAGCAAAACATCTGGAGCAAGGTACAAAAATATTTTATGATAATTTTTCATTTCAGCCTCCACTAACAGTTTGAAGTGCTAAAAAGTTGTAATTTCTAAAACCTTGTTATAAAAATTTAATATTAAATTACATGTGTGGTAAATGAGATAGTTTGCCTAAAATGAAAAGACTAAATCATCATTTTCCAAAGTATTGTTCTTTTTGTTTGGTTGTAACATTAATGTGGGGTAACACAGAGATGGTTCATTCACAAATGAGGCTTGGGGATGACTCTCTGCTAATTCCACATACAAAAATGTTCTTGATATGTGTAAAACTTGACACATTTGTATTGTTGGATTTCTCTGAGTGTGATTAACTGAAACCCAGGAAGACTCAAGAGACTGAAATAAGAAATTAACAATAAAATTTATAATATTTGCAGGGGGGGGGGGGGGGGTGACTTGTGAGGAAACGAGCCAGTACCTGTGGAAGCAAAATGATGGTTAGTGTTTCTTTCTTTCTTTTTTTAATTTAACTTTTATTTATGCAGGTAATCTCATTGAGTCACCAGGACTTATTTTCAAAAGAGACATGTTTTAGACAGACAACATTTAGAGCACAGACAACAATAAACAACAATAAAAAAACAAAAGCAATTAAAATAAAAAATTGTGTTATAATAACACAGTTCCTGTTAGGAGCATGGACCTATTAGAAGAGTGGTTCAGCCAGCAATGAAGTTCTCTTAGCAGCATGGTCCTTTTAACAGTGTGGTCCTGTTAGCAGCATAGTACTGTTAGCAGAGTGGTCCTGTTGGCAGCATGGTCCTGTTAGCAGAGTGGTCCTGTTAGGAGCATGGCTCTGTTAGCAGTGATGTTCTCTTAGCAGCTTGTTCCTGTTAGCAGAGTGGTTCTGCTAGCAGTAAGGTTCTCTTAGTAGCATGGTCCTGTTAGTAGAGTGGTCCTGTCAGCAGCATGATTCTGTTAGCAGTGAGGTTCTCTTAGCAGCTTGGTCCTGTTAGCAGAGTAGTTCAGAAGGTTTTCTTAGCAGTATGGTCCTGTTAGCGGCATGGTCCTGTTGGCTGCATGGTCCTGTTAGCAGTGTGGTCCTGTTTACAGCACAGTACTGTAGCAGCACGGTCCTGTTTACTGCACAGTACTGCTAACAGTGTGGTCCTGTTTACAGCACAGTACTGCTAGTAGTGTGGTCCTGTTAGCAGCACAGTACTGTAGCAGTGTGGTCCTGTTAGCAGCACAGTACTGTTCGCAGTGTGGTCCTGTTTACAGCACAATACTGCTAGGAGTGTGGTCCTGTTAGCAGCACAGTACTGTTAGCAGCATGGTCCTATTAGCAGTGTGGTCCTGTTAGCAGCATGATGATATTTATGACCGCGGCAACAGACAATAACTGCCTTCCAGAACTGGGTCCAGCAGACACAGAACATTCAAAGTTCCATGTGGAACTGAACTGTTCCATAGAGTTCAGTCCATATGCAGATGGAGGATCATAAGGCAGAAGATCTTCTGGAAGGTTTGTATAACAAACATAAGAGGATTAATGAGGTTGTGGGTGTTCAGGCTTGGAGAGGAGGGTAAGGTTCCAGGTTCCAGCAAGGTGAGTGAAGTAGGTGAGGTTCACAGTTTGGTGTAGGACAGTGGCAGATCGGACAAGGTAGAAGCGGTAAATGAGAGATCTTTCCAGTTATGTGTCCGTATGAAGAGGATTGGTTTTAAGATGATGGTCCAAGACAAACTCAGGCAGGAGGATAAAGGCAAGTCTCACACTTGGAGAACACTGGAATAGATTCTCATCATAAGTAGACAATGTATCTGGGTCGTCCTCAGCTAATGATAGGTCCTCCTGTGCCGAAGCTTCGGAGCATATGTCAAGAAATCCCAGAAGTCTTTGTGAAGCATGTACCAAGGCTTGTGTCATCAAGAGCAAGTGATGATGACATCTCAAGCTTTAGATCACAAAAGGAATTTGAGTTTTGGTGCACGTCATTATCTTATACATTATAAGTGGATCCACACAAAACGTGTGCACGTGTTTGTGTTGGAGTCAGAGGAGCTCATTTTACGGAGCCTGCAAACAGAAGAAGGGTTTCACCTGCGGGGCAACACTTTGAGGAGCTTTCTCCTGATAATATTACACAGAATATTATTTTCTGCCTGTTAGATACTTGAAATGTACGAGTACATTATTCCACAAAGTGCCTAGACTTTTATTTCTCAGTTCATATATTGTTTTCTTCTTTGCTTTTAAATGTGATTTCATTTAAGGTGGGATGGGGGGAGGCATGTAGAATCACAGTTGTGAAGTGTGTTACAAATACAAGTGAATATTATTGTTATTGCTGTTATTACTGTTTTTGTTACATCACCTATAGGTTATTTTCCATTCCACGGTGAGGTGCTCGTTGTGTTCCAGGGAAGTGGTGTACATCAACACCATCTCTTCTGTGTTGCAGTATTTCCCTGCTTGTCATGAAAATAATGAGGACAATATCGCAGACACAGTAGTATCCTGTTTCATTCTTCAAACAACTGCGAACATAATGACATTAATAATACTTCGTTCAACGTATACATATCACAAAATGAAGACACAAGAACAGTCATTGCACGTTGTTTGAGTTTTGTACCTTTTAATCACAATAAAATATAATTTCATCTAATGTAATCCCAGCAGGGCTAAAGGAGGCACTGGATGAGGCTCCATGACTGTTCGAGACAAACAGCCAGCAAAGACAAAGGCTTCAGGGACTTTGTTGCAAAATTGGATCCAACCCATGTTCGCCCATCCAGAAAGGTACACGTGGTGACATGCATAAAGTATGACTAGTATTGAAATGAATAATCATTGTTTTTTTTGTCTCCCTTAAGGCTATGGTTGAATCCAAAGCTGAAGTTTTAAGAGTTCCTGCAATGAGTTTGACAGCAGACATGTAAGACAGAAACTGACTGAGCTCGGCAGAAAAAATACTTGTCTTTAACGACAATGAAAAAAGCCACAATGACCCCAGTAGTCATACATTCACTGGGGTTGTGTGCACATGAATCCTCAACAAATTAACCATTTTTGAATCAAATGGAATGAAAGCTTCATGGCTTCATCACTACCTCTGGTAGCCTTGGTCCTTAAATACAGCAAGGTGGCTCATTTGAGGAACAAGCCACAGCAGAGAACTCCTTCCTGCCACTCAGGAGCTGCAAAAAGGTGATGTGAACACAAATGATACTGGAATCTCTACTGAACTGAGGAATAGCTCTATCTCTTTGCAGGAGTGAACTGTAACTACAAGAAAAAGGTTTGTAAGCTCAATAACCTAGGTAACAACAAAAAAAGGTTAAATCATGTCATCTGGATCAGTTTCTTTAAGTGAAAAATGTTTTTTGCCCCATCCAGAGGACTTGGTCAGTCTACGGTCTGCCAACCAGATCTGTCCCATAGGTAGCCTTCATTGGCTGTGTTTCAAGCCAACCTCCTGTGCGCACGATGATTGATTATTTTGAATGGGTGTGTTCTGCAAGTGTTAAAAGTCCACTTCTGAGATTCCACATGAGGTTGGCTTGAAACACAGCACCTATGGGGCAGATCTAGTTGTCAGGCCTCAGCCTGACGAAGTCCTGTGGATGTGGGATGAAACGTTTCTCACATTAAAGAAACTGGTCCTGATGACATAATTTAACCATTTTTATTGTAACTACAAGAGTTAGGTCTTCATTCAAGAAGTAATATTGCATTCGTAACAACCACTGAGGATCAAGAGTCAATTTACAATCAGTCTGGGGATTCGCAGTAATGGTAGTGCTTTCCACCTTTTTATACTTCAGTTGCTCATGGGGTCATTTCTTTACAGTCACTAACACCAACCTGAACATAAACACTAACCCAGCACTTTACATAAAAACCAACAGGAACAACCCATCTGAACACAGAACCTGAAAAAGTTCACCCATTTCTGTCTCTAGATTACCCAGAAGGCCCTGCTGGCTCACACTGTTTCTTAAATTCAAGTACAAAATGTAATTTTAATCATTCGTCTTGAAATAAAACAGTAACTCACAGACTTACTGTTAATGTCAAATTTTATCAATGAAACCAAAACATAATTTTGGTTTGGGAAATAATTTTGGGATTTTGGCACTTCATTTTCTAGAAAAATTACAACTTCTGTGTGGATTGTGGCATTTACATTATGCAATTGAATGCATCACAAATCTTCATGTGCTAGGAAAAGACAAAGTAACTCTTGCAGGGCCTTCTAAAGGCTCAGAGTCTCATGTTTAGGTCCCACCCCCTCTACATCAACCTTCTGATTGGTTAATTTTCTTGTCATTTATTAAATAAACTCCTTCTGCAAACACTGTGACGGAGCTCAGCCTTCTCTAACGACAGAGAAGTCCTAACCAATGACAACAAACCTTCAAACACATTTCTGCTTTGAGACAAAAATTCTGTCGAATCAGATTGGATAACTGTTTTAATTAATGAAAAGGTTCTTACTTAACTGCAAAGTCCTTTATAGAAATTTTAAAAATAGCAACAAAAAACTACATTGAAAATATATACTAGATATAAAATAAATGACCACGCAAGCACACAAACATGACAACGCTGCTAGCAGGATCATGCTGCTAAGAGAACTATACCACTAACAGGACCACATTGCTAACAGAACTATGCTACTAACAGGACCACATTGCTAACAGGACCACACTGCTAACAGGACTATGCTGCTAACAGAACCACATTGCTAACAGGACCATGCTGCTAACAGAACTACATTGCTAACAGGACCATGCTGCTAACAGAACCACATTGCTAACAAGACCATGCTACTAACAGGACCACACTGCTAAAAAAACTAAATTGCTAACAAGACCGTGTTGCTAACAGGACTATGCTGCTAATAGAACCACTCTGCTAACAGGATCATGCTGCTAACAGAACCACTCTGCTAACAGGACCATGCTGCTAACAGAACCACATTGTTAACAGAACCATGCTACTAACAGGACCACACTGCTAACAGAACTATGCTACTAACAGGACCACATTGCTAACAGGACCACACTGCTAACAAAATTAAATTGCTAACTAGACCACTCTGCTACCAGGACCATGCTGCTAACAGAACCACATTGCTAACAGGGCCATGCTGCTAAGAGAACCACATTGCTAACAGGACCATGCTGCTAACAGAACCACTTTACTAACAGGACTATGCTGCTAACAGAACCACTCTGCTAACAGGACCATGTTGCTAACAGAACCACTCTGCTAACAGGACCATGTTGCTAACAGAACCACTCTGCTAACTGGACCATATTGCTAACAGAACCACTCTGTTAACAGGACTATGCTGCTAACAGAACCACTCTGCTAACAGGACCATGCTGCTAACAGAACCACATTGCTAACAGGACCATGCTGCTACCATAACTACTCCGCTAACCGAGCCTGCTGCTAACATTGCTTTTATGACACCGTTTTTATTTTAATTTATTTTTTATTATTGTATATTTTTCTCTGTACTTTATGTTGTCTATCTAAAACAGCTCTCTTGAAAAATGAGTCTTTGTGACTCAATGAGACTACCTGTATAAATAAAGCTTGAATTAAAAATTATTAAATCAAAATTTAATGCATCATTGCATATTTGCTGAATTTTTAGGGCTTTTCTGAAGACGTAGAAGGCCTCGAGGGTTGTCATTATTTATTTGACAAACTAACGTTGAAAGGTAACTTCAGTGTGTTTAGATCTGTTAACTGACTGGTCACAGGAAGTGCCTCTTTCTGGATCACAATATCTGATCATGTCTCACCTCCTCCAAACAGCCTCTTCTGTCACACCAAGCAGAAAAGTTATTTTTATTTTTTTAACGTTTGTTGGCGTTTGTAATTTAGTTTATCT
This sequence comes from Nematolebias whitei, assembly GCF_014905685.2. NCBI lineage: Eukaryota > Metazoa > Chordata > Actinopteri > Cyprinodontiformes > Rivulidae > Nematolebias > Nematolebias whitei. The sequence goes on from NC_056514.1 coordinate 14,954,756, forward strand.
CCTTTGCTTATCATGTTTTATTTTCAGTGTTTTTCTGGTCCCAGTGTTTGGTTCTGTATTCGGATCAGTCCTTTTGTTCTCCTGTGTGTTCCCAGCCACGTTTGGTCATTTGTCCCAGTTAGTTTTGACTCCTCTGTCCAGCCTCGCTGCCTCGCACCTGCTCCCCGTCTCGTTTAGCTCGGCTGTTTGTCATCTCCTTGTCAGCCTCAGCCTGGTTATCACTCAGGGTTCACAGCATGATGTTTTATGAGCTGTTCAGAATCTAAACCTCACTCTTTGTAAGAAGTTTGTTGTCTTGTTAGCCTGCTCTTTTTATTTGGTTAAATTGAGTTTTATTTTTGAGCTCCCAGTGTCAGTCTGCGTCAACGCTCATATCCGTCTTTTCTACATCCACGGATCTTCTCTGTGGGCTTCCTCTTTTTCTTCTTCCTGACTTACACAGCAATCTGTGTTTTAGCACAATGCCACCTCTCTAGGCTCACTTTCACCTGTTCCCTACTCATACTACCAATCACAATGTTACCTGCCAAAATACTGCTTATATAAAGAGCATAACTATTTGCTGATGATCAAATGCTCTTGGTTTATTGTCTTGTTGCTTGTATTGCACCAGCTAGGTCATTAATTTATTTAATAAAATGTCACGTTCATTTCTATAAAAGTAAACAAAGCAATAATTTATTTTGTTGTCATTCTCTACTAACATGCTTTCGTGTGAATAACATATTACACACACACACAAACACACACACACACATATATATAATATATATATATGCATATGTATATATATATATATATATATATATATATATATATATATATATATATATATATGTATATATATATACATATAT
>NC_056514.1:14956012-14966863 GCF_014905685.2 Nematolebias whitei
AAAAACAAAGAGTCACTAATCTGGGAGTGATAATGGACCCTTCCCTGAAACTTAACAATCATGTAAACATGATTGTTAAATCATGTTTCTTCCAACAGAGGCGGCTGTCTAAACTGAAGCCTATATTGTCCAAAAATAACCTGGAGACAGTAATACATGCATTCATTACATCTAGGCTTCATTACTGCAATTCACTCCTGTTTGGTATCAGTCAGACCTCCATTGCACGACTACAACTGGTCCAGAATGCAGCAGCCCGATTTTTAACCAGCACAGGCAAAAGAGAGCACATTACACCAGTTTTGGCTCCACTGCACTGGCTACCGGTTCACCTTCAAATCCAGTTCAAAATATTCCTATATGTCTAGAATTCGCTGAACAGTTGCGCCCCCCCCCCCCCCCCTCTGATCTGCTACAACCGTATGTCCCACCACGTTCCCTGAGGTCAGTGGACCAATTGCTCCTCACAGTTCCAGGAACTCGTCTTAAGTGCAGAGGTGACAGGGCCTTCTCTGTAGCAGGACCAAGACTTTGGAATGAGTTACCTCTGCTTGTCAGACTGTCCCCCTCTCTCTTGGTTTTCAAATCCCGTTTAAAAACCCACTACTATTCAGTAGCTTTCAACACCAGAGGATCTGTGTATTGAACCTGTACGCTCCACACTGGTTTGTTGTCATATTTATTATCTGCATCGTTTTTATGTCTATATTCTGATTTACTTCATTTTGTATATTTCTTTGTGTGTTGCCTGTTTTTCTGTCTGTACAGCACTTTGGTTGGCCTTGTAGCTGTTTTAAGTGCTCTATAAATAAAATGGTATGGTATATATATATATATATATATATATATATATATATAAAAGTGTTTGATTGCTAATGGTGGTTTAATGTGTAAAGTGCAATTGCTTCTCTACCGACTAAAGCAACTTGTTAATATGCTTTTAACTTGAAATTTGTTTTAAGTTAGCAGCTTCAATCTACTGACTGTTTAATGGAACACCATCCATCCATCCATCCATCCATCCATCCATCCATCCATCCATCCATTTTCTTCCGCTTATCCGGGGTCGGGTCGCGGGGGTAGCAGCCTAAGTAGGGAGGCCCAGACTTCCCTCTCCCCAGCCACTTGGGCCAGCTCTTCCGGGGGAATCCCGAGGCATTCCCAGGCCAGCCGAGAAACATAGTCCCTCCAGCATGTCCTGGGTCTTCCTCTGGGCCTCCTTCCGGTGGGACGTGTCCGGAACACCTCACCAGGGAGGCGTCCAGAAGGCATCCTAAACAGATGCCCAAGCCACCTCAACTGGCTCCTCTCGACGTGGAGAAGCAGCGGCTCTACTCCGAGTCCCTCCCGGATGATCGAGCTTCTCACCCTGTCTCTAAGGGAGAGCCCAGACACCCTGCGGAGAAAACTCATTTCGGCCGCTTGTATCCGAGATCTCATTCTTTCGGTCACAACCCAAAGCTCGTGACCATAGATGAGGGTGGGAACGTAGATCGATCGGTAAATTGAGAGCTTCGCCTTTTGACTCAGCTCTCTCTTCACCACGACAGACCGGTACAGCGCCTGCTTCACTGCAGACGCTGCACCTATCCGCCTATCGATCTCACAATAATGGAACACTAATCATTTAATTGTTGTTTCTGTTTAAATGAACCAGATCAGCTGCTGTTTGGAAGGTTGGGTCACAGACACGAGACTTCATCTTTCTTTTGTTCCTAGCTTTAAAAAGTAGTTTAAATATTCATCTCTTATTAGATTTTGATATTAGTTTACAGAATATTGTAAAAACCTGATGCTCTGATGTGTCACGTTGTAGCTGACTGGCTGCAGTGAATTTATGTATGAGTTCAGGACACACACTCACTGTACAACAAAAATTCAGTCGGGACATTTGCTTGAAAATGTCACAGCTCCAGATAACGCTCAGATTATCTTCCTCCTAGCACGAAGGATGTTCAGCAGACGTGTCCCGACATGAATCATAACATCTTTTTTGTTCTGTTCACAGATTTTCATGAACTATCAGACAGCATAAGGCATATCTCTGCATCACTCATCAAGATCTCTCTGTTTCCTTTTTATAAGTTAAAAAATATATTGGTTTTTAAAGTGAATTTAAAGCAAAACAATTTTTTAACCATTTTATCGTCTGTAAATATTTGCTTTTTATGTATCCTTGTTGTTCTTTCACATGAGGGAACAGAAGCCTCCATGCACAAAGATTCAATTCAGTTTATTTATATAGCACCAGTTCACAACAAAGTTGTCTCAAAGCACTGAACAGAAACATTCACATACATAAAAAAGCCAACTAGTAAAGTTTTCTATCTAAGGAAGAAGTAGACTCGTTAAATCTTCACTTTGTCGCAGTCTTTCAACTTGAGCAAGCACAATGGCAACAGTGGAAAGAAAAATCTCCCTTTTAAAAGGAAGAAACCTCCAGTAGAACCAGATTCAGGACAAGCGGCCATCTGCTTTGACCGGCTGGTTTGAGAGGACAGGAAGGAGAGACAGACGAACACAGAATGGTAGGTCCAGATGTTGGTGCAGGTGAACCTGAAAGACAAAAAACACACATGTCAAGGATGGAAAAAATAATTACAAATACAAAACAGGTTGAGCAGAGTAAGTAGAGAAATTAGCAGAGTGAAGAAATGTGGTCAGTTTGTCCTCCAGCAGTCTCAGCCTATAGCAGCATAACTAAAGGATAGCTCAGCAAACCCAAGCTGACCCTAACAGGGTAGGTCATATTTCTCCAGTTTTAGCTTCTCTCCATTGGCTCCCTGTCAAATCCAGAATAGAATTCAAAATCTTACTTCTAACCTACAAAGCTCTCAACAACCTGGCTCCATCTTATATTACAGATCTTATTGTTTCATATTTTCCTAACAGAGCACTTCGCTCTCAGACTGCAGGCTTTCTTGTGGTTCCTAGAGTTTCCAAAAGCAAAATGGGAGGAAGATCTTTCAGTTATCAGGCTCCTCTCTTATAAACCAACTTACAGTTTCTGTCCATGAGGCTGACACATTGTCCAGTTTTAAGACTGGGATTAAAACTTTCCTTTGTGCTAAATCCTCCAGTTAAGACTCTGGCAGCAGCATTTTGGATTAACTGAAGACGTTTTAAAGAAATTTGTGGACACCCAGATAATAAACCATTGCAATAGTCCAGTCTAGATGTGATAAATGCATGAACCAGTTTTTCTGCGTCAGTTTTGGACAAGATGTTTCTAGTCTTAGGGATATTGCACATATGGAGGAAAGCAGTTTTGGTAACATTTTTAATATGGGGGTTAAAAAAACATATCCTGATCAAAAATAACACCAAGGTTTTTAACAATAGAAATGGACACCAAATTAATGCCATCCAGAGAAAGTGAAAGACTGAAAAATTGATTCCTAAGATGCTCAGATCCAAAAACCACAATCTCAGTCTTGTCTATGTTGAAAAGCAGAAAATTAAGGGTCATCCAGGTTTTTATGTATTTAAGACATGCTTTTTACTTAAGTAACTGGTTGGATTCATCGAGTTTCATGGATAAATATAACTGTGTATCATCAGCATAACAATGAAAATTTATCCCATGTTGTTTAATAACATTACCTAATGGAAGCATATATAAAGTAAAGAGTACTGGTCCAAGCATTGAACCCTGAGGAACTCCATGAATAACTTTGGTGTATCATGAAGATTCATTATTTAAAAACTGGAATCTATCAGATAGATATGATTTAAATCATTTTAGAGCTTTTCCTGTAATCCCAATATCATATTCAAGTCTCTGTAGTAGAATATTATGATCAACTATATGAAATGCAGCACTGAGGTCTAACAGGACCAGTGTAGACACATGCCCATTAGTGACTTTCACCAGTGCTGTTTCTGTGCTATGACAAGCTCTAAACCCTGACTGAAACTCTTTAAACAGATTATTTCTTTATACATGTTCATGCAACTGACCTGCAAATATTTTTTCAAGAATTTTTAAGATGAAAGTTAAATTAGATCTAGGTCTATAATCGGTTAGGATTTCTTAAACAAGGTCAGACTTTTTAACTAAAGGTTTAATTACAGCAATCTTAAAGCACTGTGGTACATAACCATTCATTAAAGACAAATTACGATAAGCAGATCCAAAATGTGGCCATCAATTAGGGGAAATACCCAGGGTTTAATTTGTGATGCCGGAACACAAATAACAGGTGGTCCAGCTGGTGGTGGTGGTGTGGGGTCGGTGCGGTGGGGTGCGAGGGTGGCCCGTGGGTCCTCCCCCGTAAATTTGGAATAAAAGAGATGTAATTTCCTGCATTTTGGTGTATTTTAACAGGTTGTTAAACATCTGTAAACATTTGATTAAACTGATTAATAACAGGTCTCTTGTAAACGAGTCCTCGAGGCTCAATAAGACTGGCAACCTGTATAAATAAAGGTTGAACTGAAATGTTTATTTTAGAGAGTAGTGAATAGAGCAGCTCTGATTCTGTCAAGCATTCTACCCCCCCCCCCCCCACACACACACACACAAACTTTAATGTCCGACCCGAACTCTTCTCAGCTGAATTCAGTCCTGGGTGTTGTTCTGCTCCAATCTCTATCACCACTGTCTTCAATTTTCTGTTGTCCAGCTAAGGACAATCCATCCATTCATTTATTTTAGATAATAAATTGGAGTGTCTTTTTGACATTTTGATCGCTGTTATTTTGACTAATTTTGAAACATGCAACATGACGTAATGTGAATAATACACATCCAACATTTCACTCGTATTTTTTTTTACTGTAAGATTTTTAATTTATTATCTTTGAAATGTATGCAGGAGTTCTGACACATTGGCAGTTGTGCGCACTCTGCAGAGCTATCTGGAGACGCTTCTGTGCGTAAAGCATGCACTGTCTGCAGGGCGCACAGCTGAGCGAGGTGAAGCTGACACCCCACCTACGTCAAACATTCCATTAAATACAGTGAGTGGTTAGTGCTACGTTTGTGCTGCTTTGGTTTCTGAGACACAGCTGAAGATGGATGAAGACGCTTCATCCCCGTGGGACATGCGTTCAGCATCTCTGCTGGCAGGAGCGAGCGCACGAGCTGATGTGCCTGCTGCAGCAGTAACATCCACTCCACAGACATGGACAACATCTCCTCGTATTTTTAATAAATAATCAAAATAAAAAATGTGCAATGACTTTGGACTTTTATGGGCGGAGATTAGGGGCTGAATATAATTTTTAAACTCGACATTAACATAATAAAACCAGAGTAGAACTCAAGTATTTGATGACATCATAGATCTCAAGATACAAAAATAAATAAATAATTAAAACCGCAAAAAAAAAGGTAATTATTTACAACAACAAAAAAAGACCAACAAAACATTGGGAGCGTATATTATGCTCCTACCATTTATCATACTGCAAATAAGTCACAGGAAAAACTAAACTATTAGTTATTATTATTAAACTGCAAACGTGAAGAAACGTGCAGCACGTCAAAAACGAAACTTAACCGAAACTGGTTCGGTGGATTGGACCCGGTGTTACACCATACTCTGTGACCTGCAACAATGCAACACTGCCCCCTACAGTCATACGGTGGTCACATAATATGACGTCACTACGGATACTCGATGTTAAATGTTTAACCTCGATAGAGGTCCTAGCAATCGATGTGTAGATTACTCGAGTACTCTGTTAATACCCTAGCGGAGATATGAGCTGCTGGATTCGAGTGAACAGTTGCCGGAACGCACATGGTGAAAATGAGAGAGTTCCCGGATCTTGTTCCGGCAGGATCCGGCTCAAATTAACCGCTGGAAATACCTCTTTAAAGAGTCTGATTTGGATGTGGATGGTCTGGATGAAGCTATTATTTTTGACAATTCATAGAGCTCATCAGGACAAAAACAGTCCAAACAAAAATCAGGTTCTAGTAATATCTCTAAAGCTGCATCATCTGACTTGGAATCAGGGGTAGTAGTAAGAACAATGGTTTGAATTTTCTCTCTAATTGAAATAATTTTATTTATAAAGAATTTCATAAAGTCATCACTGCTAATAGTTGTAGGGATACTGTACATAGTTCAACAGAGATGGGACTTTTCATTAGTCTAGCTATAGTACTGAACTGGTTTATTTTTATTCTCATCTATTAAAGATGAATAATATAAAGTTCTAGCTTTATGGAGTGCTTTCTTATATGTTAGCAGACTATCTCTCCAAGTTAAATAAAATGCTTCCATTTTAGTAGAGTGCCATTTTCTCTCCTGGTTTCTAGATGTCTATTTTAAAGCACATAACTCAGAATTGAACCAAGCAGCCAGTTTCCTCTGATTGATTACTTTTTTACCCCAGCGGAGCAGTTTTGTCGAGGGAAATTTGCATTGAAGTTGTAAAATTATTAACAAGAACATCTAAGTCACTGCTTTCTGATGTATTACTCTGCAAGACAGAGGAAAACATTTATTGAAGAGATTGTTTCAGTTTGTTTACAGCGTTTTCTGATAAACACCTGCTAAAATGAAATTTACTACCTGTGAATGTGTAGTCATTTAAGATAAACTCAAAGTTGTTAAAAAATGGTCAACGGGATTTTGAGGATGGATGTATTACTAAGTCATTCATTTTGATGCCATACGTCAGAACCAGGTCAAGAGTCTGATAATGAGAATGGGTAGATGTGCGGACGTTTTGGGTAAAACCAATTGACTCTATTAAATTATTAAAGGCTATGCTTAAGATATTACTTTCAAAGAACAAAGATCATGGGTATAATATCCTGTGGGTTCTTTCTGTGTGAAGCTGGCATGTTCAGGTCCATGGATGTTTTCCAGTTACTCCGTTTGACCCCCACAGTCCAAAAACATGCAGATGAGGTTCACTGGAAAATCTAAACTTGACAGCTGTGAGAATATGTGTGTAACCCTGAATCAATGGTTCCTCAGATTTTTCAGGTTATTCTTTGTTATAAAAGTTCCATTATAGTTGCTTGAGTATCTCAAATTAAATGAGCCATGTTAAATTCTCTCTAGCGTTTAAGTCAGAGTTTATTAAAAAACCCAAAATTTAATCTTTCAAACGTTTTAAGGGCAAACAATGTTTTACCTGATGTTTTGAAAATATAAGTTGTAGACACTCTTCAAAATAAGAGTTTAAATTGATAAATCTACAGACGGAGGACAAAAAAGCTTTGCATTAAATAGAAATTTTGTCAGGTTGTTAGGAGTTGGACCAAGAAATGCAGATGAACATGAAGGTCTGAAAACTTTAAGATTTATAAAAAACATTTTTGTTAATTAATTTAATTAAATAATAATTAAAAAAAAGGCTGATGTGGCAACAACAATAAAACAACAGGCCCTCAAGATGACACAAGAAAACCAGCATGACAGTGAGTGTAAGAAAGCTCAGGTATAAATGGACTGGTGCTCATTAAGAAATTGAAAACAGGTGTCATTAATGCTGACTGGGAACAGGTGTAAGTGGGCGGAGCAGAAACTAGACAAGTGATACTGGTGCGTGAAAAAACACAAAGGAACAAAAATAAGGAATAAACCTAACTATAAACATCAAAAACTTGAAAAAATAACCACAAATTAAAAAAAAAAATCAAGCCCTATCCCAACAAGTTTCGCAGTCAGTGTTTAGGTGACAAGTCTGACACCTTTTAAAACATCCCTGGGTTGTCGAAGTCTAAGAATTTCTTAGGATTTTTGAGTGTTTGGATTATTTCTAATGCATCGTGTAGATGAACAGATGCTCAGATATATTCATCAATTAACACGGATTCCTCATTTTTCTGGACTGAATAAAACGTGCATTGAATTTAATGAAATGCAAACGTGAGACGTCAATTATCTTTGACCCATCAAAATGAATGCGGTCATTTATTTACAGAATCAAAGTTTAACATCAAACATTTACATTAATTTGGCAAAATATGAAAACACATAAGCAACCAATCAGGAAAAATCATACGGCCATGATTTTTCCGTTGCTTCACCACAGACATTTATGAAAACTGTACAATTATGATCTTAATCCACACGGCGGTGGATGAGCACTTTACACAGACATTTCTAAATATCTGGAAGAATATCTACTTGAGAGAGGAGTTTAAGGATGGGAAGGAAGTTAAAGGGAGTAAAGGATGGTGTTTGAGGGAGAGTGTTGAACAGAACGGCACTCTCCGGGCTTTCTTCAGCTTCTTCCTTACAGTACACTTAGGTGGTGAAATCGACTCTTTTACCTGGAGATGTCTCAGGCGAGATTCCGTTTAACGCACCCTTTCAGCGTCTCAGTAGGATGCTGTGAATCGTCCGACAGTAGTGGCGAGGCTCTGTCCAACACAAGCTCACCTCAGTGGAAATTGTTATAATCCCATGAAACTCGGAAGAGCTCTGTGGTCATGTCAGGGTCTTCTCGGCTCCCACAGCAACTGCACAGCACTAGGACATATCAGAACTGTCCGCGCCGCCGAACTTCTCCAAAACCACAGAACTCCACAGAACTGGGCTTCTCCGCGCAGAACTGAACTCACTTCAACTCTCACAGAACTCACAGAACTGTGTAGACCAGGAAGTACCGACATTTTAAAGAGCTCTTTTCCCGGTTCACTTGGGAGTCTTCCCATTGGTCAGAACCGACCAGACGGGGTGTGTTTTGTGACGTAAGAGGTTAGAAGACAGCAAGAATTGTTATGGAACAGATCAGAAATGTTCTCAGAGACATAGAGAGTTTTGTTTTGGCGAGTTTTAGAAACAGGTGCCAACTCCTTCTGTTTACGTCTGAGAGGATGTAAACAAGACAGTTGTTCCACACATGTCTGCTTCGACTCCTGACCCTGGAAAACGCACACTTGCTCATTCAAAGACAGAAATCAGAAAATGCATAATTACTCTGTAACAGCTTTAACATGAATTCTAACTTTGCATAAACAACTAAAAATCATTGTTACGATTTTACAGTTAATAAAATTGATTAGTTCACTGCAACATCTAAAATGGTTTGAACTAAGACACTTTAATTATCAACGTTTGTAAAATAGTAATGATAATAAAAAAGAGAGTGTTCTTTTCACTTGAATTTTCAAGAAAGAAAGTCTCAGGATGGGTGAACCTGTATTTCTGGATTCAAATCAATGAAATGACAGTTTCTGTCCCACAAGGTTCTTAAGGTCATTGATTTGACATCAGGTCAAGTTCACTACAATCGTGTTGGATTTTCTCAGCATGTCTTTGCTTCCTCTTCTCTTTCCAGTCAAATTGTCTGCCGTAAAGAAAACTTCATGGCTATGATGTGAGGTGCACCCTCAGCTGCTCAGCTGTTCCACACATAATGAACACTGTGGTAAATTTGCAACCACCAGTGCATCTAAACTGAAATATACTCAGACTATGGATGGAAACCAGAGCGCCCAATAACCTCCCCACCTCCAGTCCAGGGGAGATGTTGCAGATTACACAGAGCCAGCCAGATATGAACCAGTGCATTATTACACAGAGGCACTAATGCAGGAAACCTCACCTGGACAAGTCACGGTTCAACAAATGTGCACACATCCACTAGCCTCACAAAAATGCCCCATGCACCTATCAGTGAGGCACCGTGTGAATGCTGATGGCAGAAATGAGCCTGCTGACACAAATAAAACAGCTTTATGCCTTGTAGTGCTGTAAAATGATCTGACAGGGCAGGATCTCACACTGTAGTAGTCAGATATTCATCCATCCATCCATTTTCTTCTATCTGCTTCTTCCTTTTTGGGTCACGGGAGTCACTGGTGCCCATATCCAGCAGTCAATGTGTGAAAGGCAGGGGGCAGGTCTCCAGTCCAGCACAGAGTCAGACATACCGAGGATTAAAAAACAGCAAAAAACAATCAGGCCCTCTGATATACTGCCGTTTCAATTAGCAGCTATGTAAAAGTAGAAACATCTAGCGTGAGTGATGTCAACACATAAGATGTTTTGTGGAAAACATATGAATTTATTCATGCTTAGTGTGAGGGAAAGTCAGTCTTTCTTGCATCTGACCACAGCTAGGAGGTGGTGAGGCTGCACTCATCAAATATTGAACATTATGTGATTTGTTATGTGCACTGACATCTATCATGTACAACTAAAAGATGGTTGTAAACACTGCTTGTCTGAACATTGATAAAATGGACCTGCCATGTGGGGTAAATAAAGTGGCATCCTGTTGCATTTCTACAATATGTTTTAAAGTGATGTACATACACCTCCTTCAGCCCATGTTTTGTGCATACCCTTGGGGTAACAATGAAATCTTTTGGAGCGTAGTTGGGATTTACAAAAGCAAACTTGATGAGAGAACATTAGCACACACCAACCCTGAGCCATACTTCACCCTTTGGCTGCTCTGTTCCCATATTAGGCATCACAGCCCCCCACCATCCTCCTCCTCTGTCACAGGTCCTACATCTATGAACCTTTTAAGTGGTCTTCCTCTTTTCCCTCCCTATTATTTGTCCTTCCACATTTCTGGTTCTTAACACCATACCTACTCATCACCTCCTCTTCACCTCTGTCCTCTTCACCTGCATGTGCTTTGATGGCTGCTCCTATCTCCACCCCCTCCCACTAAAACAATTACTAACCTGTCATCCTATACTTGAATCTAATCCAACCTGTGGGATGTACACACATCACCCTTTTCATTTCCAGCTTCAAACTCATGATCCTGCCCCACAGTCCCTTCACCTGCACAACATAATTCATCCATCCATCCATCCATCCATCCATCCATCCATCCATCCATCCATCCATGCATGCATCCATCCATACATACATACATACATACATACATACATACATACATACATACATACATACATAC
>NC_056514.1:14966873-14975533 GCF_014905685.2 Nematolebias whitei
TACATACATACATACATACATACATACATACATACATACATACATACGTACATACATACGTACATTATCTACCACTTGTTCTGAAGTTGTGTCATGGGGGCAGCAGCTTGAGCAGGGAGGACCGGATATCTCTATCCACAGCCACCTCTTCCAGATCTTCTGGGAGGACCCCAAGGTGTTCCCAGGCCACCTGAGAGACATAGTTTCTCCAACATGTCCTGGGTCTCCTCCCAGTCGGGCATGTCCAAACCACCTCCCCAGGGAGGCACCCAGGGAGCATCCTTACCAGATGCCCAAACCACCTCAACTGGCTCCTTTCTATGTAGAGGAGCAGCACTTTCCTCACACTAAGCATATTCTGGATTTCTCCTGGATAACTGAACTTCTCACCCTATATCTAAGGAAGAGTCCAGCTACTCTGCAGAGAAAACTCATTTCAACCACCTGTATCCACAATCTCATTATTTTGGTCACTACCCAGAGTTCATGGCCATAGGTGAGTGTAGGAATGTAGACTGACCAGTAAACGGAGAGCTTTGCATTACAGCTCCCTCTTCACCACAACAGACCGGCACAGAGTCCACAACACTGCAGACACTGCACCAATTTGTCTGTCAATCTCACACTCCATTCGTCCTTCACTCGTGAACGAGACCCCAAGATACTTGAACTCCTTTACTTAAGGCAGAACCTCACTCTCGACCTGAAGAGAGTAATCCACTCACAACATAATTCCCCCAGATTATCCATACATTGCTCTTTCAATCTATTCCATGGTAAAACAAACTGAATCCACCATCCTTGAGTTCACCTTGTCTCCTTCACTCAGTCCCTACTCTCACAGTCACACATCAAATGTCAGTTCAGCCATATTGGCATTGACAAAGGCTGGTAATGATGGATCACTGAGCCCAGACAGCAAAACACCACTCCCGATTCACTCAATCAGGTTCAGTCTCGTCTATAGATTTTAACTATCCCGGACGAGCCCCCAATGCATGCTACAACCTGGCTTGTTGTGTTGCAACATAAAATGAAAACTGAACACAACATTAACATTGTAAACCGCTTAATAATTAAAACAGACCATGGGCACCTCCATATGATTTAAAATATGGAGCAAATTTCTGAACTGACAAAGTTCTTAACAACTTGTGGATATCATATTATCACAGCTTTTACTTAGTATGGTCCAGTTCTTAGTCAGAAACAGCTACAACACAGTTCAGCTTTCTCAAATTATGTTTCTTTCAACCCAACAACTTTCAGTGGTTTTGTTTATTTGTTCATGTTTTAAACTGAATGTCAGATTTTACCGTGGAGCTGTTCTGAAAGGCTTTTTTCCTGTTTTAGATGAGGTAAATCAAACGAGTCAGTATTTTCTTGTGTTGTTTTAATTATGACTTATATAAAAGAGTCCCAGAGCAGCAGAGAAGAGGCTGATCCAGATGTTGTGAAGCACTTCACAGCTGCTGATGAGCTTCTCTCCATGTTGTCATTTAGAGTCCAAATCATCCTGCAGGCCAGCTTTAAAAAAGTTCAATGAAAACAAATTATTTTTTCAATTATTTAAATGACATTTTATGATTATTTAACAGTGTACTGGTAGCAGCATTGAGCTGTAGCATTTCTGGAGAATCATGGGACCGCAGGAGCATCTGGCAAAAACTTTATTAAATTTCTGCTGAAATAACCATGTGATGTGAAATCTAACCATGCACAAAAATTTAAATAATTACATTAACATAAACCACTTAGAAATTTCAGGGTTTGTAGCCATTAAGACGGCGCTCTCCCACTTTGGAAGTGGGTTCATTTGGACCAGTGACACACTAGACTGTTGAAAACGACCGATTTATGCAAACACTATTTTTAAAACCTTTACATGTCACCAGTTTTGTTTAACTGTTATTTTAGCTTAAATTTAAGGAAACTCCAGTTGGACTTGACTTGTGGATGCCATTAAAGTGCTACAGCTTGCTGCTGCTGCTGCTATATGTCAGATTTAAGATGGCAGCAGTTTGCTTTGGGCTTATCTGCACTCAGACTAGCCACGAGCTCATCAGTCCTGTCAGTCTCAAACTCTATTTCACTAAATTGAGGCATTTTCAAAGATATCTACAACAGGTAAGATATTACTTATTTTACTTTTTTCCTCCCACAGAAATCCCCTTCAATGTTGGCCAAATTATTCCTTTTTTAAATTTTATCTGCTTTTCCTTCACGGGTCACAAGAAGCTGGTGTTTATCTTCAGCTACCACTGTGGGAGAGGCAGGGGACACTTTGGACAGGTCTCCAGTCCATCACAGGGACACACAGAGACAAACGCGACAAACAACCATTCACTCTCACTCACACACAGAAACAATTTAAAGTTACCAATCAGTCTAACATGCATGTTTTTGGTCACATGTACACGCCACACAGAAAGGCCCAGAAGCGATTCTTTGACCTTTTTGCCGAGAGGCAACAACTCTGACCACTGCTCCACCATGCCGCTTGCCAAGTTATTTCTTTAGGGGTAATGGAAGATTTAAAAACAGTCATGAAATGCAGCGCAGATCAGCAGGAGGTTCAGGATGGAGGTGCTTTGTTGGCTGATGTGCCCTCAGATAAACATAATTCATAAATCCTGCAGCTGTTCACTGTGCACACTTTTACAGTTTTTACTTTTTAAAATTTGTATATATTTCAGAGTATTCATGTCTTTAAAACAAGAAGAACAGATCACAAACTAAACAGGAACCACTTCCATAAACACCTTTACAGAACAAAGTGTGTTTTTCACAATAAAATGCAAATGATGTCATAAACTTACATCATGTTCAAGACATTTGCTGATGTCTCTCTGTGTGTGTGTGTGTGTGTGTGTGTGTGTGTGTGTGCTTGTGTGTGCGCGTGTGTGTTTGTAGTGTTTAGGATGACCAGATGTCCTGAGTGAAGGACTGTCCTGCAAAGAAAACCAAACAGGGCTAGAAAAGGAATTTTATTTATGCAGAATTTAAACGCAGCTACAACAGAAACGAGTGAGCTGAGCGAAAAATGATTCTCAGAAAAATAGATTATTTTCTGTTTCCCACGGAGAGGAAACGACTTGAAGCGACAATAAATGCACATTTTACTCCAAGCCAAAGATGACTGACAGGCTGAGAGTTTACCTCCCAGAGCAGCTCTCAGTCCAACAGGTCCAGGTCCAGGTCCAGATCCAGATCCAGATCCAGATTCAGGTCCAGGTCCACTCCAAGGCTGCTGCTTGCTCTTGGGCCTGGTTATTGTGGTTTTAAGAGTTTCTTCTTTATAATAAACTTAAGCAATGTTCAACTTTAAAGAAAAGTTTGTTAATGAAGCTTTTCTGGTCAACTTTAAAAAAATGTTAAACAAAAAAATTTTTTTTTTCTTAAAACTAAAAAAATAAACTCATTGTTGTCTCTAACAGCCAGAGCAGAGATTGATTAATGTGACGTGAGATTTATAATAAATTAAAAGTTTTGGTGACGTGTCCCCCAGAAGCATCCTTCTGATTTGAGTTAAATTAGCAAAAAGTAAAATAACTGTTGGAGTCAACTTGATTCAAGATGGCTGCCAGAGCTAAAAAACAAATGCATGACTCGATTCTTTTTCAAACATTGAGCTGAGCTGTTTTAGCTGAAACTGATCCACAGATCACACAAGAGCTTAAAACAATGTGTTTGGAGTCAACTCTGTGTGTCTGTTAGCAAAATATCTCATAAACCGCTGCACAGATTTTAATATAGCTCTTAAAAATTAAACAACCAATGAACGTTTGGAGTCAGAGCAATTAAAGATGGCTGCCTCAGCTAATCCGCATTAACCAACAGAACCGGCTCCACCTGCCAATCCTTACAGACCCTGAGCTGTTTGGTGGCAGAGTCATCCACAGCACAGACATCACGTGATCTCAGGCAGCGGGCGACACGCATTCCTGCCCTCTTGTGTCACCCCAGCTTGTTTTCTGAGCGCACCGTCTCCAAGACCAAACTTGGCCACCAGTACGCACGTTTTACGCACGCTGCGCATCAACACGTGCCATTGCCACCAGGAGCTTTTACGCACGAGACACGCGCGTCACCTGAGCGCGCCCATGACCAGGGTCTCGGAGTTGAAGTCGAACTGGGTGCTGGAGGAGGCGGACTTGCCCCAGGAGTGCAGGCTGGGCGGCCGCTGCTTGAAGGTGGACGTGTACCTGTAGAAGCTCCGGTGCCGGTTCTTCAGGTACTCCCGGTAGTTCTTGGTGAGCAGCGTGTAGAGGAACGGGTTGATGCAGCTGTTGCTGTACGTCAGGCTCGCCACCAGGTAGTTGATGCACGTGTGCGTGTGCGAGGCCAGGCTCAGGGGCTTGGTGTGGTAGAGGGGCAGCAGCTGCCAGATCCAGAAGGGCAGGAAGCAGGCCCAGAACACCAGCACGATGGTGAAGATCATGATGAGAACCTTTTGTTTGGGGGACCTCTTGGAGTCTCGGCTGATCACGGAGTTCCTCTGAGACTCCAGGTAGGTGCGCGCCAGGCGCACGTACAAGTACCCGATGATGAGCCCCGGGGCCATGATGCTGGTCCCGAACAGGACCGTCACGTAGACCTTATAAGCCAGGGGCGCCCATGTGGGCGCGCACATCCGCTTCACGCCCCCGTCCGGCAGCTTCTTGGTGGTCTGCGCCACCATGACCATCATGGGCACGGTGAGCACCAGGGACAGCAGCCACACGCCCCACGCCAGCGCCTTGCGGTAGCTCTTGGAGCGCCTGACCGTGTCCAGCGGCTGCGTCACGGCCAGGTAGCGCTCCGTGCACATCACGGTGAGCGTGAAGATGCTCGCGTGCATGGTGAGCAAGTCCAGGCTGAGCAGGATGCGGCAGCCCACGTCCCCGAAGTACCAGTCCTTCAGGAAGTAGGTGGACACCACGAAGGGGATGGAGGAGAGGTAGAGGAGGTCCGCCAGCGCCAGGTTGATGATGGAGATGTACATGGAGGTCGCGAGGCGGATGGAGTGACACATCACCACCAGCGTGTACACGTTCCCGGACACCCCGATGATGTACACGACCGACAGCAGCGTCCCGAACGTGGACGTGATGATGAGCTCGTGATCCGCGCCGCCGCTCCCGCCGAGCCGCGGCGGGCTGGGAGTCAGAGACCTGTTGTTCATCACCCGCCGCTGCTTCCGTTCGTCCGGGAGGAAAACAAACAAACAAACAAGCAAACAAAATCAAAACAAAACGCGCTCCCTGGCGCGGCTCGTGTCTGCGCCTGGCTGTGCGCTCCCTGCCCGCTGCTCCGGCTCCTCTGACGTCACCACCGTAACTCTGACACGCTGCTGCTGCTGAGCGCGCGCTGCTGCTGGCCACCACCACAAGTTTGTGACTGATCCAAGAGGAAACTCTGAAACTTCAACATCAGCCATGAAACCAACAGCAGCACTGACTTTAATTCAGTTTGATTTTATTTTACTGAGCTGCGCTAAAATCAACTTTCTTTGAGGCTCACGTTGCTTAAATGACTGCATGTCGCCCGCTATTGAAAAATGACTTTTATTTTAGTTACATGTGAAAATAACAACAAACATGACGTCACATATGCAAGTAGCGCTCACAGTACAGAGTGTGGATGACTCTCAGGTACCACCTTCATTTCTAGCTCGGTGTTTATAGAAGTGATGGAGCTACAACCAGTTTGGTGTTGCTCAAGACTGACTGGCTGTGGCGGCCATCTTTTGTCAGACAGTCTCCAAAAGTGAATCAGTTGTAGCTGCACATCCAGAAATAACTTTCTGGGAGTTCCATTCAAATCAGTGGAGTACTTCACAAGATATTTTGCTAACAGACAAAGTTACCAGGTTAACATTCAGCCTTCAGAGTACGTGTTTAGGATGACTCCCAGCTACTACCACATGCAATTTGACCTTTATATCTGTAAAGTTGGCAGAGTCGTGTTTTGTTTTTAACGTTCAGGCAGCTGGTGCGGTGGTGCGGTGGCTGGTGCGGTGGTGTCATAATTTGGAGGCTGCAGGTTTGAGCTCAAGCTGCAGCAGCGAGGACAACCGGCTGAATGTTTGGTGTGAGTTTGTTTGTTTTGAACCCTGAAGGAGACAGAAAGAACATTTACGTTCAGTAGCCATTTTGGATTTGGTCAGCTCCAAAATGTTCGTGTAACAATCACTTCCACCGAGTTCACAAGATATTTTACTAACACACACACACACACTTGAGCAAACATTTCACTTGATTCTGTTGATTAACTTTTTCCCATGACCAGAGTCCACTTCAAACCTCAGACCCGGTTCTCTGGTCCTCAGGACCGAGCCGCCTCTCACTGACAGGAAGTTCTGACAAGAGTCCACTCTATTCAGACACGTCAGGGAACGTTCCGCGGGTCTGAGATTCTATTTTTAGATTATGAGATTGTGATTTCCTTCATTTGACTCCATTCTTCTCCTCGGAGCCAGAAACAAACACTGGTTGTTGTTATTTACTTCTTGTTTACATGAAGCCAGCGGCATTAAATGTTTTTTATTTGTAACAACAAACCAGAGTCAGCAGATTAAAGATGAAATCTAGAAAGTCTCAGATAATGAGGCAGTTTTATGAACAGGCCGTCTCTGGAGCTCTGCCGCTCCAGTTGGGCTCACTCCAGTCACAGAGTGGGAGGACCTCCATCTTGAAAGCTTCAAAACGATCTGCAGTCTGGTCACATTTGGTCGTTTATCACCGGGCCTGGCAACAAGTTTGTTTACGAGAGTTCAGGTTTGAAAACTTGATTTTTAATAGTGTGAATGTTTATAAAGCGTTCACTCTATTGTGATCCATTTTTCTTCCCAACGTTTGTCAGCACGGTTTCTCACCCAGCAGTTTTCAAGCTATTTCAACAAATCATAAATCAAAACGTTCAGCTCTTTCAGGACAATCCTGCTATGACGTTTGGTATTGGTGCAACTCATCAAAAAAAAAAAAAAAAAAATCTTTAGATCTATTTACAACCTTTAACTGCTCCTTTCACATTTTGCTCTGCTTCAACGTCCTTTTGCAAATTTAAATATTTTTTTCAGCTTCTTTCAGGTGATTTCAGCTGTTTGTTCAGCTGTTTTGTGCTCCTTTCAGATTATCTAACTACAACATTTTTGTGCTTCTTCTAACATCTTTCTGCTAATTTCAGCTTGTTATGCTCCTTTCAGCTTATTTCTGCGAGTTTCAACTTTTCCTGCTATTTCAGCTACTATTTAGCTATTTTATGTTAATTTTAGCCTTTTCAGCTAATTCCAATTTTTTGCACTCAATTTTAGCTACTTTTCAGCTGTTTGTTGCTCATTTCAGCTTTTCAAATTATTTCCGCCTTTTGTGCTCATTTTTGCTTCTTTCAGCCTAATTGGACAAACGTTCTTTCTGCTTTCTTCTGCTAATTTAAGCTTGCTCTACCTTTTCAGCTACCCTTTGAGCTAATTATTAGTTGTTTTCAGACAAATTCTAGTGTTTCATGGTAATTCTGATACTTTCAGCCTAATTAACTTCTTTCTGCTAATTTCAGCTTGTTATGGTCCTTTTGCCTTTTTTTGCTAGTTTCAGCTTTTCTGTATTTCAGCTACTTTTTAGCTGTTTTGTGCCAAATTTTAAACATTTTAGCTAATTCCACAGTTTTGAGCTCATTTCAACTCATTCCACTTCCTTCTGATAGTTTAAGCTTCTTTCTGCCTTTTCAGCTACTTTTCATACATTTTTTTGCTAATTTCATCTTTTTTAGCTAATTTCCTAATTTTTGTGCTAATTTCTACTTATTTAAACATAATTCAGCAAATATGTGTTCTTTCTGCATTTTTCTGCTAACTTGGGCTTGTTCTTCCATTTCAGCTACATTTCAGTTTGTTTTCAGCTGTTTTTCAGCAAGAAGCATTTCACACTGCATTTTCACAGAAAATGGAATTTCTCTACACTCAAAAAAAAAATATACTGGATTTACTTAAAAATGTTATGTCAAGTGGTTGCACATAATGTTTTTAAGTAGATGTTGATTAACAAGTTTCCATACAATATACTCATTAGATTTAAGTATATTATAGAAGAAAGACTTGCGTTACTTAAACTTAATGTGGTTATTTTACTTTTATGTACAAAACCTATGTTCAACTTATGCGATATAGTTAAGTTCAGTGAACTAAATGGATACACATTAAAACAATACAGGATTTTTGAGTAAGATTAACTTAATATTGGTTGGTCCAGAGGCTCAATTGAAGCTTTGATCAGGGCTCGCAGGACCAGCGTTAAACCCACTGTGGAACAAGTGGGCGTGAAACAGGCCTACATCTCTGTACACCTTTTAGAAACCGCTTCATCAGCGGGTGATAAAAGCTGTTCTGTCTCCAGACCCTTTGTGGCAGGAAGAGATGGCTGCAATCGTACGTTAAAGCGTACTGAAAGCCAACTCCCTATCCATCAGCTGTTGTAGAAAAACAACACGCCGCCTAAAAGGCATGAAGTGGTCTCTAAACCTTCTCTGTACACCAGCGCTGAAAAGCCGTCCCCTTGATGTGTACAGAACTGTGGTAGATGCAGCACGTGAATCTTGAATTGTGCACACTATCTCCTGAGGGAGACCCATCCTCTAAGCGGTCAGACCCACCGGTGTTGACCTATTTCTGGGTAACTCTTGGT
>NC_056514.1:14985533-15016454 GCF_014905685.2 Nematolebias whitei
ATCCATCCATCCATCCATCCATCCATCCATCCATCCATCCATCCATCATCTTTACCCACTGGGGCAGCTGTGGCTGACTCGTTAGAGCAGTCATCCTCCAATGCGAGAGTGGGGGGTTTGAATCCACCAGCTGTCACATGTTGAAGTGTCCCTGGGCAAGCCTCTGATGTGTGTCCCATCAGTGTATGAATGTGTTAAAGCTCTAATTAGTCTCTTTACAATGATTTGTTCAATTAGCTTTGTAGAGATCTAGTAGAGTGCTGTATGAATGGGTAAATGAGGCACAGATTGTAGTGTACAGCACTTTGAGTATCTTGAAATAAGATAGAAAGGCGCTATAAAAGTACAGTCCATTTACCACTTCTTCCTTTTTGTGTCACGGGAGTCACTGGTGCCCATGTCCAGCCATCACTGTGTGAGAGGCAGGGGACACCCTGGACAGGCCTCAAGTTCATCACTGGGACACCTGGACAGGCCTCAAGTCCATCACAGGGACACCCTGGACAGGTCTCCACATCTTTGATTTTATTTCCTCAATTCAAATTAGAAATCCAATCCACAGAGCTGTGTAAACTGTTATATTTTATACAGTTAAAATTAAAATGACTCATTTTCTGGTGGATGTGGGTCTGGGATGCATTAATTTCTCTGATTTAAATGGACTGTACTTATATAGCACCTTTCTATCTTATTTCAAGATACTCAACGCGCTTTACACTACAATCTGTGTCCTCATTTACCCATTCATACAGCACTCTACTGTACATCTCTACAAAGCTAATTGAACAAATCATTCTAAAGAGACTAATCAGTGCTTTAGATCACATTCATACACTGATGGGACACACATCAGAGGCTATGAGGGGTTCAGTGTCTTGACCAGGGACACTTCGACATGTGACTGCTGGTGGATTCAAACCCCCAACTCTCGCGTTGGAGGACGACTGCTCTAACCACTCAGCCACAGTTACTTGTTAGTGGATTGATACCAAATCTTGCAGCATCACACAGTCCAGTCTGGAAATTTAAATAAGGGCCAGTATCACCAATATCCATACAGATGTTGTTTGTTTTTCTTCTTCTTTCAGCTGCTCCTTCTTCAGGGGTCGCCACAGCGAAGTAACTCGCATGAAGACTTGGTAATTATTTTTACACTGGATGTCCTCTCTGACACAACCACAGACCACCGAGCTACCACAGCCCTCTGTATGGAGTAGAGTGCTGCTATGGGGCACCCAGGGGAGCAGATGGTCAGGGTTAAGTGCCTTGCTCAAGGGCCCAGAGTGGGACGATGAGGGTGGAAGCAGATGGGGTGTTTCACCTTTACCACCCACATTTTAATGTTGTCGGTACCGGGAGTCGAACCGGCCCTCTTCCGATCATAGGCCCACAAAGTGCCACCACTCCCTGCTGATATCCATACAGATATTGTTTAAATGAAAGTGGATGCATCATTATGCTAAATCATTTTTTTTAACAACCTTTACGTTTTTTCATTAGATTATTAAATAAATAAAATCCATAATGGACTCTGGACAAAGTATATGGGTAAATGGTAAATGGACTGTACTTATATATCACCTTTCTATCTTATCAAAATACTCAAAGCTCTTTACAACACAATCTGTACCTCATTTACCCATTCATGAAAATAAGCTATCAATACTATTGCACCAATATCATTCAGTGTCAATCCTCATGGCCATATTGATAAAAAATGATATTTGGATTGATACGCCCACCAGTACGAGACAAATCATTGACGGGGGGAAGAAAAAAGGCTTTCTGCGAAAACAAAATGTAAAAAATTAAACTAATTAAAATCATTTTATTTAACAGTAAATGTAACACCCCCTCCCTGGGCTGCCACCTTACTGTGGTGGAGGGGTTTGAGTGTCCCAATGATCCTAGGAGCTATGCTGTCAGGGGCTTTATGCCCCTAATAGGGTCACCCATGGCAGACAGGTCCTAGGTGAGGGACCAGACAAAGTGCAGCACAAAGACCCCGATGATGACACAAATAAATGGACCTAGTGTTCCCTTGCCCGGACGTGGGTCACCGGGGTCCCACTCTGGAGCCAGGCCTGGAGGTGGGGCACACGGGCGAGCGCCTGGCGGCCGGGCTTTTACCCATGGAGCTCGGCCGGGCACAGCCCGAAGAGGAGACGTGGGTCCCCCTTCCCATGGGCTCACCACCTGTAGGAGGGGCCAAAGGGGTCGGGTGCAATGTGGGATGGGTGGTGGCCGAGGGCGGGGACCCTGGCAGTCTGATCCTCGGCTACAGAAGCTGGCTATTGGGACGTGGAATGTCACCTCACTGGTGGGGAAGGAGCCTGAGCTGGTGTGTGAGGCTGAGAGGTTCCGGCTAGAAATAGTCGAACTCATCTCTACGCATGGCTCGGGCTCTGGAACCAGTTTCCTTGAGAGGGGCTGGACACTCTTCCACTCTGGAGTTGCCCCTGGTGAGAGGCGCCGAGCAGGCGTGGGCGTACTTATTGCCCCTCAATTTGGTGCCTGTGTATTGGGGTTCACCCCAGTGCATGAGAGTGTGGCCTCCCTCCACCTACGTGTGGGGGGACGAGTTCTGACTGTTGTTTGTGCTTATGCACCAAACGGCAGTTCAGATTATCCACCCTTTCTGGAGTCCTTGGAGGGGGTACTGGAAAGTGCACCTTCTGGGGACTCCCTTGTTTTGCTGGGGGACTTCAATGCTCATGTGGGCAATGACAGTGAGACCTGGAGGGGTGTGGTTGGGAGGAATGGCCCCCCTGATCTGAACCAGAGTGGTGTTCTGTTGTTGGACTTCTGTGCTTGTCATGGATTGTCAATAACGAACACCTTGCTCAAGCATAAGGGTGTCCATATGTGCTCTTGGCACCAGGACACCCTAGGCCGCAGTTCGATGATCGACTTTGTCATCGTCTCATCTGATCTGCGGCCACATGTCTTGGACACTCGTGTGAAGAGAGGGGCGGAGCTGTCAACTGATCACTACCTGGTGGTGAGTTGGCTCCGATGGTGGGGGAGGATGCCGGTCAGACCTGGCAGACCCAAACGTATTGTGTTTGCTGGGAACGTCTGGCAGAGTCTCCTGTGAGACGGAGTTTCAACTCCCACCTCCGGGAGAACTTTGAACATGTTCCGAGGGAGGTGGGGGACATTGAGGCTGAGTGGACCATGTTTCATGCCTCTATTGTCGAGGCGGCTTACCAGAGCTGCGGCCGCAAGGTTGCCGGTGCCTGTCGCAGCGGCAACCCTCGAACCCGATGGTGGACACCGTCAGTGAGGGATGCTGTCAGGCTGAAGAAGGAGTCCTATTGGGCCTTTTTGGCCTGTGGGACCCCGGAAGCAGCTGATGGGTACCGGCAGTCCAAGCGACATGCGGCTCGGGTGGTTGCTGAGGCAAAAACTTGGGCATGGGAGGAGTTCGGAGAGGCCATGGAGAACGACTTCCGCACAGCTTCGAGACGATTCTGGTCCACCATCCGGCGTCTCGGGGGGGAAAGCGGTACGCCACCAACACTGTTTATAGTGGGAGTGGTGTACTGCTGACCTCAACTCGGGATGTTGTGGGTCGGTGGGCGGAATACTTTGAAGACCTCCTCAATCCCACTGGCACGTCTTCCACTGAGGAAGCAGAGCCTGGGGACTCTGGGTCGGGCCCTCCAATCTCTGGTGCTGAGGTCACCGAGGTGGTTAAAAAGCTCCTCGGTGGCAGGGCCCCAGGGGTGGATGAGATTCGCCCAGAGTTCCTTAAGGCTCTAGATGTTGTAGGGTTGTGTTGGCTTACGCGACTCTACAATATTGCGTGGACATCGGGGGAAGTTCACCTGGATTGGCAGACCGGGGTGGTGGTCCCTCTATTCAAAAAGGGGGACCGTAGAGTGTGTTCCAACTACAGGGGAATCACGCTCTTAAGCCTCCCTGGTAAGGTCTATTTGGGGGTTCTGGAGAGGAGGGTCCGTCGGATAGTCGAACCTCGGATTCAGGAGGAGCAGTGCGGTTTTCGTCCTGGCCGTGGAACACTGGACCAGCTCTACACTCTCAGCAGGGTCCTGGAGGGTGTGTGGGAGTTTGCCCAACCAGTCTACATGTGCTTTGTGGACTTGGAGAAGGCGTTCGACCGTGTCCCTCGGGGGCCCTGTGGGGGGTACTCTGGGAGTATGGGGTACCGGGCCCTTTGATACGGGCTGTTAGGTCCCTGTATGACCTGTGTCAGAGCCTGGTCCGCATCGCCGGCAGTAAGTCGGGCTTGTTCCCAGTGAGAGTTGGACTCTGCCAAGGTTGCCCTTTGTCACCGATTCTGTTCATAACTTTTATGGACAGAATTTCTAGGCGCAGCCAAGGTGTTGAGGGGATCCGTTTTGGTGGCCTTAGGATTGCGTCTCTGCTTTTTGCAGATGATGTGGTCTTATTGGCTTCATCAGATCGTGATCTACAGCTTTCGCTGGAGCGGTTCGCAGCCGAATGCGACGCGGCCGGGATGAAGATCAGTTCCTCCAAATCCGAGGCCATGGTCTTGAGCCGGAAAAGGGTAGAGTGCCCTCTCCGGGTCAGGGAGGAGGTCCTACCCCAAGTGGAGGAGTTCAAGTATCTTGGGGTCTTGTTCACGAATGAGGGAAAAATGGAGTGTGAGATCGATAGGCGGGTAGGTGCAGCGTCTGCAGTGAAGCGGGCGCTGTACAGGTCTGTCGTGGTGAAGAGAGAGCTGAGTCAAAAGGCGAAGCTCTTTATTTACCGATCGATCTACGTTCCCATCCTCATCTATGGTCACGAGCTTTGGATTGTGACCGAAAGAATGAGATCTCGGATACAAGCGGCCGAAATGAGTTTTCTCCGCAGGGTGTCTGGGCTCTCCCTTAGAGACAGGGTGAGAAGCTCGATCATCCGGGAGGGACTCAGAGTAGAGCCGCTGCTTCTCCACGTTGAGAGGAGCCAGTTGAGGTGGCTTGGGCATCTGTTTAGGATGCCTTCTGGACGCCTCCCTGGTGAGGTGTTCCGGACACATCCCACCAGAAGGAGGCCCAGAGGAAGACCCAGGACACGCTGGAGGGATTATGTTTCTCGGCTGGCCTGGGAACGCCTCGGATTCCCCCGGAAGAGCTGGCCCAAGTGGCTGGGGAGAGGGAAGTCTGGGCCTCCCTACTTAGGCTGCTACCCCCGTGACCCGACCCCGGATAAGCGGAAGAAAATGGATGGATGGATGGATGGATAAATGTAACACAAATTGTAGATTTAGTGTTGTTAGTGATTCAGGAATGTTTATGCTCAGGAGTCGCTACCGATGATCATTTTAGGTCAATTGACTTTTGTGTTTTCCTGAACACATTATTGTAGGATTCTATCTCTTCCTGCAGGTTCCTGAGTCCAGCTGGGGATCATTCCACTAACGAGCTCCAGGACTATAAGCGGCTGCAGAAGAGCTCCCTTCCCTGCTGGAGCATTACTTACCTACTGGCCTTCTTGTGTTAAATCTTATATTTATATATGTGTTTTCCTCATGTTCTCACAGAACCTGTTTCCTGAGCCTCCAGTCCTGGGTTCCTTGTCGCCTTCCATGAAGTCTCGACTCTTGTACCTACCTGTGAGTTCCTTTACCCCCTTGTGGATCTCCTCCAGCTGCTCCGACGACATCATCCACTTGCCTCAACGATCCACCTGTGGTCCTCAAATGTGGACCTGACCTATCTGGAATCCTCTGTCCTCCTCTCAATGTTGCTTCACCTACCTTCCTGTAAGAGATCAACAACCTGCACTATCTACCAGTTCCTGATGCTTCTCTTCCTCCCCAGGTTTCCCAGCATCTCTAGCTGTATATAGAATATATAGATATTGATGCACACACTGTAAATAAATCATTTTATTATAAAAGAGTTTCAGTCTGTTGTCCTCAGTCCATTTGCACCTTGTTAATACCACCGTTGTGACAATTATATTGATGAACATTTGATTGTGTTGAATCTGAGGGGCTAAAAAAAGCATCTCCCATCCTTTTGTCTCAGATTGGCTGTCCATTTGTCCCAGCATGTTTAGTTTGTTGTGTTTGGGACCCTTAAATAAGGAACTCACTTTTAGACAAAAATCAAAATAGTCAATCAGATTTTTTCATCTCAGTGAAAATGAAATGTTTAATGTTACTTTAATATGGACTGATTGTGTCATGGAAAAAGAAATTAACAGAGGCAGAAAAAACCCAGCTTGGTGATTTTTATGCTCGCTGAATGAAAATTGTGAGAGAAAATTCTAAATGGAGTCAATTCTTTGTCATAGAAAAAGCAGCAGAATGTGTTAGGATTTAAATAATGAGTGGAAGCTTTTATACGCTCACAGTACTTTAAAAAACATTCAGCATACAAAGACATCAATGTTTACCAGAGCTGCAGAGCAGTAACACTTTGACCAGGCGCCTGAATGAAATCAGACATGACCATCCTGTAGTGAACACTAACATTTAAAGTGTTGGTTACGTACTGTAACCCCAGATTCTATGAGTATAGGCGTAGTCCTTTAATAATAATAATAATAATAATGTCATCACAATGTCAGCACTGTATGTTTCCATACAATGGCGAAATTAGTCTCTGCATTTAACCCATCCACCACCAGGTGGTGCAGTGGGCAGCTATTGAAAGCGCCCGGGGGACATTTTGGGAATTAGACGTGCTGCCCAGAGACGCCACGTGATGTGCAGTGACTGGGGATCGAACCTGGGACTCTCGGGTCCCAAGCCGGCTGCCCTGCCTCTACACCATCTCGGCCCCAATAAGGCCCTTCGCTAGTGGGTTTTATCCTGTTACGCAAAGCGTAGCACTGAAAACTTTAGTCCACGCCCACCTGTCGTGTGGGCCCCACCCGGTCCGTATAAATTACGTTGAGAGCGAGTAATCGGCTCCCAAATAGCTCTTTCTTCAGCCATTCAGGAGCCAGTGAGGCCCTGAGCTTAAAGGGCTACACCTATACTCATAGAATCTGGGGTTACAGTACGTAACCAACGTTCTATTTCATATAGGCTTCACCCTTTAAGACCATTCACTAGTGGGTTAAAAGGTGAAGCAGGATGTAGTCTGTGCCTCACTGGGTCCGTTCAGACACCATATGAAGCACCTGCTTGCCCCAAAAAACATTTCATCACTCAGCGCACCATGCACAGACGCGCGCTGCGTAATTTACGCGTTCCGTGTACAAAGTACATGGGCTCCCCAGAGAGAAAAGTTTTCGACGGGGAAAAGGGGAGAGGCTGAAAACACTGAACAAAGCAGATCAACAGCTCTTCAATATGAACAGATCAATAATAAATGAACTGATTAGTAATCAAATGAACTGATTGGTAACAGTAGTCATGAACTGATTAGTAACATTAGAACAAGATCAACAGTCACAAACTTGTGACTGATAATAAATATCTCACACTGTAATTGCATGCAGTCAGATGTGAGTTTAAACGAAATTCCATGAAAACAATAAGATTCATTTTGTTAAGGCGCTAAGAACAGAATGCGCCATGGAACGAGCCGACACATCACGCAAATAGAAGCGAATAAATGAGCAGGGCGATGATCACGCGGCCGCAGTGCAAATATCCTGCATTGTCATACCATTATGCAAGGCTGTCGAGGATGCAATTCCTCTGGTCGAGCGTGCCCTGAGATTGTCAGGGGGCTCTAAACCTGATGCTCTGCAAGCTTCAGAAATGGCCTCACACAGCCAGTGTGACAGGTGCTGGGTGGATAACGGGCGACCTGCAAAAGCGTCTCTATAATGCACAAACAAATGTTGAGTCTGACACAGTGTGGCCATGCGTGTTATGTAACATGCCAACGCACACACAGGGCAGAGGAGATGAAAAGATGCTTCTTCTTCTGATTTGTGGGGAGGAGGGAAAAAACCCTCCAACGTTATCATTCTCAATTTAAATGAGCTTGTGATGTTTTTAGGCATAAACTCTGGGTTAGGTCTCAGATCAGCCGAACTGCCATCAGCCTGAATCCTGAGGCATGACGGAGCAACAGAGAGGGCAGATAAATCATTCACTCTCTTCTTGGATGTCAAAGTCAACAGCAGGGCTGTTTTAAGTGACAAGAATTTAATCAAAACCTGATCTAATGGCTCGAAAGGAGCTATGATCAGGGCTCGTAAAACCATTGTTAAGTCCCACTGTGGAGCTAGTGGACGTGACACCGGTCTGTGCCTCTGAACACCTTTTAGAAAACGCTTCATCAGCGGGTGATTAAAAACTGTTCTGTCACCGAAGCCTTCATGACAGGAAGAGATAGCTGTAGCATATGTTTTAATTGTGCTGGATGCCAGATTTCTGTCCATCAGCTGTTGCAGAAAGGACAGCACGCCACCTAGTGGACATGAGGTGGCCTCTACACCTTTCTCCGTACACCAGCGTTGAAAAGCTGTCCACTTTGATGTGTATAGCGCTATGGTGGATGCAGCGCATGAATCCTGGATTGTGTGCACTACTTCTTGAGAGAGACCCATCTTCTCTAAGCGGATCCGCTCAGCGGCCACACCCAAAGGTGCTGGCCTATTTCTGGGTGACTCCTGATTGCTCCTTCCGCCTGGAGGAGAGCATCGTCCCTCCACGGCAGTTTCCACGGACGACCCAATAACAGACGTCACAGGATTTGAAACCACGGGACGCTCAAGCGCTCGGGGGCTATCAGAATGGCAGACAGTTCTTCCTCCCGAACTCGGTTCAGAAACCGTGATATTAGAAGGACTGGGGGAAAAGCGTAAAGGAGCATTTTGGGCCACGGACTGTGGGCAAACGCGTCCACTCCTAACGGTGGATCGTCCTGTGGGCTCAGTGAGAACCATAGTTGACAATGGGCGTTCTCCCGTCTAGGAAATAGGTCCATTTCTGCTCTGCCAAATTTCTCCGAAATCCAAGAAATCAGCTTGGGATGGAGACTCCAGTCCCTGTGGCGCGGACCACCCCTGGACATTATGTCCGCTCCTCTGTTCAGGACGCCGGGGATGTACACTGCTCTGATGGAGAACAGGTTTTGTGTGCCTAACACA
Source organism: Nematolebias whitei (assembly GCF_014905685.2). Taxonomy (NCBI): domain Eukaryota; kingdom Metazoa; phylum Chordata; class Actinopteri; order Cyprinodontiformes; family Rivulidae; genus Nematolebias; species Nematolebias whitei. The sequence continues at coordinate 14,994,564 of NC_056514.1, forward strand.
GCAGCTGTCTTGCAATGTGTAACATTTGGGTTGAGCGCACACACCCCTGCCGGATTATGTAAGCAGCAGTTACTTTGTTGTCTGTGTGAATCAGAACATGCTGATTCTGTAACACAGGAGCAAAATGTTGGATCACATTCAAAACCGTGAGACATTCCAAAACATTTATGTGAGCTGATGTGTGAGGTGGCAACAGCGCCCCCACCGCCTGAGACAGGCACGTTCCTCCCCAACCTGACAGGGAGGCGTCTGTGAAAACTGAGACGTGTGACATAGGTCTGCTGACAGGGACTCCCTCCAACAGAGTGAGAGGATTTCCCCAATGTTTCAGGTCGGTTCCCATGAAGGGGGGCACAGAAATCATCCCCTCTTCTGTCTTACTGGATCTATGTGCAGACGAGTGAACCACCTCTGGAGGCATTTCATGTGAAGTAAGCCCAGCGGGACCACCGCGTGAGCTGACGACATTGTTCCTAACAGTTTCATGATGGAGACAGCTGTCACTACTCTGCCTGGCTTTACGTGGCGGAGCTGGTCTTTTAGAGTTTTGTCTCTCGTTTGTGATAAACGGGCCCTCATAGTGACTGGGTTTAGCTCCACTCCCAAATAAACGATCATCTGGGCTGGGAGAATCAAGCTCTTCTCCCAGTTTATGGCTAAGCCCAGATTTAACAGGTGTGACGTCAGCGCTTTGGTTTGTGCCACTGCTTCCTGCCTGGATTGGGTCAGCAACAGCAGATGGTCCAGGTAAAACAGAATTCATTGTGAAGTGTTTCAATGAACTTATCATCATCGCTCAATTTTATTTTATTTTTTTTTTTTTTAAAGAAAGAGAAGAAAGAAGAATAAATAAATAATAAAAGAGAAGAAGATAAGACGAGAGACCACCATGACAAAACAACATGCACAGCACAATGCCACCCACAATATCACCATGAAACATTTGACATTGCACAAGGAATCATCTAGCTTCCACCACTACCCAACCTAGCGTGCATCTGTCAAAACACCTGAATCCAAACACCCGCGCAAGCACGCCCGCCACCACCAGATTTCTCCAAAAGAATGCCCAATAGTGGACGCGGGGGGCCACAGACCCGCCCCCCCAGGACACAATGGCAACATAGGGAGGACCGGAGCCACAGACACACAGCGGCCCACAGGCCCGGAGCCCCAAGAGGCTCCCAACAGGGAGAACCGCACCCCCCCAGAGAGGAGCAGAGGAAAGAACCGGGTGACCCCAGCCACCACAATGTAGAGCCTCCAGGAAGCTGCAGCGACGAGCCCACAGGCCTGGCCAGCGACCCATGCCCCCCCCAAGTAGATCCGGCCATGGACACCGAGCCCCAAGCCCCGAGGCCATACCACCCCCCAGCAGAGCCCTGACAGAGCCAGGGCACCCAGGCCCCACCAGGCAGCAACCAGGGTGGACCGACGTGCACCCCACCACCCAGCCCAGACACCGAGAGCCACCAATGCACCGGCGGCAAGGGGGTCCCCCGCCAAAGGGGGGCACGACCGGGGGGAGTGGGCCCCACACCAAACGTGGGGCCCAAATTGATCCAAGAGAGGGGGGACCACCAAAAACCCAACCTGAGCAACCAACAGGCACACACAGATAGCCCAACAGAATCTCTGTCGGGCCGACCGCATGCACCATCTACCTGACAGTGACCACCGGCCGGCCCCAGCCCAAGGGGCAGAGCAGCAGGGAGCCGTAGCTGAGGAGGGCCGGCTCTCACATCAAGAGCTCCGCACCATAGGCCTGGAGACGCCCCAGCACGCCACCCATGCACCCCCCCACACACACAGCACCCCCACTGCAAATGCCACACAGGAAGACCAGCCAGTGCCCGGATGAGGTGAAGCCATGCCCCCAACCGCCGCCCTACACCACCAATGACCACACGTACACTACCATAGCCGACCCCCCGCCGAAAGCCGGCAGCCACCCCGGTCAAAGTGCCGGCCATCGCAACCAGGAACCTAGATTAAAAGAATCGGAACAGCCCAGGAGGAACCGAAGCACCGGCCCCAACACTGACCGCCCCCAAGGCCCAAAGCCCACCCACAGCCCAGACCCCAACAATGCGCCCCCCCCCCCTCCATCCCTGACCCCTAGTGTCACACGGCAAAAGGAGGTGTTTGTGAAAGGGAAAAAAATAAATAAATAAATAAATAAATAAATAAATAAATCTATATATGTATAAATAAATTATGAACAGACCCACTTCCTCCTCCTCCCACTCGAATATGGTGTTGATGCATGTTGTTATACAGTGCGTTTAAAATGGGGGGGATGAGGTGGCGACCGGCACAGACCCACCTCTTGCCCAAAGAGCAGGTGGCGCCCGTTCACCCCTCATCTCCGCCCAGAACCCTAAATGTCTACATGCTACATATGAGAGTGGGCACAGGTCCGGGGAGGTGGAAATGGTAGTACATCCCACCACCTAAGTGCGATCATGTGCCCACATGATCGCACTTAGGTGTAGGTGTTTTTGTTCCTTCTGAAGCCCACAATCATCTCCTTTGTCTTCTTCACATTGATGTGAAGGTTATTCTCTTTGCACCAGCTCTCCAGGTGTTCCACCTCTTGCCTGTAGCTGGACTCATTGTTGTTTTTGATGCATCCCACCACCGCTGTATCATCTGCAAACTTTATAATGTGACAGCCTGGATGGGTAGCTACACAATCATATGTGAGCAGAGTAAACAGGCGAGGGCTCAACACACATCCCTGAGGACGGGTTTTTGTGGAGGAGGAGAAGTTGTGGATCCTCACTAACTGTGGTCTGTTTGTTAAGAAGTCTAGTACCCAGTTGCAAATGGAGGGACTTAGTCCTAGTGAATAGTTTGTCCATCAGGGTTTGGAGGATCATGGTGTTGAAGGCAGATGTGACGTCCACAAAGAGCAAATGGACGTAAGAGTTTTTCTGCTCCAGGTGGTTGAGCACAGTGTGGACCACAGAGGAGATGGCATCCTCTGTTGATCGGTTCTCACGGTATGCATACTGATGAGGGTCCTCGTTGATGTTGATGGTTGTTTTGATGTGAGTCGTGACCAATTTTTGGAAGCATTTAGCAACTATCATGGCGAGGGCCACTGGCTGATAGTCATTCAGACCAGTCACTGTAGAGCTTTTTGGGACTGGGATGATTGTGGCAGTCTGGACTTGCAACCCGTCCAGGGTGTCCCCCGCCCCTCGCACAGTGATTGCTGGACATGGGCACCAGCGACCCCCGTGACCCAAAATGGAATAAGCGGGTAAAGATAATGGATGGATGGATGGATTGTGGCAGTCTTCAGGCAGGTGGGAACTATTTCCAGGGCAAGTGAGGTGTTAAAGATGTCTGCCAGCACCTCGCAGAGCTGATTGGCACAGTCTTTCAACACTTTTCCGGGATGTTGTCTGGGTCGGTTGCCTTGTACGGATTAATCCTCCTGAAAGTACTCTTTACTTCGGCTGAGGTCACACTGAGATACACTTATCCGGTGGTGAGGTAAGTCTGATGTTAGGTGGTCTGTTCGGGTCTTCAAAGCGTGCATAGAACTTGTTGAGGACATCAGGCAGAGATGGGTCTTTGGGGAATTGTTCGCTCCTTCCTTTATAATCTGTTATGCACTTAATGCCCCTCCACTTGCTCAGAGGGTCTTGTTAGATGAATTGACCATCGATCCTCTGTGCAAATGTGGCCTTGGCCTTTTTAATACCAGCAACCAGCTCTTTCCTTGTCCTACTCAGCTCCTCTGAGTTTCCAGACCTGAAGGCAGTGTTCCTGGCTTCCAGCAGGGTGCGCACCTCTGCATTCAGCCAATGTTTTCTGTTTGGGTAGCTTTAACATATCTGATGGTGAAGATGGTGTCAGTACATGTACTAATGTAACCCAGAATTGAGGATGTGTATTGGTCCAGATCAAGCAATCCTCCATTTTCAGCAGCTTCTCTGAAAACCTGTCAGTCTGTTCGATCAAAACAATCTCTCAGTATGGGGCCACTGTCCTGGATCCAACATTTAACTTTCTTTTGTACCAGTCTCGAGCGTCTCAGCGGGGTCATGTAAGCAGGAGCCCTCCCGTTCCTGCTTCCCTCCAGCTTCTGTTCTTTGTCCTGTGATCCTTATCAGAGCCTCTCTTTATATAACTTCCAAATTGTAAATTATGGATCTGGTCAGCTGGTCTCTCAATGCAATTGATACAATTTTCTTGACGAGAAGACGGAGAAGAAGAGCCCTCTTGCCCTGACGGAACACTTGCAACTGGATACACGATGGATTCATGGGGGCAGTGGAAGATTGTGTGTCTGTCCGTATTGTCTGTGGAGGATGTAGAAGATGCGTACATAATTGGATTAATGATAACAGGATTTCTGCTTTTTGGAGTTGGTGGTTACCTGGCATATTGACAAATGCAAAAAACGTCGGCAGCTGTTCTGGCCATTGTGAGGCTGCCCGGCTTGTTTGATGGAATGTGACATGTGATGAGCACTCAGACTCAAATGCTATGTGAGCTGAGCCGTAAGCTGGACGCAATTTCTTAGTATTGCAGACCACTTACGGCCCCTAAAACTTGCTGGTGAGAAGGAATCGTCCTTGGAGAAGCTACAAGCTCGGCCCGGAGGTGCTGGCCACAAAAATTTGGCTGTTTGAAGTCGCCATTGAGACGTACTAGTAGAACTATAATGTAGACAAAAATCAATCAGAGTCGGCATGACCCAAAATAACTGTTGTTATCTGAATCTGGCTCCCCCGTGTCAGCCTTGAATTGGCCAACTATTCCAAAATCTCATGGAGGTTATGTGAACAAGAAGCTCTGCTCCCCCGCTCCCTTCCCGAGGATATCTGTCGACCTGTGTCAGAGCTGAGCTGGCTGATAGACACTGCACCATCTCTTATCAGGACTATGGGGACTATCTGTCCATGGACAAACTCACCACCTTCGTCAACCTTCCTCATGCATATCATAATATCATCAATATGTTTCTATTTCCATGCTGAGGCTTTTCTTGTTTTTGTAACTTTCACACTGTCCCATCTAGGACACAGTGTGAGATATGATTTCTTTACACCTCCACTTACCTTGTGTTTCTCTTTTCTTATCTAAACGAAAAGGGCAGCACCACCCACGAGGCCATAGCCTCAGACATCTCCATCCCCCCATGTATGTTTGCTCGTGTTTAAATTGGACAGGCTGTACTGAAATGTAATTTCGTTGTGCTTCAGTGCACACTATCTCAGTCAATCATTATCTAAACGCAGATTCTCACAGACCCAAAATGACACACAACCACTCAACCTCAGACTTCAGCTCTTTTTCTATTGATAACTTCCACAATGACCATAATATATTCTCCTTTCCAAAAAACCCTCCAAAAAAAACAAACAAAAAAAACCCACACATTTTGAGTGGACATTCAGACTCATTTTAAAGCTTTGCGATAGCTACAAGTTCCGTCCATTTGGGATTCCTGCGAGTCAGCGCATGTCTAGCTGTAAGTCACAAGCAGCTTGAGATGCATCAGACTGAACGAGGCCTATTTTTGGAGTGGTCACGTGATTTCTGGCGCGCTGACATATCAAAACATTGCATCGCAATTGTTCCGCTTCATTTGCTCAAAACTGTGTTGAGTAAGAGGTGTTGAGTAAGAGGTGTTGAGTAGCACATCACAAGTCTCCTTGCCTCTACTTGGAGTCCTTGCCTCTTGGAAACCCTCACCTTGGGGTCTTTACCTACAAGATTTCCAATAACTAAAACCAAACATCCTCAACTCAGCCTCATTGTGGGGATTCTAGCTTTTCCTGCAGGTCCCTGAGTCCAGTGTGGTGCCAACTAGCAACAGCTGAGAGTCATAACGAGCACCAGGACTATAAGTGTAGGAGTTGTGATTTTGTCCATGTGTCGTGTTTATGTCTGCATTCCCCTGATCCTCTGTTTCTATCTTTAGAAGGTCTGTGTTTCTTTAGTAGCTAATGCCATCTTCTGTCATGTTTATGTCTTGCATCCTCTGTCTCTTTCTTTGGCATCTGTGATTACTCACAGGATCCTTCACTTTGTCTAATTGGTGTTTCTTGTATATAAGTCAGCCGTTTGTGACAATAAGAAGCTGCAGAAGAGCTTCCTTCCCTGCTGGAGCATTACTTACCATCTGGTATTTGTGCTATTGGCCTCCTTTTGCTATTTCTCTAAGCTAAGTAATACTTATGTGTTCTCCTCGGATTCTCACATAACCTGGTTCCTGAGCCTCCAGTCCTGGATCCCTTGTCGCTGTCCATGAACTCTTGACTCCTGTGCCTACCTGTGAGTTATTGTTCCACCATGTGGATCTTCTCCAGTTGCTCCCTCGCCATCCATGCTCCACCTGTACCCCTTCAGCCAGGACCTGATTAACCTGGAATCCTCTGCCCTCCTCTCTACACTACCTCTCACCCATCGACCTGTAAGAGATCAACAACCTGCACCACTGAACAGCTCCTCACAGTTCCTGATGCCTCTCTTTCCTTCCCAGAGTCTCCAGTTGTACATAATATATGTATTTCTATTCACTGTTAAAGTATAAATCACTTTAAATCATAAAAGGGTTTGAGTCTGTTATCCTCAGTCTGTTCTCTCTGGGTAAACACTTCCGTTGTGACACTTGTCCAACCTGCTGCTCTCCAACTGGTCATCCACCTCCTTACCTGATAACTGCCTGCACCCTTTTGGTCCTGGTATCCTTCGTCCTCCTCTCCAAGCCTGCGGACAACGTAAAAAGTAAGAAATTATACTTTGATAAGAAATCTAATCTGAAAATTCCAAATTTTCCCAAGAATCACAATCTCCTGCCTTCTGAAGATCATTCTGCTTACCCTGACAAACCTATTATTGTAAATAGTATATATTGTAAATCACTTGCCTTTGATTATCCTTGTTCAAGTTTCTTGGTTTTCACTGTTCTAAACTCTGGGCTTGAAATACTTAAACATTACTTAAAAAAAAGTAAAAAAAATATTGGCCAATTATTCTTATAAATGAGTAGGAAACCACAAAAGCCAAATCTGGAGGACTGAAATTGACTGAAAAGGTCACAGTTATTGGAAACGAGTGAAAGTACACAGTCTTTTCAGTGATTTGTTCAGGACACTTGTTGACAAATAGGTCAGAAGGGACAATAAGATGAAGCTGATCAAAAGTGATAGCAACGACAACTTCCAGTTTTGGTAGAGAGAAGTTGTGGGAACCAGAGGAAAGTAAAGAAAAGAAAGATGCCTCATGGTCCCACTCATCCTTCCTCACAGCTGAGGGGAACTCATGAATGGGAACCCACTTCAAAGAGTGGTGGTTATCCACATCAAAGGCGAACATTCCACACACAAGACAGGCCCGATTAGCTTCTACTGTCATGCAGGTTACCTGGAATGCACCTCAGTCTCTTCTAAATACATGCCACAAGGACAGCAGCAAGAAGCATCACTGTTCCCTCTATCAAAGATACCAGCAGCACACTAAGCTAACTGAAGATAAAGAAGCCTGAGACAATATTAATATATATCTGATTACATACCAACTAATATTTAGCTAAACATTTTTATACAAAGTAGTTTGAACCTCAACTTAATGCTTTAAGTGAGCTAAATAATGAAAATGTGTTGGTGACGTTTTAACATTTTATTTTACACTCAGCGCACCAGACGCTTTTGGCCTAATTCTGATTATGTATTGGAAAATTTCTCTTTACAGATTTATTAGAATTTATTTACAGTATGAAATTTACATCCACTTAGAAACATTATGTTGGGCATTTAATGGTTTTTTGAACTGTTCACTTGTGAATTAAAGTTATTTTTAAAAGCACGTCTGAATTTAAGTGGCTCAGTTGGTATTAAAGAGAATAGGAGCGGATTTGCCACAAAATATAGCAGAAATCAGCAAAAAACTCAAAACTACGCTCGTCAGAATGCAGATCTTAAAGTCATCTACCTGGAAGCTGCAGCAGAGGCATTCCAACAGGCAGAGTAGGAAACGCTGCTCTCGGCTTAGGAGGAGATGATGCCGGGTGGGGGTTATGGTGAGGCTGCGAGCTAACGCTAAATCCGGAAAACCCGATGCAATCTCTCTTTCTGTTGAACATCCGCTCGTTGGACAACAAGATGGATTTGCTTCGTCTGAGAGCGGGCGCCTCAGAAGAGATGATGAAGTGTGCGGTGCTTTGCCTCACAGAAACATGGATTACAAGTGAAACGCCATATACAGACTTTCAGCTGGATGACAGACTCTTTTTTGGAGCAGACCACTGCAGCAAGCTAATGGATAAATCACGGGGAGGCGGAATGTGCATTTACGGGAGTAAAAGTTGGTGCACAAACTGTACTGTTGTAAAAAGCTCATGCTCGAAAGCTTTGGAGAAAATAACAATGAAATGTCGGCCTCATTATCTATCCCGTGAGTTCACAGTGACTTTCATCACAGTTATTTACATTCCTCCAGATGCTAATGCTAATGATGCCTTGCAAGAACTTCATGATATAATCAGTTCTCTGCAGAACAAACAACCTGAGGCTCTTTACGTGGTACCTGGAGACTTTAATCACGTGAATCTAAAGGACTGTCTCCCAAGCTTTAACCAGCATGTGGGCATACCAACACGTGGAAACAATATGCTGTACCGTGTTTACACGAACGTAAAAGATGCATACAAAGCTGAACCCTGCACCCACCTAGGACTATCAGATCACATCTCAATCTTCTTGGCCCCTGCTTACATGCCCCCGCTGAGACGCTCCAGACCGGTACAAAAGAAAGTTAAATGTTTGAACCAGGACAGTGGCCCCATACTGAGAGATTGTTTTGATCGAAGAGACTGGCAGGTTTTCAGAGAAACTGCTGAAAATGGAGGATCGCTTGATCTGGGCCAATACGCATCCTCAGTTCTGGGTTACATTAGTACATGTACTGACACTGTCTCCACCATTAGATATGTTAAAAGCTACCCAAACAGAAAACCTTGGCTGAATGCAGAGGTGCGCACCCTGCTGGCAGCCAGGAACACTGCCTTCAGCTCTGGAAACTCAGAGGAGCTGAGTAGGACAAGAAAAGAGCTAGTTGCTGGTATTAAGAGGGCCAAGGCCACATTTGCACAGAGTATCAAGGGTCAATTCATCTCACAAGAACCGCAGAGCATGTGGAGGGGCATTAAGTGCATAACAGATTATAACTGAAGGAGCGAACAATGCCCCAAAGACCCATCTCTGCCTGATGCCCTCAACAAGTTCTATGCACGCTTTGAAGACCCGAACAGACCACCCAGCACCAGACTCAACTCACCACCAGATGAAAAGCATCTCAGAGTGACATCAGCCAAAGTAGGGAGTATTTTCAGGAGGATTAATTCGCACAAGGCAACTGACCCAGACAACATCCCCAGAAAAATGTTGAAAGAATGTGCCGATCAGCTCTGCGAGGTGCTGGCAGACATCTGTAACACCTCACTTGCCCTGGAGACAGTTCCCACCTGCCTGAAGACTGCCACCATCATCCCAGTCCCAAAAAGCTCTACAGTGACTGGTCTGAATGACTATCAGCCAGTGGCCCTCGCCACGATAGTTGCTAAATGCTTCCAAAAATTGGTCATGACTCACATCAAAACGACCATTAACATCAACGAGGACCCTCATCAGTATGCATACCGTGAGAACCGATCAACAGAGGATGCCATCTCCTCTGTGGTCCACACTGTGCTCAACCACCTGGAGCAGAAAAACTCTTACGTCCGTATGCTCTTTGTGGACTTTACATTCGCTTTCAACACCATGTTCCCCCAAACCCCGATGGACAATCTATTCACACTAGGACTAAGCACCCCTCCATTTGCAAGTGAGTACTAGACTTCTTAACAAACAAACCACAGTTAGAGAGGATCCACAATTTCTCCTCCTCCACCATAACCCTCAGCACTGGCTCTCCACAGGGATTTGTGTTGAGCCCTCTCCTGTTTACTCTGCTCATGTATGATTGTGCAGCTACCCATCCAGGCTGCCACTTTGTAAAGTTTGCAGATGATACAGCGATGGTGGGATGCATCACAAATAATGATGAGTACAACTACAGGCAGGAGCTGGAACACCTGGAGAGCTGGTGCAAAGAGAATAACCTTCACATCAATGTGAAGAAGACAAAGGAGATGATTGTGGACTTCAGATGGAACAAAAACACCTACACCCCCCTGAACATAAGAGGAGCTGCAGTGGAAGTGGTCTCCAACTACAAGTACTTGGGTGTACACATGAATGATAACCTCAGCTGGAGCAACAACACCACCAGCCTGATCAAGAAAGCTCATTAGAGACTCTTCTTCCTCAGGCGGCCGAGACGAGGTGGTCTGGGAAGCTCAGTCCTCACCTCCTTCTACAGGTGTGCAGTGGAGAGCATCCTGTGCTCGAGCATCAATGTGTGGCATGGAGGCTGCACAGCTGCAGAAAAAAAAGGTTTGCAGAGAGTGGTGAAGGCTGCACCGAAGTCTGTTGGAGTCAGTCTCCCCACCATCACAGACATCTACACCTCCAGATGCAGGAAGAGGGCCACCTGCATCATGAAGGACCCCTTTCACCCAGCACACACACTTTTTGATCCGCTCCCCTCAGGAAGGAGTTTGAGGAGCATTAAGTGTAGAACCACTAGATTGACGAACAGCTTCTACCCTGAGGCTGTTTGACTCATGAATATCTAACCAGAATAATCACTGTGAAAAATATCACATCATGTTGCTGCTGATCTGTTTCAATGTTGCTGCTGATCTGTTTCACGTTGATGTGTTCATGCGTGCTCATCTGCTTACACAGACTCATGTTCATGTTTGTGCTGATGTTCGACATAATATTTTTATGCTTTTAGTGCTTGGTGTATATTTAGTTTATGTTTTTCTTAGTTCATATCTTAGATTTTATTACTGTTTTTCTTATACATTTTATTGTTGGATGCAACTGGGACCCTGTGTACATAATTTCGCTCCACCACATGTACCACATGTGGTGTGAATGACACAGAATCTCTGACTTTGTCTCTGACTCTGGTAGAGATGCTGCTGCCTTTCAGCAAGCAGGTCATCCTGGTTCAAATCCTGGCCTGGAATCTTTCTGTGTGGAGTTTGCATGTTCTCTCTGTGCATGTGTGGGTTTTCTCCGAGTACTCCCTATTTCATCCCACAGACCAAAAACATGCATGTTAGACTGGTAACTCTAAATTGTCCCTAGGTGTGTGAGAGAGTGAATGGTTATCTTGTTTGTCTGTGTGTCCCTGTGATGGACTGGAGACCTGTCCAGGCTGTACCCCGTCTTTCACACAGTGATAACTGGACATGGGCACCAGTGACCCCGGTGACCCAAAAAGGAAGAAGCGGGTAAAGATAATGGATGAAGTTTGAATTTATGGTGGCACAAATTTAGATCAGTGATTTATACTGTTGCCTCACAGCAAGAAGCTGGTGAGGATTCTGTCATCCAGGTCATTAAAAAAAACAAAACAAAACAAAAACGAACAGACAGACATCAGAATCAGAATGCCTTTATTGTCATTATACGCAAGTACAATGAAATTAAGAGCCACTCCTTTTTTCAGTGCAAAAACACGCCTTAAGAAAAACACACACTAAACCCACACTAAAAATAAAAAAAAATGTAACACAATATAGAGATATAATAGCACTATGAAAGTAAAAAATACAAGTATTTCACAATTATATTGCACATTATGGATATTAGTGAGGTAGTTAAGGTGACTGAGGGTATGAAATGTCAGTAGTATTGCACAATAGAAGTCCAGAGGTTTGGGAGGTTAGATTATTAAATCAGTGCATATGTGAGTTCAGTGTGGTGATGGCTTTTGGGAAGAAACTGTTCTTGAATCTGTTTGTTCGTGTTCTGATGCACCTGTAGCGCTTCCCTGAAGGTAGCAAGTCAAACAGTTCAACACCCGGGTGTGAACAGTTCTTGATTATGCTTTCTGCTCTGTTGAGGCAGCGTGATGTGTAATTGTCCATCAGGGAGGGGAGAGGGCAGCCAATTATATTTTGTGCTGTCTTGACTACTCTCTGAAGCCTCTCCCTGTCAGCCAGGGTGCAGCTGCCGTACCATACTGAGATACAGTATGTCAACAGGCTCTCGATGGACGAGCGGTAGAAGGTCAGCAGCAATTTGGTGTTCAGGTTGTGCTTCTTAAGTACTCTTAAGAAGTGTAGTCTCTGCTGAGCCTTCTTGATGACCGCTGTGGTGTTCTCTTTCCAGTTAAGGTCAGCAGAGATATGGACACCAAGAAATCGGAAGGTGTGAACCCTCTCCATGCACTCGCCATTGATGTAAAGGGGGGCTAAGTTGGTGCTGTGCTTCCTGAAATTAATAATTACCTCCTTGTTTTTTTTTATATTCAGAGCCAGATTTTTCTCTGAGCACCAGGTTGCTAGCGCCAGGACCTCCTGTCTGTAAAATGTCTCATCTCCCTTAGGGATTAGTCCGACCACTGTGGTGTCATCAGCAAACTTGACGATCAGGTTGTTGTTGTGGGCCAGGCTGCAGTCATGGGTGTAGAGACAGTACAACAGGGGGCTCAGCACACAGACCTGTGGGGAGCCAGTGCTCAGCTCAGATTGGTTAGGAAGTCTTTTATCCAGGCACATGTGAGTGGGGGGAGGCTGAGATTGTCCAATATATTTACAAGAATGATTGTGTTGAAGGCTGAGCTGTAATCCACAAAGAGCATTCGAACGTAGCTGTGCTGTTGTTCCAGGTGGCTCAGCGCGGTGTGGAGAGCTACTGCAATAGCATCCTCTGTGGACCTGTTGGTGCGATATGCAAACTGATAGGGGTCAAAGTTTGGAGGGAGATAGTCCTTGATGTGCTGGAGAACCAGTCTCTCGAAGCACTTCATGATTACCAGAGTGAGAGCCACCGGTCGGTAATCATTCAGGCTGGTGATGGTAGACGTTTTCGGCACTGGGATGATGGTTGCAGATTTTAAGCAGGGAGGGATGACTGCCTGGGCCAGGGAGAGGCTGAAAATTCTGGTGAAGGTGGGGGCGAGCTGGAGGGCACATGCTTTGAGCACCCTGCCAGGTACTCCATCTGGGCCAGTAGCTTTCCTGGGGTTCACTGATTGGAGCGAACGTCTAACATCATGCTCCCGTACAGTGAGTGGAGTGGTGCAGTAACCGGGTGGGTGTGGGGGCAAGGCAGGATCAGATGGGTGCTGCTGTGGTGCATCAAAGCATGCAAAGAAGCAGTTTAGCACCTCTGCTAGTGATGCACTCAGGTCTCCTGTTGTCACCTCACAGCCTCTATAGTTGGTGATGTTTTTTATGCACTTCCACACCTCCCGTGAGTTGTTACTGGACAGATGGGACTCCATATTCCTTTTATGGTCAGCTTTTGCAGTTTTTATTCCCTTATTCAGGTTGGCTCGAGCAGCTCGGTACAGAGCTCTGTCACCTGACCTGAAGGCAGCATCGCGGGCTCTGAGGAGTGTGCGGACCTGGCTGGTCATCCAGGGTTTCTGGTTGGGGTACACACGAATGTTTTTGACCATAGTCACATTTCCGATGCAAAACTTGATGTAGTCCAGTACTGTTCCTGTGTATGTTTCCATCTCTTGGTGTAGTTTGTTCAAAACAGTCCTGTAGGTCATCGAGTGCATTACCAGGCCAGATTGTAACTGTTTTTGTTGTAGGCCTCGCTTGGCGTCTGAGGGGGGTGTAAGCTGGGGGGAGCAGGAGGGAAAGATGGTCTGACTGCCTGAGGTGGGGGAGGGGTATGGCTCTGTATGCATATTTAATGTTTGAGTAAACATGATCCAGAGTGTTCTCCCCTCTAGTAGAACACTTGGCATGCTGGTAGAATTTTGGGAGTACAGTCTTCAGATTAGCCCTATTGAAATCTCCTGCAATTATATGAACACCGTCGGGGTGAGCCCGCTGCTGTTCATTGATGGTGTTCAGCAGGAGAGAGAGTGCCGTATTTACATTAGCGTCGGGTGGTATATACACAGCAGTATTTATCACAACCGTTAGCTCTCTCGGTAGAAAAAAAGGTTGGCATCTCACGGACATGTACTCAAGGTCTGGGGAACAGTGATTGTCTATAATTGTCCCCTTGTTACACCAGTTCTTATGCTCTTACCGGAGTCCGCAGTCCTGTCCCAGTGTAGCAGAGAGCGGCCTGCTAGCTGTATGCTAGCATCGGGTATCCTGGGGTGAAGCCAGGTTTCGGTGATAATCAGAACACAGCAGTCACAAACATAGCGATTTCCAGCGAGTTGTAATTCCAAATAATCCGTTTTATGCACCAGGGATCTGGCATTGGAGAGATAAGGGCTCAGTAGAGGTGGCTTGTGGGGTTGTGATCTTAGCCTTAGCATAACGCCAGACCTGCAGTCTCGCTTCTGCTTCCTCTCCCTTCTCCGTCTGCGCCGCGTCCCAGGCCCGACAACAATCCACGGAGAGCCCGGTGATCTCGCTATGTCGTCTGGGATGTTGTGTGTGTAATGAAAGTCACTCGAAACAGGTATTTGGTGCTGCTCACCGATGTCCAAAAGGGTCTGACGTCCGTAGTTGATCTTTGCAAACTCGGCAATGCAAACACAACAAAAATGGACATATAAAAATAACATTAAAAAGCACTGAAAGGGAGAGCTGTGAGCCGCTGCAACCATGCGCTCCGCCATCTTGGAATCTAATCTATAATAGAAGTACAGTTGTTTTGTTTCCCCCCCCCCCCCCCCCTTTTTTGTGTGTGTGTGTGTTGGGGGGAGGGGGATTCACAGCAAGATGGTTGCAATTGTTTTTTAGGGTGCAGTTTGCATGTTCTGTCTGTGCTGCGTGGGTTTTCTCCAGGTACCTCCTACAGCCCCAAAACATGCATGTTGGGTCAACTGTCAACTGATAACTCCAAATCATCCTTAGGTGTGGTCATTTGTTTTGTTTTCCTCCATGAGTAGTGATTTGAGGCCTGTTGAAGATGCACCTCAAATTCTAACATGACTGCTGAAGATAGACACCAGATCCCCTGAACACAAAGATGGATGAAGTTGATGGATTTTCTTTAATCCACACAGGTTAAAAATTAAACATGCTCAAATAAGTATGCATTTACGTAAAATGCTTTATAAAAGGGGTGCTGAAGGCTCTAGAAAAACTTTGAAGCAAGACGTAAACTTCTTGCAATTAAAACAAAACACCACACACCATACCCTAAAACAATTCTGTGGATTTTGAATGGATTTATAGTTTGAACTTTTATTTTTATCTTCTTGACTTCACTCGTTTTAGTTTCAGAGTTAAAGTTTCGGTAGTTTTGCTTCATTTTCAGTTTTGTTTATTTCCTCACTCTGCTCTTCCCATTTTCAGTCATGGTTTCTGATCTCCCTTTCTCACACGTTATCATGTTTATATTAGTGTTCCCTATAGTGGCTATATTAGTGTAGCCAAGCAAGCTGGCTGAGAAGAAATGACAGAGAGTTGGGAGCACAAAATAAAGTGATCTTATTTACAGGTGTGGCAGGTGCTGCAAGGGAAACGAGAAGGTGAGTAACTGAGTTCACTCAGGGTTGTAGTTGCAATATGATCTTTTAGAACAGTAAATAATGGCTTACTGTTTTTGTTGTAGATGAGGCCAGTGAGGGAGCAGCGAGGTCCAGGGTTTTCAGAGGATCCAAATTGAGGCAAATATCATGGAGAGAGGAGCAGGTCGACACTGGCTGAATTGTTCGTAGCCGATAGTTGAAGGGACACCGTTGATCCACAGGTGTGCCACAAAAGGAGCAAGAGAATCACAAACAGTAAGAATGGTTTGAGGTTGGAGTTGACATAAGGCAGTTGAGTTGACATAAGGCAGTTGATGTGCCAGTGCTGAAGAGACGTCTGGCAGGAGTTTATATACAACACCAGATCAGTCCTCCTCAGTCAGCAGCAGATGGGGTGAATCAGTGGTTGATTGGCTGTGGAGAGAGTGAGTGGCAGAAAAAACCCAGGAATCCTACAACATGTAGTGAAAACCACCTTAAACATTATCCCCCTCGGTTTAAAAAAGTATCAAGTGTTCTAGTGTCAGGTCCTCGTTATGTTGTACTGTCTTTAACTTAGTTCCTATTGTTTGGATCTACATACATACTTTTATCTCTCAATCACCATTCCTTTTATTTTGTGTGTGTGTGTTCATGAACATTGTAATATTGCGGCACTTTTTATTATTATTGCCATTATTATTGTTATTATTGTAATTATTATTATTTCGGCACAAAACATTTTTTATACCTGCTCTGGTAAACTGAGTTCAACACAACACTGTGTCAGCAGAGGTGTTGCACATGATTAATAGGATTTATATCTATTATTTATTATTACACATTGTTAAATCATCATAAAAAAATTAGTCATCACTAAAAAAAATCTAAAGATTAATAGATCAGTGGAGCAGGATGCAGTTTGGCAGAACTGTAATTTTGACAAGTTGATTGGATTCTGCTGTTTGTGGCTCACACGTTCTCTTTAAATAATGTTACCTTGATGAAAAATGATCTCAACATTTCTGTGCAGTAATGCTGTATACAGGTCCTTCTAAAAAATTAGCATATTGTGATAAAAGTCATTATTTTCCATAATGTAATGATAAAAATGTAACTTTCATATTTTTCAGATTCATTGCACACCAACTGAAATATGTCAGGTCTTTAATTGTTTTAATACTGATGATTATGGCATACAGCTCATGATAACCCAAAATGCCTGTCCCAAAAAATTAGCATATTTCATCCCACCAATGAAAGACAAGTGTTTTTAATACAAAAAACGCCAACCTTCAAATAATCATGTTCAGTTATGCACTCAATACTTGGTCGGGAATCCTTTTGCATGAATGACTGCTTCAATGCGGCGTGGCATGGAGGCAATCAGCCTGTGGCACTGCTGAGGTGTTATGGAGGTCCAGGATGGTTCGATAGCGGCCTTAAGCTCATCCAGAGTGTTGGGTCTTGCGTCTCTCAACTTTCTCTTCACAATATCCCACAGGTTCTCTATGGGGTTCAGGTCAGGAGAGTTGGCAGGCCAATTGAGCACAGTAATACCATGGTCAGTAAACCATTTACCAGTGGTTTTGGCACTGTGAGCAGGTGCCAGGTCCTGCTGAAAAATGAAATCTTCATCTCCATAAAGCTTTTCAGCAGATGGAAGCATGAAGTGCTCCAAAATCTCCTGATAGCTAGCTGCATTGACCCTGCCCTTGATAAAACACAGTGGACCAACACCAGCAGATGACATGACACCCCAGTGACTGTGGAAACTTGATACTGGACCTCAAGCAATGTGAATTCTGTGTCTCCTCTCTTCTTCCTGACTCTGAGACCTTGATTTCCAAAGGAAATGCAAAATTTACTGTAATCAGAGAACATAACTTTGAACCACTCAGCAACAGTCCCAGGCGAGATGCTTCTGCCGCTGTTTCTGGTTCAAAAGTGGCTTGACCTGGGGAATGCGGGACCTGTAACCCATTTCCTGCACACGCCTGTGCACGGTGGCTCTAGATGTTTCTACTCCAGACTCAGTCCACTGCTTCTGCAGGTCTCCCAAGGTCTGGAATCGGCCCTTCTCCACAATCCTCCTCAGGGTCCGGTCACCTCTTCTCGTTGTGCAGCGTTTTCTGCCACACTTTTCCCTTCCCACAGACTTCCCACTGAGGTGCCTTGATACAGCACTCTGGGAACAGCCTATTCGTTCAGCAATTTCTTTCTGTGTCTTACCCTCTTGCTTGAGGGTGTCAATGATGGCCTTCTGGACAGCAGTCAGGTCGGCAGTCTTACCCATGATTGTGGTTTTGAGTAATGAACAAGGCTGGGAGTTTTTAAAAGCCTCAGGAATCTTTTACAGGTGTTTAGAGTTACGTCATTGATTCAGATGGTTAGGTTAATAGCTTGTTTAGAGAACCTTTTCATGATATGCTAATTTTTTGGGACAGGCATTTTGGGTTTTCATGAGCTGTATGCCATAATCATCAGTATTAAAACAATTAAAGACCTGAAATATTTCAGTTGGTGTGCAATGAATCTGAAAAATATGAAAGTTTCATTTTTATCATTACATTATGGAAAATAATTACCTTTATCACAATATGCTAATTTTTTGAGAAGGACCTGTACATCAGACAAATAGGACATATACGGATGCAGAGAGGACATGAGGGTAGTTGGAGGGAGGACAAAGGATGCAGAGGACAGAGTGAGACTTGCTCTGACAATCCCTGAAGAGGGAACAGTCAAAATATGTAAAAGGAATACTGTATACATCAGATATTGGGAAAAAATACCATGTTTAAAATTTTCTACAGTAATGAGAAAAAGAAACTCCACCCTCACCCACTTGCTTGTGTAGGGTTTCACATATCAAGACATAAACAAATGATCTGGTTTTTACAAACTTTTAAAATGATTAAAATATAATATCAAGTGAACAAAAGCACTGAAAATTTTAAGTTTCCATGTTTTTAAAGATATCAGCAAAGATCTTAGAGATGCAGAGGTTACTGCACATCAATCTGGGAAGTATTAAAGGTATTTTCTAATCTATTGGTCCATCATTTTATAGAGTGAAAAACTATTTTACAAGAGAGTTGCTAATCTGGACATCCTGGCAAATTCACCTCAAGGTCAGACTGTGTAATGTTCAGAAAAATGCCAGTAAACCCCAAGATCTCAGCCTCTACAGGTTAAAGTCCAACACTGACCGGTATAGTCCCAAATGTTCTTAATCACTGTCATAGAATACAATGGTTATATGTTTTTTTTACATTTGGGCCACACTAGTGTTGAAAATACCTTAAACAAATAAACCAGTTAAGGAAGCACTTGAGCACATGGCTGACGATTACCAAAGGATAACGACATATAATAATATAAGTGCTATGTTTTTTCATCATTGTATGTTCCCACACATTGACAAAATTAGTTCTCTGTAATTAACCCATTACATGTGAGATACACCCAGGTGGAGCAGTGGGCAACTATGTAGGTGCCCAGGGAGCATTTAGGGATTAGATGTCATGTTCAAGGATATGACACGTGGACATGGCAGGGAGTTGAACCTGTGACTTTCTGGTCCCAAGTTGGCTGCTCTATCTCTACCAGTTTTTTCTCTCTCTCTGTGCTCTTGGTGCAAGCAGACGTGACCTCTTCTGCTCCGTCCCCCCAGTTTGTTCTCTTGTCTTGTGAACCCTTTATACAGGGATTATTTTTTTATCAACACGGTGGATGCGTGCGCAGCCAGTCTGCAGAAAGAGCCGGTGTCTTGTGCAAAACTCTGTTCCCCTGTATCGAGAGGGCGCACAGAGGCGGATACACTCGATGTCTTGGTGGCTGACTGATATTTGTCAGGCTAAAGTGCGCATGACAAAAGTTGTATAAAAATTTTAAAAAAATCACAATCCCCCCTACACCCCCCACACACACACACACACAAAACTGTAAGAAAACCCCCACACAATACCAGGTTTATTTGTTGCTTATTTGAGGTTTTATATTTATTAATTACCAGGAGCTGTCAACTAAAATGAAAGTTACAACCGTGACAGATTATGTGGACTCGTTTTACCGAGAAATCTTTGAGAA
Source organism: Nematolebias whitei (assembly GCF_014905685.2). Classification (NCBI taxonomy): domain Eukaryota; kingdom Metazoa; phylum Chordata; class Actinopteri; order Cyprinodontiformes; family Rivulidae; genus Nematolebias; species Nematolebias whitei. The sequence goes on from NC_056514.1 coordinate 15,014,175, forward strand.
GCGCATTGAAAATGGTTAGACCCACAGACTCTGTGCGCGTTATTTTTATTTTATACATTTTATTACATGATGTTGAAAAAATGAATAGGTGCTTCTCATTACATCCCAAGAAGAACCATGAATACTATTATGAAGTTCAGCTTCACAGCATGTGGCGTCCAGTCCTTCGACTTTGTGATTTAGACCCAGCAGGATACACTCGTGCAGCCAGATGATTAAATGATGCACACTAGGGGTGTCAAACCCACTTACAAAAGGGGGCCAAAATTAAAACTTTTTTCAAACTAAGGGCCAATTTCAGAATCTACATTAACTCAAGTTACATACCCAACATCTTTTCTTGGTCACAGGTTCCTCAACAAGAGTTTGATTTGTCTCATTTGACATTCTCTGTTGCACGTTTGACATCCTAATCAAAGATTACTGAAAAAATCAAGTGAAAAATGCATTTTACATTTAACCAACATCATCTTGGGGGCCAGATAAGATGTCAACGAGGGTCACATTTGGTCCCCGGGCCTTGAGTTTGACATATGTGCTGTACAAAGTCCTCCCTATAACAGATCAGTTTTTCACACAAAGTAATATTCTACCTGAGATTTACTGTGACAGTGTAAAAGAAAGAAGGTAAAAACAATCCACTTTGACACATTTTATTTATTGTAACTTTTCCTGTTAACATTCAATTTTAACTTTTTCCTTCAAATCACTGAGTGCACGTTTTTTTTTAGTTTTTTTTTAAAGAAATGGTTATTTTGTTGTTACTTTTTAATCACATTAATTATGTACAAACAACATTTATTTTATGTATCTTTAACTCTTGAGTACTTCAACAAGATATTTACAGTTTATTTTATAGGGACTATACAGTCCCAAATGCTTGTTCATGCTGCACACACAATTTCAATGTCATCTAATAGATAGATTAGAGGTTTCAAAGTCTGAGACATAACAGGGAGCCAACTTCTCAAAATCTTGGAAATGTCACATTCAGTAACATTAAATCTGAACGTAATATCCTTATTGGTGAGCCCTAAACACAGTTTTCATGAGGATGGCCAATAGATGGTCCATTGTTTGGACATCTGCTGGGGGTTTCATCCCTTCATCTTTTTCTCTTGTAGCTGAGACACACAGAAGAGAGCAATTATTAGGTAGAGCATGAAAGCATCACTTTACTTTGTTAAACACAGGTTCAATTCAAGTCAGTACTCCCTCTACTTACTGCTCCAATTTTCCATCGCTGTCTTTGCTGAACTTTGTAGAGTAGGAGAATCAATCAATCAACCTTTATTTATACAGGTAAATCCCATTGAGCCTCGAGGACTCATTTACAAGAGAGACCTGATTTCAACAAAGAAAGATGACAACAATGGACAACAGCAACAACAATAAACAGTTATAAAAAAAGCATACTACAGTTTTTTTTTTTTTTTTTTTTTTAACAAATAGGATGGCTAAAAGGAAAAGGTAACAAAACAAAAAACAGCTAGATTCCAAGACAAATGTAGAAAACTAACAACAGAAACATGTCAGCATTGGACCCTGCCAGGAGTCCAACAGTTCTATGTCATATAGGCTTCGCCCTTTAAGGCTGTCGCTGATGGGTTTATCCCGTTATGCGCAAGCATCATACTGAAAAAATTAGTCCACGCCCACCTGCTGTGTGGGCCCCACCCGATCCGTATAAATTACATTACGAGCGGGTAATCTGCTCCCATTTTTCTTCAGCAAGCTAGTACAATAAAACAACTGACCTTTCATCGAGATGTCCAGCTCCAGCACCATCCGCTTGTGTCCCTCCTGCAAGACCGGTTACTTGCTTAGCTTCGACCGGCACGACACCTGCGAGGGATGCCTGGGTCCCCGCCACGTCGCCCGCGCTTCCTCCTGCCGCCTCTGTGACGAGCTTCCACCGGAGGAAAGGCAGAGGAGAGCAGCCTTGTTTAAGGCTACCATCGAGGACTGCCTGTCCGTGGCGGGAGACTGTTCGCTGGACGACGCCATGGATTTCTTCTACGCCGGCTCTCGGAGTGAATCGGATGATTCCTCTGGGACCGGTGACGCTAGCAGCAGCCCCGACGCTCGTTCCCTCCCGGGGAGCGCAGTGTTGGAAAGAGGGAGGCCGAGCGGATGCTCGTCTCCCCCGGGGTTTCCCGCTTCAGCGACCACACCGCTCCCTGCCGTCGGCGCGCTCCTCTCGGAGCTGCCCGCCATTATCCGGGAAGCTGCTAGCGTAAAGGGGCTCTCCGTCCCCTCACCCCCCCCCCCCCCCCCCCC
>NC_056514.1:15016554-15021512 GCF_014905685.2 Nematolebias whitei
CCCCCCCCCCCCCCCCGCTCAGATCGGATGATCTTGCGGGAAGGTTTAGCTCCACGCCGGCTCGCCGTCCTGATCCCATTTGGCCTCGTTTTCCAGCGGTGACAGCGTACTGGAACGAGGCCGCAGCCGGTCCTGGTAGGTTAAGGGCGGCCGTCTCCACTTACGCCCCCATCACCAGAGTGGAGGGGTTCACCGAGCGGGGCTATCCCTCGGTACCCCTCCTTGAGCCAAGCCACGCGGAAGCCTTCGGAGCGAAGCTGTCCAGGCTGGAGAAGCGTCCCGTCCCTCCGGGGAAACACGACCAGGCGGTGACCGCGTTCTCCAACAGAGCCCACCAGTGTGCTTTTCAGGTGGCCGTGGCTAACAACAACGTGGCGCTGTTAGCATTTAGCATGTCGAAAAGGCTGGAGGCCTCAGACCTGCCGGAGGAGACAAAGAGCTCCCTGTGTAAATCGGCAGACGCCATCCTCAACATGTGCGCCGCTTCCACGGTTTGCCTGTCGAGGATTGCAGCGTGGATGACGGTAATCCAACGTTCCACCTGGCTTCGTCACTCTCCCTTGCTGCCGGAAAAGCTGCACAAAGACCTGATGGAGGGCCCCATCTCATCGGACGCGCTGTTCGGAAGCAGCTTGAAGACCATGCTGGCGAATTCGAAGCAGTCGGAGGAGATGTCGGAAGCTGTGCGCCATATCATCAAGCCGCGCGGCTCATCCCGTCCCCCAGCCCGCTGGAGAGACCGTCGAGAGCAGAGGCAGAAACATCGACGCTCCACGGCAGCAGCAGCTTCGTCTCGCCCAACTCCACCACCAGCCCCGCTCGCCAGAGACCACCCCTCCTCATTCCGGCAGCCTGCACTTCAGCGTTTCCCCAGAGATCGCCTGCAGACGGCGCTCGGGGCAAACAAACCGCAGAGCTCACGGGGGAGAAGATTTAAGAAATGACGGTCTGCGGAGGATGTGTGTATAAATGACACAGGAATTGAAATAAATGATTTTTCAAAGATCAAAGTGCCTGTTTTTAGCCAGTCTGTAAGTTCGGATGAGCTCACAGCCGCTGCACACACATCCTCCACACATAAAGAGCCGGTGTCCTTAAATAAAGGTTTTTTAAACCCACCGTCGCTCCATCACATGCCCAGACGCTCACGTGACACCACGGTAAGCGAAATAACTTGTTGTCAATCAGAACCGCACGATCACCACCCAAGCGGTGTTAAACGCGCACCCGAGCGAGGCAAGCAGCCTCCGTCCAAACGGCGCTGTGTTGATGATGCACGCACAGCTGCCCGGCGCTCACCGGCTCACATCGGTATAAATGTGGGACCGCAGGCCGGGTCCGGTGGAGGTCCCCGCTCTCAGCGAAAACAACACACGCCTCTCCTGAGCAAACGCGAGCGGCCGTCATCCACCGCGTCTCAGCGATCAGCAGCTCACGGCGGCATAAGCGTGAGACAGCTGAATGAATCCAATGACGGGCCCCGCCCTCAGCGAGAGCGGCGCGCGTCCCTCCAGAGAAAACGTGCGCTCCCGCGAGGCTCACAACCTTCACTTCGACAGCACAGCGTTGATGAAGTCACGCCCTCCGCCTCTCAACGTTCGCACAGCGACGTTAAACGTGCAGCCTCACGACGTCATCAGCTGGCACACGCTTCACCTCAACACACACCGCCCCGCCCGGACATGAAGGTTGGTCCGCGATCCAGACACAGAGCACGGGCGCGCGCAGAACAGCCCTTTCGAGGAAGCCCCGCCTTGGGTCACGCGGAAAACATTTCCGCGACGCATGACGGCGGTCGAGGCGGAGGATTGGATGACATCCGTTCAAAACACGGCACATCATTTAAACGGACGTCCACTCCACGAACGTTACGCAGAGTGGCAAAAAACCTGTTCGCCGGACAGATGGATGGACAGGGTGTTATGCAAGGGTTACACGCTGCAATTTGCAACCCGACCCCCTCCGTTCGGAGGAGTTATAGAGACGGTCCTGTCATCACCAGACCAAATCTCAGCCTTAAATGCAGAAGTTCAGGAGCTTCTGATAAAAGGTGTAATCTCAAGAGTTCCCAACGAAGAGGAAAACACAGGGTTTTACTCACGCTACTTCCTGGTCCCCAAAAGGACCGGGGGGATGAGACCGATTCTGGATCTGTCAGCTTTCAACAAAGCGATCATGAACAGACCGTTTCACATGTTGACGAACAGACAGCTGTTGGACAACATCCAGAAAAACGACTGGTTTGTTTCCATCGATCTAAAAGATGCTTATTTTCACATACCGATCATCCCAAAACACAGAAAATTTCTGCGTTTCGCCTTTCAGGGGATGAAGTACCAGTACAACAGGCTGCCTTTCGGGTATTCCCTCGCGCCTCGTACGTTCTCAAAGTGTGTGGAGACAGCCCTGCATCCGCTGCACAGAGCAGGGATGAGAGTTTTGTTTTACCTGGACGACCTGCTGCTCCTGTCACACTCCAGACAGGAAGCGCTGATACAGGCTCAGGTGTTGGCATCACACCTGTTAAATCTGGGCTTCGCCATAAATTGGAAGAAAAGCTCGATTTTCCCGGCCCAGACAATTGTTTATCTGGGAGTGGAATTAAATTCAATTACCATGACGGCTCGCTTATCACAAACAAGAATCGACACTCTAAAAAGCCAACTATGCCACGTAAGACCTGGCAAAGTGGTAACAGCTGTCTCCGTCATGAAGCTGTTGGGAATAATGTCATCAGCTCACACAGTGGTCCCGCTGGGTTTGTTACACATGAGACGCCTCCAGAGGTGGTTTGCGCGTCTGCGTGTGGATCCAGTAAAACACAAAAGACGGATGATCACTGTCCCTCCCTCCGTGAGAGCAGACCTCCGACACTGGGGAAACACCCTGGTTCTGTTAGAGGGAGTCCCCGTCAGCAGACCCTCGTCACACGTGTCAGTCTTCACGGACGCGTCGCTGTCAGTCTGGGGGGGGACATGCTTATCTCAAGCAGTAGGGGCGCTGTGGCCCCACCACACATCAGCCCACATCAATGTTTTGGAGTGTCGCACAGTGCTGAACGTGATTCAGCATTTTGCTCCCGTGCTACAGAATCAACACGTGTTGATTCACACAGACAACATGGTGACTGCTGCGTACATAAACCGCCAGGGGGGTGTGCGTTCAGCCCAGATGTTACACATTGCGCGGAAGCTACTGTGTTGGGCTCACCAAAATCTGCTTTCCATCAGAGCGGTCTACATACCCGGCGTTCTGAACAGAGGAGCAGATGTGATGTCCAGGGGCGGCCCACGTCACGCGGACTGGACCCTCCATCCAGACCTGATGTTTCAGACGTGGCAGAAGTTTGGCAAAGCAGCTGTGGACCTGTTTGCGACGCGAGAGAACGCTCAGTGCCAATTATGGTTTTCCCTGAGCCCACGAGACGATCCACCGCTGGGGGTGGATGCATTTGCTCACAGCCCGTGGCCCAAAACGCTTCTGTACGCGTTCCCCCCACCTCCTCTGATTTTACGGTTCCTGAACCGAGTTCAGGAGAAAGGATTGACAGCTCTCCTGGTAGCTCCCGAGCACGTGAACGCACCATGGTTCCCAGTCCTGCAACGTCTGTTGTCGGGTCGTCCGTGGAAACTGCCATGGAGGGAAGATGCTCTCCTTCAAGCAGGAGGAGCGATCAGGAGTTACCCGGAAATAGGCCAGCACCTGTGGGTCTGGCCGCTGAGCGGTCCCGCTTAGAGAGGATGGGTCTCCCTCAGGAGGTAGTGCGCACAATTCAAGATTCACGCGCTGCATCTACCACAGCCCTGTACACATCAAAGTGGACGGCCTTTCAGCGCTGGTGTACAGAGAAAGGTTTAGAGGCCACCTCATGTCCATTAGGCGGCGTGCTGTCTTTTCTTCAACAGCTGATGGATAGGAAGTTGGCATTCAGCACGATTAAAACGTACGCTGCAGCCATCTCTTCCTGCCACGAAGGGTTCGGAGACAGAACAGCTTTTAATCACCGCTAATGAAGCGGTTTCTAAAAGGTGTACAAAGACATAGGCCGGTTTCACGCCCACTCGTTCCACAGTGGGATTTAACACTGGTCCTGCGAGCCCTGATCAAAGCCCCATTTGAGCCTATGGATCAGGTTTCACTTAAATTCTTGTCTCTTAAAACAGCCCTGCTGCTGGCTTTAACATCCGCTAAGAGGGTGAGTGATTTATCGGCCCTCTCTGCTGCTCCGTCATGTCTCAGAATCCAGGCTGACGGTAGTTCAGCTGATTTAAGACCAAACCCAGCCTTTATGCCTAAAAACATCACAAGCTCTTTTAAATCAAGACAGATATCGTTGGAGGGATTCTTCCCTCCCCCCCACAGATCAGAAGAAGAAGCATCTTTTCATCTTCTCTGTCCGGTGCGGGCGTTGTCGTGTTACATAGCGCGCACAGCTGCGATGCGTCAAACTCAACAATTGTTTGTGCATTATAGAGATGCATCTGTAGGTCGCCCGTTATCCACCCAGCGCTTGTCACACTGGCTGTGTGAGGCCATTTCTGAAGCCTACAGAGCATCAGATCTAGAGCCTCCTGTCAACCTCAAAGCACACTCAACCAGGGGTATCGCATCTTCGACTGCTCTGCATAATGGTATGTCAATGCAGGACATTTGCACTGCGGCTGCATGGTCAACACCCTGCTCATTTATTCGCTTTTACCTACGTGATGTAACGGCTCGTTCCATGACACATTCTGTCCTTAGTGCTCTAACAGAATGAATACTGTCGTTTTCTTCATGGAACTCTGTTTAAACTCACATCTGTCTGCATGCTTCACAGTGTGAGATGTTGTTATCAGCCACAAGTTGTGTCTGTGATTTTGGTTCTATTGTCACTAATCAGTTCATGACTATTGTTACCAATCAGTTCATTTGTTCAATAATCAGTTCATTGATATTAATCTGTTTATACTGTTCAA
>NC_056514.1:15051512-15098054 GCF_014905685.2 Nematolebias whitei
CCATCCATCCATCCATCCATCCATCCATCCATCCATCCATCCATCCATCCATCCATCCATTATCTTTACCCGCTTCTTCCATTTTGGGCCACGGGGGTCACCGGTGCCCACCACAGGGCCATACCATACCATACCATACCATACCATACCATACCATACCATACCATACCATACCATACCATACCATTGTAGTGAACTAAGCCTGAGGTCAAATCCTGACCTTAAGGACCTTATGGGACAGAAACTGTCATTTCATTGATTTGAATCCAGAAATACAGGTTGACCCATCCTGAGACTTTCTTTCTTGAATTGATCAAGTGAAAGAACACTCTCTTTTCTATTATCATTACTATTTTACAAATGTTTGATAATCAAAGTGTTTTTAGTTCAAACCATTTTTAGATGTTGCAGTGAACTAATCATTTTTAATTCAACTGTGAAACACTAATAATGATTTTAATCCTCATGCAAAGTAGAAATCATGTTGAGGTCTGTTACAGAGTAATTATGCATTTTCAGATTTTCTGTCTTTGAATGAGCAAGTGTAAGTTGGTCCAAGGTTGGAGTCAAACGCAAAACAAGTTGTTGGAACGAACTGTCATGTTTTTAAAATCCTCTCAGACGTAAATATAGAGGCTGGCACCTGTTTTCACCCAACTCGTCTAAATATTCCTCTCGTCTGTCTGAAAAACATTTTCAATCTGTTCCATAACATTCTTGCTGTTTTTCTGACTCCTAGTGACCTCTTACGTCACAAAAACACACCCCTGTCTGGTTGAAACGACCAATCAGGAAACTCCCAAATGAACCGGAAATAGAGCCCTTTAAATGTCGGTACTTCCTAGTTCAAACCAGTCGCTTCAGGCTCCGGTTTCAGTCGTTGCAGCTCCAGTGCTGGGAAAACAGGAAAATCCCGACATGATCCAGAGCTCTTCCGAGTCGTGTGGGATTATGACATCTTCCACCTCTGAGTGGAACTCCTGACGGACTCACTCCTCTTGTGAGTCCACCAAGAGGTGAACCTGTGTCGGACGGAATACCGTCACTACTTCGGACGATTCACAGCTGTTCCTACGGAGACGCTGAAAGGGTGCGTTAAATGGAACTCCGTACCAGTGGAGACACCTCCTCCAGGTAAAAGAGTTGATTTATACCACCTAAGTGTACTGGGGAAGAAGCTGGGAACTCACCGGAGAGTGCCGTTCTGATGCCGACACAAACACTTCCCTCTTCCATCCTTTCACTCAACTTAAACTTCATTTTCCATCTTTAAAATTCTTCTATCCTGCTAGAAACCATTCCAGATATTTCCAGAAATGTCTGTGGTGAAGCTTGAGGTTTTCAACCATCGCCGTATGGTTTTCCTGATTGTAAAGCTGATTAATTATGTTGTTATTTTCCAATTTGCCAATTAATGTAAATGTGTGATGTTAAACTTGATTCAGTAAATAAATGACCACGTTCATTTGATGGGTCAAAGAAAATTAACGTCTCACGTTACGTTTTTAATAATTCAATGCACACATTATACAGTCCAGAAAAATGAAAGAATCCGTTTAATTTATGAATATATATACAGCATATGTTCATCTACACCATACCATACCATACCATACCATACCATACCATACCATACCATACCATACCATACCCCTTTATTTCATTCAACCATTATTTCTACAGGTTTGTCTCATTGAGCCTCGAGGACTCATTTACAAGGAATACCTGTAAAGCACAGTCAGTTGTTTAGTGAGTTAAGATTTTTAAAGATTGTAGCTTAGAGTCAGTTACAACAGCGCAACATATTGTGAAATATATTTTCCTAAAACCAAGCACTTACTGTTGAAGTTTTTCCTGTTTACCTGTTAAAAATAATTTCATAAACAGTTGGATGGGTTTTAATGAAATGCTCAAAATGTCATTATTAGGACTGAGCACCACAGGTTGATGGGAAGGACTCTTGAAATTATATAATTTCTTCTTCTTACAATTTATCTCCCCAAATGAATAGCCTTTTTATGCTTTTCATACTGAAAAAAATCCCAATCATGCATTTGGAACACTTCACATGCTTCACTCATGGATGTTGTTCCCTGACCTGCTTTATGACATCACCTTAAAACTGTCAGATAAAAGACGACTTGTTGAGGATACTGTCTGCTGGAAGTAGGTCGGAACCCAGAACAGACTCATCCAAGTAGCTTGAAAGAATAGCTTGAATATATTTAAAAAGTAAAAAACAAAACACTGACATAGTAGCAAAAACTTGTAGAAGATTACTTAATGACAATAACTGCTGGATGTCCGGCCCCTGAGCTCTTGGCTTACAGCAGCTGTGGCCCCCAAGCTATTTAGTTGAATTGCCCTGCTCTAGCCAATCCCAACATATTGAATTTAAGGTTGGACTTTGTGTATCAAATAACTTGTCTTTTAGATTTATTTGGCATGCACAAAAAAAGCACTGTGAACTGATTGAGCATTGACAGATTGAAGGCAGGTGATAAATATTGTGCCCTGAAATGGCTGCTTACATGAAACTGTCCCAATTGCTCAAGTATCAGAAGCGTACATGCACACATTTACAGGTTCTAAATGAGTTTGATGAAATAAATATGAAAGCTTAAATACAGTAATAACTGTGTGTAACAGGATATTATGATAATACTCAAATAGAAAGTACCATACTTTATATGAATGGTAAAATTATTACCTAATTACTCATTTCTTTATCAGGTATTACATTTGATAATAATAATTGATCAGATTACACTTAACTTTCAAATTTGTTTCTAATAAATGGTTACGTACCACAGCGCTTTAAGGTTGCTGAAATTAAACCTTTAGTTAAAAAACACAATCTTGACTCAGTAATCCTAGCCAATTATAGAACTATGCCTAATATAACTTTCATCTCAAAAATTCTAAATAGTTGCATGTCAGCTGCATGAACATATGCAAAAGAAATAATCTGTTTGAGGAGTTTCAGTCAATTTTTAAGGCTCATCAAAGCACAAAAACAACAATGGTGAAAGTTACTAATGATATTCTCATGACCTCTGACAATGGACAGGTGTCTACACTGGTCCTGTTAGACCTCAGTGCTGCATTTCATACAGTTGATCATAACATTTTACTACAGAGGCTTGAATATGATATTGGGATTACAGGAATGGTTCTTAATTGGTTTAAATCAAATCTATCTGATATATTCCAATTTGTAAATGTAAATAATAAATCTTCTTCATACACCAAAGTTAGTCATAGAGTTCCTCAGGGTTCAGTGCTTGGCCCAATACTCTTTACTTTATATACACTTCCATTATATATGTTATTAAACAGCATAGGATAAATTTTCATTGTTATGCTGATGATACACAGTTATATTTGCCCATGAAATCCAATGAATCCAATCAGTTACTTAAGTTGTAAGTACTTGCACTTGTTAGTTGTAAGTTTTTATGTCTTAAAGACATACAAAACCAGATGACTCTTAATTTTCTGCTTTTAAACTCAGACAAAGCAGAGGTTGTGGTTTTTGGACCTGAGCATCTTGGGAATAAAATTTGCAGTCTTTCATTTCCTCTGGATGGCATTAATCTGTCCTCCATCTCTAATGTTAAAAATGTTGGTGTTATTTTTGATCAGGACATGTCTTTTATTCCCCACATTGAAAACGTTACTAGAACCTCCTTCTTCCACCTGCGTAATATCACTAAAATTAGAAACATCTTATCTAAAAATGATGCAGAAAAACTGGTCCATGCATTTATCACGTCTAGACTGGACTATTGCAATGTTTATTATCTGGGTGTCCAAATACTTCTTTAAAACGTCTTCAGTTAATCCAAAATGCTGCTGCTAGTCAACCGGAGTTAGTAGGAGAGATCATATCTCTCCAGTTTTAGTTTCTCTCCACTGGCTCCCTGTCAAATCCAGAATAGAATTCAAAATCTTACTTCTAACCTACAAAGCTCTCAACAACCTGGCTCCATCTTATATTACAGATCTTATTGTTCCATATTTTCCTAACAGACCATTTTGTTCTCAGACTGCAGGTTTACTTGTGGTTCCCAGAGTTTCCAAAAGCAGAATGAGAGGAAGATCTTTCAGTTATCAGGCTCCTCTCTTGTGGAACCAATTTCCAATCTCTGTCTGTGAGGCTGACACATTATCCAGTTTTAAAACTAGGCTTAAGACTTTCCTTTTTGCTAAATTCTATAGTTAGGGTCGGCTTGGGTTTTCTGAGCTGTCCCTTAGTTATGCTGCTATAGGCTTAGACTGCTGGAGGACAAACTGACCACAATTTTCACTTTGCTACTATCTTTACTTACTCTGCTCAACATATGTAATTATTTTTTTCTATCCTTAACGTGTGTTTTTTTGTCTTTCAGATACACCTGGACCTATACCTGGATCTACCATTCTGTGTTCGTCTGTCTCTCCTTCCTGTCCTCTCAACAAGCCGGTCAAAGCAGATGGCCACTTGTCCTGAGCCTGGTTCTGCTGGAGGTTTCTTCCTTTTAAAAGGGAGTTTTTTCTTTCCACTGTTGCCACTGTGCTTGCTCGGGATGGGAGACTGCAACAAAGCCAAGATTCATCTTGTCTGCTGGATTCCTTAGATAGAGAACTTTACTAATTGGCTTTTATGTTTGTGAATGTTTTTGTAAAGTCCCCTGAGACAACTTTGAGGTGTGTTAGATGTTATACTGTATGGTTAAATGTTGCTCAGTTTCTTCATTTGGATTTAAACCATAAATGCACAAACTTGTAAAAAAAACAAAAGCAAAGCATCATGTTCAAATACCCCTTAAGCTCAGAAAATCAAACCGAGTCATTTTTCGGTGCTTTTCAGTACTTTGCAGTTTGATACTGTGGACTGAAAGAGTTTGTGTGGAGGTAAGCACATTCTCACAGCAGGTGAGAACTTTACTTACACTTTCATGCAACATTTGTTTTGATGCATGAAAAATCCTGTTTTTAACCTGCACTACTGCTGTTTTATGTCAAGCGCAACTGTCAGGATTCGTGGTTATTCAGACAGACATCCTGAACACTGAGCAGTTTTTTTGACTCTTTGAGTTCATCTCAGGACAGCAAGACTTGTTCATAACTTGGACCTCCTGAGCTCCTCCAGGGATGCAGACTCCAATTCAAACATGCTTTTGTTCCTACACTGTAATATAACTCAGCTGAAATGGTGAAAGTAACTGACGCACACATGTTTGATGGACACCATTTTCATAAAAGCTGTTATTAGTTTATTCATACATAGCAGGCTGTAATTACCTATTTTTCAGATTGACATTTTTCCTACTAATTTTGTGTGCATGCTTATGTGAGATGGAAGACAAACAGAGTGAGGTGATGTGGACATGATCTAAAATGGTGAGTGAACTACATAACATGTACACTGGGTTTAGAAAGATCTGTGTGGATTGGCTTGAGGCTTCTGAACATTAAATAATAGATATAAAGTTCATGATGTAACCTTTACATCAAGACATTTTTCAGTGATTTGAGAAAGCCATACACCGTATATCTCATACATTTTATGTAACAAACACCTAATGCACTTGATTACACAGATGACAGTATACAACAATAGAAGTCAATAATATAAACTATAAAACTGACATCTCTTGGTCATCATTGGGCTAAAAGGATTGAACTATTTTTTCCAGTAACTGAGATTGACTTCATATTACAGTACTGCAGGGTTGGCGACATTTATATTTTTTAAACAAAGTATTTTTTAAATTAATTTTTTCAGTTTTAAACAAACATTACAGAACACAGAACACCTCAACCCCCCAACCCTCTTCCCTCCCACACCAGATCAGTCCGACGACATGCATTAAAAAACTAAACAGGGACTGAAATACATTCTACATACAACATAAAGAGCCGCCAAATGTCCCAAACATTTTTTTTTACAGAACCCCTTAGGGTGTCCTTTATTTTTTTCTGATGGATGTGGTACATCACCAATGTACATATGCTGGGGGGTTTGGGTCCTTACAGTTACACAAAATTAGCCTTCTGGCCAGAAGAGAGCAGGCAACCAGATCCCTCTCACATTTACTGAAGGATGTATCCACAGGGACCACCCCAAAGAGTGAGATGAGTGGTGATGGGCGAACAGTTTTGCCACATATTCCAGAGAAGGTATCAATGATAGATTGCCAAAAAGTCTGCAATTTGGGGCAGGTCCAGAATGTATGCAGGAGTGCTGGGTCCAGATCGGCCTTGATCGTGGACAGCTTGTCTTTGGACCAGTGCAGCCTGTGCACCATCTTGAGTTGAAGTACAGCATGTCTCAGGCAAATTGAAGATGAGTAAATGATGATCCTCCCCAGACTGAGTCTGATATGAGTTCCTCCAAGTCCGCGTCCCATTTCAGTTTAAGGGAGTCCAAACTGAATTCATGATATGAACTGAGCAGTGTATACATTTTTGCTGAGGTTCCCCTTGGTATCAGACCATCATTCCAAAATCTTAGCCACAAAATATTTAGAGGGGTACAAAAGTAAACAATCAGAGTTAGATCTGACAAAATGTCTCAGCTGCAGACACCTAAAAAACATGACTTGTGAATATTAAACTTATGTATCAGCTGTTCAAAAGAGGCAAATCTACCATCAACATAGAGATCATACAGTGAATGCACTCCCCTCAAGACCCAGGTGTCAAAAGCTGAATCAGCTACCGAGGGAGTGAACATATGATTATTTGACACAGGTGCCAAAAACAGTAACTCTGTAGCGTTAAATGCCCTACTGAACTGATTCCAAATCTTAACCGCCCAGATCATAATTAGGTTAAAGGTATAAGTTGACATTGATTGTTTAAAGGGCAGCTGAGAGCAGAGCAATGCAGAAAGAGAGCTGGATCTAATTGATGCCCTTCCCAAGGTCACCCAACTAGGAGAAGGGGTGTCCTTACCAACCAGAGTAAAAGAGCTCTGATGTTAGTTGCTCAGTAATCCTGTATAAAGTTAGGAAGTGGCATGCCTCCAAGTTTGCGGGGCAGATGTAGGACCCTACTAGCATTCCAAATAAATGCTGATATCTAGCTGTTCAGATTGATAAAGAAGGATTTAGTAAGGAAGAGTGGCAGATTCTGAAACAAAAATAAAAATTTAGAGTGTCTGAGTCACAGTCAGAGTTTCTTTATTTGTCATTCGCACCACATGTGGTACATGTGGTGGAACAAAACTGTGTACACAGTGTCCCAATTACACCCAACAAAAGTAAAAAATATTAAAAAACCAAACAGTAATAAAATCTAAGATATGAACTAAAAAAAACGTTTAACTAAAAATACGCTAAGCACTAATAGTACAAAAACAATACGCTAAACAGCAGCACGAACATGAGTCTGTGTGAGCAGATGTGCACAAATGAACACAGCTGCATGAAATAAATCAGCAGAATGATGTGATTTTTTTCACAGTGATTATTCTGGTTGGAGATTCATGAGTCTAACAGCCTCAGGGTAGAAGCTGTTCCTCATTCCAGTGGTTCTACACTTAATGCTCCTTAACCTCCTTCCAGAGGGGAGTGGGGCAAAAATTGTGTGTGCTGGGTGAGTGGGGTCCTTCATGATGCAGGTGGCCCTCTTCCTGCATCTGGAGGTGTAGATGTCTGTGATGGTGGGGAGTCTGACTCCAACAGTCTTCTGTGCAGCCTTCACCACTCTCTGCAGAGCTTTTCTTTCTGCAGCTGTGCAGCCTCCATGCCACACGTTGATGCTGGAGCACAGGATGCTCTCCACTGCACACCTGTAGAAGGAGGTGAGGACTGAGCTTCCCAGACCAGCTCGTCTCAGCCGCCTGAGGAAGTAGAGTCTCTGATGTTCTTTCTTGATCAGGCTGGTGGTGTTGTTGCTCCAGCTGAGGTTGTCATTCAGGTATACACCCAAGTACTTGTAGCTGGAGATCATTTCCAGCACAGATCCTCTTATGTTCAGGAGGTGTAGATGTTTTGGTTCCATCTGAAGTCCACAATCATCTCATTTGTCTTCTTCACATTGATGTGAAGGTTATTGTCTTTGCACCAGCTCTCCAGGTGTTCCATCTCCTGCCTGTAGCTGGACTCATCGTTGTTTGTGATGCATCCCACCACCGCTGTATCATCTGCAAACTTTACAATATGACAGGTGCACAATCATACATGAGCAGAGTGAACAGGAGAGGGCTCAGCACACATCCCTGAGGAGAGCCCATGCTAAGGGTTATGGTGGAGGAGGAGAAGTTGTGGATCCTCACTGACTGTCATCTGTTTGTTAAGAAGTCTAAAAAGTCAACAACATGGATCAGGGTCAGGTGTGGAGTGGTGACTGATTGGGATTGACTGTAGCTGTGGGAGAAAAGTCAAGTCAGGTCCTCTGGACGGGTTCAAAAAACAATTTTTTTTTTCGAAACGTTTCGTCTTTGACCTGAAAGACTTCCTCAGTCTGAATTTTCTACCTGGATTATTGAGCATGCATCAGGATATTTTGAACCACTTTTTCCAGTATTGCCTAAAAAAGACTGAGGAAGTCTTTCGGATGAACGATGAAACTTTTCTACATTGTTTTTGTTTTTTGAACCCGTCCAGAGGACCAGTCTTAACTTTTTTAGATTAGCTCTGAACAATTTCTTTTTAATTAAAAATAGTGTTTCCTTGTGAATGAGTCTTTTTGGTTCAATAACAATGATTGAGTGCATAAATCATTTTAGCATTTTTTTCTGATAAAAGATTTAGTATTGCATTTTTCTTTAATCCAAAATCAAGTCATCACCTTTTATGAATATTAATTTCATAATTGAAAGAGAAAACTTTTTTATGCATCATTTTCATTTAGCTTTAATCATAGCCACTGCGTTTCCTTTTGGCAGAAAGATTTTTGCTCTTCTTCACTCCTTGCTGTTAAAACCAACTTTCTTTTTGAATCAAGTCTCGAGATGCACTCAGAGCAGAAAGCATCAAATGCATAAAATAAGCCTTTTTATGAGGTCAGCATATAGCACAAGGTGTTACATGTAACCTATTTCATTTCAGACTGCGTCTGAATGAAAGCTGCAAAGATTTAAAAAGCTTCAGCTTTTATTCAGCAGCCGAAGGTCTGCTGACACTTAACAACAATCCAAACAGCTGAAGGCAGCAGAGGAGCTCTGAAAATATTTTTCCCTTGGAGTCACCTTTTAACAGGCCGCGATAGTTTAATGAGCTGCGTTTTAGTCTGTCTGTCAGAGATGCTGTTTTGATGTAACCCAGCCTAACAGCACGTGAAGTGTTCGAGCTACATGAAAACATGGTCCTGTGGGTTGTGAAGAGCACAAAAACCACTGGCCTTCTTTTTTACATGCAGCACAGAAATCTTTTTTTATGTAAGCCGATCTTTTTCTTTCTTCTTCTTTTGACTGCTCCCTTCTTCAGGAGTCTCCACAGAGAACTAATTTGCACAAAGACATGGCAATTGTTTTTATGCCATATCTCCTTCCTGACCAACCACAGACCACAGAGCTACCACAACCCTCTGTGTGGAGCAGAGATCTGCTGTCTAGGGTGCCCGGGGGAGCAGATGGTGTTGCTTAAGGGCCTTGCTCAAGGGTCCAGAGTGGGGCAAATGAGGGTTGGAGGCAGGTGTGGGTATTTCCCACTCTCTTTTTTTATGTTGTCCCCCAGGTAATTGAACCAGCAACCTTTCAATCACATGCCCACCTTCTCTAACCCTCTGCGCCACCAGTCCCCCATGAGCCAATCTTTTTAAACTTAAAAAAAGCTTAAAATAAAACAAGAGTTTTAAATTTTCTATATAGTTGTGATTTTTCACAGCAATTGTGACGGTAAGAAGCATCTCAAATCTGTGGAGGCCGCGTAGGTTTTGGATTAGAGACAATATTCTGAATGTGCTTGTATGACTGAGTGAGAGAGTGGATGGTTGCTTGTCTCGTTTGTCTCTATGTGTCCCTGTCATGGACTGGAGACCTGTCCTGGGTGTCCCCCACCCCTTTCACAGTGATTGCTGGATATAAACACCAGTGACCTGAAAAGGAAGAAGCAGGTAAAAGATAATGGATGGATGGCTGTGGTGGCTTGGTGGTCGGTGCCACAGTCTTTTAACCCTGAGGCTGGAGGTTCGAGCCCAGGTTGAGTTGAGAAGTGCTTCCAACATAAAAACAACTACCAAATTTTTCATTCAGCTTCACTTGCTGAGGCAACCCCTGCAGAAAAGAACTGAAATAATCAAAAGACTTTCAGACAACGTTAAACACAAACTGTTAAAATGTTTTCATATACAACTGAAAACTTGTTTGATTTACACAATACTAAAATGCTGTCAAACTGAAATTATTCAACCCAAGATCTATAAGCTTTTATGCTAGTTCATCTTGAAATACTCTCATACGCACAACTGAAATACTGTCAAACATACTTCCACAATTCTCTCATATACACAACCAAAATACTTTTGTACAGACTACAGAAATGCTTGTATTCTAGTGCTATGTGATGCCTTTATGCTAGTTCATATTTAAAAACTAAAACGCTGTCATTTGCACCTCTGAGATACTGCTTCTTCGTAATGTATCCTGAATTGTTAGGAAGCTATTTTTACTCACTTGTTTTTCTGTGTTTTAAGTTTGGTTTCATAGGTGGATATGCAAAATACAAATAATGTCCCTAATAGCCCCTCATTTAAATGTATTATTTGTTCTTTTTAGTTCTCTCATACCAACTCTACCTTAATAAGCAGATTGTAACATTTGCTAAAAGAAACCTATCTGTGATAAAAAATGCTCAGGATAAATAGAAAACATAGTCAGGTCTAAATAGTAAAAAGTTAAGATTGCTGAATGTGGGAGTAGACAAAAGCATCAATAAGCTGCTCATTTCCTGTTTTTATTCAACAGAGTGGGTTGATTTAAGTCTAGAGTGGATAATTTAGATTCAGTGAGAAACATTACTTAAGACACGTGGGCACACTTGTTAACGCCAACAGTGAGCACGCACAGTTAGAGCTTTTATTTGGACTGAATTATTTGAGACTAGAGCCTGACCAATATGGAATTTTTTTCCATCAAAATCTATCTACCAAAATTGATACTGGGAGGGAAAGGTGGCCATCGATAATTGATATAATGGCTGAACAATTTTGAGTTTTGTCCTCTCCCAAGAATCTTAGAAAACAGATACTTTTCAACCTGTTTTAACACTTGAAGTCTTGATCGCTGCTCTTTGCAAATGATGTGGTACAGTCGGCGTCATTGTGCTATGATCATCAGTTCTCACTGGAGCGGTTCACAGCCGAGTATGAAGCAGCTGGGATGAAAATCAGCACCTCCAAATTTGAGGCCATGGTCCTAAGTTGGAAAAGGATGGATTGCTCTTTTCGGGTCGAGGGTGAGGTTCGGCCACAAATGGAAAAGTTCAAGTATTTATGGGTTTTGCTCATGAGTGAGGGAAGAATGGTGCATGAGATTGACAGATAGATCGATGTAGCATCTGCAGTATTGCGAACTCTGTATCGGTCATTGTGGTGAAGAGGGAGCGAGCTGTAAAGCAAAACTCTCTGTTTACTGGTCGGTCTATGTTCCTACCCTCACCTATGGTCATGAACTCTGGATAGTGACTGAAAGAATGAGATTGTGTATACAGGCAGTTAAAAATAGTTTCCTCTGCAGGGTAGCTGGACTCTCCCTTAGAGATAGTGTGAGAAGTTCAGTTATCCAGGATAGACTCGGAGTAGAACTGCTGCTCCTCCACATCCAGAGAAGCTAGTTGTGGTGGTTCGGGTGTGTGGCAAGGATGCTTCCTGGGTGCCTCCCTTAGGGCATGTCTGACTGGGAGGAGACCTTGGGGAAGTCACTGGACATGCTAGAGAGTCTATGTCTCTCAGTTGGCCTGGGAACACCTTGGGGTCCTCCCAGAAGAGCTGGAAGAGGAGGCTGTGGAAAGAGATGTCTGGGTCTCCCTGCTCAAGCTGCTGCCCCTGAAACCTGACTTCAGAACAAGCGAAAAATGATGTATGGATGTATGGATTTTCAAGCAGTTAAATAAGGTGGTTGATTTTTCCCTTAAGGAGCATTACTTTTCTGACAGTTGTCTAAAAATTACAGCCCAGCCTCACACCCTCTAGCTAGAAATGTAAAACTAAAGTAAAATATCATGACATGTTCAAGCCTATCATGTCTGAGGAAATGTGGGTTGAATTGCACCAAAATAAAACTAGAAAATACATTCTTGAGGCCCAGTAGACAGGGTTTTCCAAATCTAATGACTTCATGGGACTCTGGTTGAAAATAGTGCAGCTAGTTTCTTTCATTTACCCTTAAGTTTTCTGTTCCGTTGTTCCTCTGCCAAGTGAGTAAAAAAGTAGACAATTGACAGTCAGAGTATACCATACTAAAATTAAACGTGGGGTTATTTCTGTGGGAATTTGTTCTGACAAGAAAAAATGACATTGTTATAAAATGACCTGTCTAAACCTTCCACTATAAACCATCCATCCATCCATTATCTTTACCCGTTTTAGTCCATTTTTTGGTCACGGGGGTCGCTGGTGCCCATATCCAGCAATCACTGTGCGAGGGGCGGGGTACACCCTGGACGGGTCGCAAGTCCATCACAGGGCCCACTATAAACCAGTTTTATTGTTAAAATCAGCTGAAAAATATCACTCAGGTGTAAGGCGTAAGTCAAGTATAAGACTATTACATTTAAATTTTGTGCAGAATATGTCACAATATTTTTAATAGCTACTACTCATGACAATATTTCTCATTTAAAGTACGGCCACAAATACATTACAAATGTTATATCTAAATGACAGGCTTGGCACCGTGATGTGTGCTGTTACTTTTTTTTTGCCGTTTTGAGTTACCATAGCGACCTAATTTGCAAACAAAGATGCAATTTTTCTCAATCAGAATGCCTGACAGAACTCTTAGCAGTCTCTAATTGTCACAGTGAGGTCACATGACCTAGAGTGAAGAGATCCCTCAACCAAACACTGATTAACTTTTAGAGCCATTTTGGTTCAAGATGGGTGCCACAGCTACATCAGCAAACACAAAACTGACTATTTCTCAGTCATTCTTTGAGATATTGAGCTGAAATTTAGCATGGTGGTAGCTGAGAGCGAGTTGTTATACATTCTTTTTTTTCCCCCTCACTGGCTCTGTAATCAGGCGTACGCATTTCTTCCCTCTCCGTTTTCCTCCTGCTTTTTTGCTCTCTGTCTGTGTATCAGTGCAGCTTATTTTTACATATCTTCCGAAATGAAAACTACTTTGCCCAAGGATCTGACCAACTGGATTTTCGATGCAAATGACAAAAGCGTTTCAACAAAGCAACAGGGTCCTGGAGAAACCTCATCTGCTCGGATGACACACATGCAGCTGGATATTTCTCTGGGTGTGATGTGTCTACCTCTACTGTCGATTGAGGACACCAAAATTACAGATAATTGGATTTATGATAACAGGTTTCCTGTTTTTGGAATAGGCTGGATCCTGGTTTATCAACATACAAAGAAGACGGCCGCAGCTAATTTGGACCTTGTCAGGCTGCTGCCTAAGTGAAGGTTGGTTTGTGCTTTGAGGACTCAAAATCAGCTGATTTACAAGCTAAACTGTAAGATGGAAGTGACTTGAATTGTAGGCTACCTGTGGCTTTGGGACTCGTGAGCATGAAAACGACCTTGAAGAGGCTCATAAGCACAGACCAGTAGAATGCACCCTAATCTGGCCATTTCGGACCTTGGAAGTATCAGTACAGACTCAAGGCACACAAGGAAAAATGGTCTGCCTGAATAAATCAACAATTGTGGATTAGCTGAATCTGACTTCCCGGTTGGTCTCGAACAGACCGACTTATCAACTTCTCCTGGGAAATGTGTAAACTATTGCACCCCCCCGTGGGGAGCTTATCAGAACTGTGCTGGCTGACCATCATCTCATCTTATCAGGATGATGGACTATCTGTTTAGTGCTTCATGGAATGCCTCGTTGTCAAATGCATATGTAACATGTTCATAAATGTACTTGCTGTCAGAGTTTTTTTGATGTCTTCAATCATGTCCTGTTAAGACAAGGTGTGAAAAGATCTTTTTTGTAATGCCACTATCCTATCCTCATGGCTTTGTCCCTTTTTCTATCTAAAAAAATTATTTTGAAAATGATAAGAAGGCCGCGCTTATAGCAGCAGCTATGTGCACTCTGCCCATCTTTCGGACGACTGCATGAACATATTCTCGTTGCATCTCGGTGCAATGATAATAAAGCTTATTCTGATTCTGATTCTTAATGTAGATCAAAAATCCAAGATGGCCACCTTAGCTAAAAGAGAAAAAATAACATAACAGCTATTTTAAAACATATGGAGCTGAAATTTGGTGTGGTGGTAGTTGACAGCGATGCACAACACTTTCTGAATTCAAATCTAAAAATTCAAGATGGCCACCAAAGCTAATTTCAAATAAATATAACTCAACTCAAGAGCCTTAAATAGAGCTAGTAGATCATATCTCTCCAGTTTTAGCTTCTCTCCATCGGCTCCCTGTCAAATCCAGATATGAATTTAAAATCTTCTAAGATGGCCACGCTCAGAGCAGTTGCAGCTTCACAGGCTCCCAGTACCATCCCAGTTTTTAGAAGTTTTGATATTGATTCTGTGCCTGACTCCGCACGATTTATGCGTGTGAACTATAGCCGAACCGAACTGATGAGAATAGGAGCGGATTTGCCACGAAATATAGCAGAAATCAGCAACAAACTCTAAACTACGCTCGGCAGAATGCAGATCTTAAAGTCATCTACCTGGAAGCTGCAGCAGAGGCGTTCCAGCAGGCAGAAGAGGAAGCGCTGCTCCCGGCTTAAGAGGAGAGGATGCCGGGCGGGGGTTATGGTGAGGCTACGAGCTAACGCTAAAGCCGGTAAACTCCCCATGCCGTCTCTCTTTCTGTCGAACGTCCGCTCGTTGGACAACAAGATGGATTTACTTCGTCTGAGAGCGGGCGCCTCAGAAGAGATGAAGTGTGCGGTGCTTTGCCTCACAGAAACGTGGATTACAAGCGAAACGCCGGATACAGTCTTCCAGCTGGATGACAGACTCTTTTTTCGAGCAGACCGCTGCAGCGAGCTAACGGGGAAATCACGGGGAGGCGGAGTGTGCATTTACGTGAGTAAAAGTTGGTGCACGAATTGTACTGTTGTAAATAGCTCATGCTCGAAGGCTTTGGAGCAAATAACAGTGAAATTTCGGCCACATTATCTACCCCGCGAATTCACAGTGACTTCCATCACGGTTGTTTACATTCCTCCGGAAGCTAATGCAAATGAATCACTGCAGGAGCTACATGATATCATCAGCTCGCTGCAGAGCAAACACCCCGAAGCTCTTTACGTTGTAGCCGGAGACTTTAATCACGTGAATCTAAAGGACTGTCTCCCAAGCTTTAATCAGCATGTGACAATTCCAACACGTGGAGACAAGGCGCTGGACCGTGTTTACACGAACGTAAAAGATGCATACAAAGCCGAACCCCGCCCCCACCTAGGACTGTCAGACCACATCTCAATCTTCCTGGCTCCTACTTATATACCCCCGCTGAGACGCTCCAGACCGGTACAAAAGCAAGTTAAATGTTGGATCCAGGACAGTGGCCCCATACTGAGAGATTGTTTTGATCGAACAGACTGACAGGTTTTAAGAGAAGCTGCTGAAAATAGAGGTTCGCTTGATCTTGACCAATACACATCCTCAGTTCTGGGTTACATTAGTACATGTACTGACACCGTATCCACTATCAGAAATGTTTAAAGCTACCCAAACAGAAAACCTTGGCTGAATGCAGAGGTGCACACCCTGCTGGAAGCCAGGAAGGCTGCCTTCAGGTCTGGAAACTCAGAGGAGCTGAGTAGGACAAGAAAAGAGCTGGTAGCTGGTATTAAGAAGGCCAAGGCCACATATGCACAGAGGATCGAGGGTCAATTAATCTCACAAGACCCTCGGAGCATATGGAGGGGCATTAAGTGCATAACAGATTATAAAGGAAGAAGCGAACAATGCCCCAAAGACCCATCTCTGCCTGATGCCCTCAATAAGTTCTATGCACGCTTTGAAGACCTGAACAGACCACGCAGCACCAGACTCACCTCACCACCGAATGAAGAGCATCTCAGCGTGACCTCAGCTGAAGTAAGGAGAACTTTCAGGAGGATTAATCCACACAAAGCAACTGGCCCAGACAACATCCCCAGAAAAGTGTTGAAGGAATGTGCCGATCAGCTCTGCGAGGTGCTGGCAGACATCTGTAACACCTCACTTACCCTGGAGACAGTTCCCACCTGCCTGAAGACTGCCACCATCATCCCAGTCCCAAAATGCTCTACAGTGACTGGTCTGAATGACTATCGGCCAGTGGCCCTCACCCCGATAGTCGCTAAATGCTTCGATAAACTGGTCATGACTCACATCAAAACAACCATCAACATAAACGAGGACCCTCATCAGTATGCATACCGTGAGAACCGATCAACAGAGGATGCCATCTCCTCTGTGGTCCACACTGCGCTCAACCACCTGGAGCAGAAAGACTCTTACGTCGGTATGCTCTTTGTGGACTTCACATTCGCCTTCAACACCATGATCCCCCAAACCCTGATAGACAAACTATCCACACTAGGACTAAGCCCCTCGATTTGCAACTGGGTACTAGACTTCTTAACAAACAGACCACAGTTAGTGAGGATCCACAACTTTTCCTCCTCCACCATAACTCTCAGCACTGGCTCTCCTCAGGTATGTGTGTTGAGCCCTCTCCTGTTTACTCTGCTCATGTATGATTGTGTAGCTATCCATCCAGGCTGCCACTTTGTAAAGTTTGCAGATGATACAACGATGGTGGGCTGCATCACAAACAACGATGAGTCCAGCTACAGGCAGGAGGTGGAACACCTGGAGAGCTGGGGCAAAGAGAATAACCTTCACATCAATGTGAAGAAGACAAAGGATATGATTGTGGACTTCAGAAGGAACAAAAACATCTACACCCCTCTGAACATAAGAGGATCTGCGGTGGAAGTGGTCTCCAACTATAAGTACTTGGGTGTACACATGAATGACAACCTCAGCTGGAGCAACAACACCACCAGCCTGATCAAGAAAGCTCATCAGAGACTCTACTTCCTAAGATGGCTGAGACGAGCTGGTCTGGGAAGCTCAGTCCTCACCTCCTTCTACAGGTGTGCAGTGGAGAGCATCCTGTGCTCCAGCATCAACGTGTGGCATAGAGGCTGCACAGCTGCAGAAAGAAAATCTTTGCAGAGAGTGGTGAAGGCTGCACAGAAGACAGTCTGAATCAGCCTCCCCACCATCACAGACATCTACACCTCCAGATGCAGGAAGAGGGCCACCTGCATCATGAAGGACCTCACTCACCCAGCACACACACTCTTTCCCCACTCCCCTCAGGAAGGAGGTTGAGAAGCATTAAGTGTAGAACCACTAGACTGACGAACAGCTTCTACCCTGAGGCTGTTAGACTCATGAATCTCTAACTAGAATAATCACTGTGAAAATCACATCATGTTGCTGCTGATCTGTTTCACGTTGCTGCTGATCTGTTTCATGTTGCTGCTGATCTTTTTCAATGTTGATGTGTTCATGCGTGCACATCCGCTCACACAGACTCAAGTTCATGTTTGTGCTGATGTTCAATGTTTTATGTTATGAGTGCTTAGTGTATATTTAGTTGATGTTTTTCTTAGTTCATATCTTAGATGTTATTACTGTTTTTCTTATACATTTTATTGTTGGATGTAACTGGGACCCTGTGTACATAATTTCGCTCCACCACACGTACCACATGAGGTGCGAATGACAATAAAGAATCTCTGACTCTGACTAACCTACAAAGCTCTCAACAACCTAGCTCCATCTTATATTACAGATCTTATTGTTCCATATTTTCCTAAGAGAGCACTTTGCTCTCAGACTGCAGGTTTCTTCACGGTCCCTAGAGTTTCCTAAAGCAGAATGGGAGGAAGATATTTCAGTTATCAGGCTCCTCTCTTGTGGAACCAACTTCCAGTTTCTGTCCGTGAGGCTGACACATTGTCCAGTTTTAAGACTGGGATTAAGACTTTCCTTTTTGATGAATCCTATAGTTAGGGTTGGCTTGTTATGCTGCCATAAAGTTAGACTACTAGAGGACAAATTGACCTCATTTCCTTAAATTAATTGTTAAAATTGAATAGTTTTCATTTGATACTATTTCTATTTTAACATGTGATTCTTGACCTGCCATTGTGTATCTGTTCCTACCAAACCCAACCCGTCAAAGCAGATGGCCGCTTGTTCTGACCCTGGTTTTGCTAAAGGTTTCTTCCTCGTGAGGGAGCTTTTCCTTTCCACTGTCACCTTCATGCTTGCTTAAGATGCGAGTTCTGTGATGGAGTTAAATTCAAAGCAATATGCTCCTCAGATAAATAGTGTTAACTTATTATTTTTATATATGAATGTTTCTGTTCAGTGTCCTGAGATGTCTTCTTTTGTGACTTGGCGCTATATAAATAAACTGAATTGAATTGAGTATATCCATTTAATCGTATGCTGTCAATCTGAAAACAGTTTTCATTCAACCTTTATTTAGACAGGTTAATCCCACAGCCTCGAGGACTCATTTACAAGAGAGACCTGAGAGTTACTTGCAGAAATTTAATTAGACTCTCCATAAGAAGTATAATCATGTTAGTTTTTACATTAAGAACTGTGTTCTTTGCTAAGCACCCAAATTACAGCCTACTGTTTTAGTTGGTGGAAGGTCTTTATTTATGCTGTTTAGTTCGAGCGTTCAGGTTCATTAAAAAAAATCACTAATGGCTAGTACACCCAAAGAATAAAGCAGTAATGAATGCAAAGGACATAGTACAGGTCATAAATGGGGTTATGAATATAAATGCTTGGAAAAAAATACTGACATTCACAGGCTTCAAGTTGGTTGAAAGGATCTCTGAGGCAGTAGTGGCCATGTCTTTACTTTAAAATGTCAGAAACATCCGTTCATTTTCTGTCCTTTCTAAATCCATTATCTTGTTGAAAGTTGATGCCATTGGTCAGTGGGTGAGAGGTGGAGTACGCCCTGGACTGGTTGTCAGCTCATAACAGCTATTAGTCATATACTCTAAAAGAAGACACAATTCCTAGGATTAAAACAAATTACTTCAACATGATAAATAAAAATCAATCTGTCTGGTACAACATGCTATGGTCAGAGGTTTACCCACTTAAAATGGGGATAAATATGGTACAATTTTTTGACTTTCAATGAATGTTTTGTAGTTGTCATTTTAGCCTTTTGTGTGGGTGCTCAAGCACCCCTAAATATTATCTCAGCACCCCTGAAAATTAAAGAAACCGTCATTAGGATTTTGTAAGGAAGCTTAGTTCTTAAATCTTAGATCACTGAAATATTGAATAAATTAGGAATGAATATGGAATATATGATGACACAGATAGATAGGAAAATCAGATTTTTTTTTTTTTGCACAACGGATCCTCAACACTACCTGTCAATCAATCCAGTAGGCTTGTCAACAACTGACCAATCAGCAATCACAATTTATCCCAAAGGTAAATGGGAAACCCTTACCTGCAGGAGCTCCACCCCCTTTTCCTCTGACAACATTGTCAGGGATTTGCATTACAAACACTTTGCAGTCAGAGGGATTTCATGAACAATCATCAGAAAAAATGGTTAAACTGTTGTCAGTGGAGAACATTTTTGTATTACAGTTTTGTATTTTGTATCTGTGTATGCTGTCTTCATTTTTTCATCTGATCAAGCTCTTTTAGTGACAGCTGAGTTTCTCCTCAAAACACAGGAGAAACTCAGCTGTCACTCTGTAGAACTGTATCACAGGTGAAAAGGTGAAGCTGTGATGACGTCAGAGGGAAAGGTTTGAACGGATCACATGACATGTGAGCAAAAATCCGACAAGCACTCTCAGAATGTGGATCTTGATTTTGAGAGCTCGACTCCTAGAGTCTGGGGTCTGAGTTCATGGTGAAAAATACAAGCGTGGGTCATACACATAGAGGCAGGAAAAGAAAAACTTATCCGAGGATTTTAGCAGGAATCAGTGGTCTGAAAGCAAAGCAGACGTCGAGGTCCAGGTATCCGATGTGCAGAAGGATCCATCTTGTGGAGGCAAAGGGGAGAAATCTGTGTCATGAAGTGGGTCAGGAACAGAGCAGGAACAAAAACACTGGAATACTTCAGGCATGAAGCGATCAGACAATCTGCAGACACTGGGGAGTGCTTAAGAAGCGCAGCGCACAATAAAATAAACATAAATAAAAGCACAGCGCACAGGTGCTAAATCATTTAAAATAAATTATTTTAAATGATTCAGCACCTGTTGCAGCAGGTCGGGGGCAAATTGGCCATCGGAGCATATCCGACCTGGTTGTTCTCCGAGGGGGACTAAAGGCTTGGTTCTGGTCACCCTTGAAATTAAAATAAACAGTGCTGCTCATGCAGCATGTATTGTTTATTTAAACTATTAAAGCATTTAAATTGTTTATTCACAGAGAAGGAGGGAGATTGGCAGAGAGCAGCAGCTGGCAGAGAGTAGAGATCATGACACGCTGCAGGAGGGAGGTTCACCCTGCACCTGTGGTCTGTGCCCAGGTGCAGCAGGTGCTAAATCCATCCATCCATCCATCCATTATCTTTACCCGCTTATTCCATTTTGGGTCATGGGGGTCGCTGGTGCCCATGTCCAGCATTCACTGTGCGAGGGGCGGGGTACACCCTGGACGTGTCGCAAGTCCATCACAGGGCCACATAGTGACAAACGAGACAAACAACCATTCACTCTCCCACTCACACCTAGGGACAATTTAGAGTTACCAATTAGCCTAACATGCATGTTTTTGTTCTGTGGGAGGAAACCGGAGTACCCAGAGAAAACCCACGCATGCACGGAGAGAACATGCAAACTCCACCCAGAAGGCCCCTGGACCGTGGTTTGAACCAAGGACCTGCTCGCTGAGAGGCAGCAGCTCTACCAGTTGCGCCACCGTGCTGCCCAGGTGCTAAATCGTTTAAAATAATTTATTTTAAATAAACAATCTATGCCACTCGTGCAACTCATCCATCAATCAGCCAATTGTGTGTCATGTCCAGTCTTACTTTGAAAAATCATGAACTAGCAAGTCCGCGAAAGTTGAAATGATAAGTAGCGAGGGACTGCTGTAAATCCATTTATTCACCTAAATCTTTTATGAACAATCTTCTAAAACATCTAAAACTTTGATGTTGCTCTGCTTTCTCATGCCTGAAGTGAATTAATGGGTGATTAACAGGCTTCTGCAGAACTTAAAGATCTGCTGAAGACCAGGAAAGCAAATAAAACATGCAGGATAGTGGCAGTGAAGTCAGTTTTACATCACCTGAGAAGGTGCAGACCAAAAAGAAAGCCCCTGCTCCAAAAGTGACACCATCAAGCTCAATGAACATGCTCAAGTCTATGGACTTGAGCATGGACTAATTATGGACTTCAGACGGAACAAACACACATACCCCCCATGAACATAAGAGGATCTGCAGTGGAAGTGGTCTCCAGCTACAAGTACTTGGGTGTGCACTTGAATGACAACCTCAGCTGGAGCAACAACACCACCAGCCTGATCAAGAAAGCTCATCAGAGACTCTACTTCCTCAGGCGGCTGAGACGAGCTGGTCTGGGAAGCTCAGTCCTCACCTTCTTCTACAGGTGTGCAGTGGAGAGCATCCTGTGCTCCTGCATCAACGTGTGGCATGGAGGCTGCACAGCTGCAGAAAGAAAAGCTTTGTAGAAAGTGGTGAAAGCTGCACAGAAGTCTGCTGGAGTCAGTCTTCACACCATCACAGATATCTACACCTCCAGATGCAAGTGTATTTTTAGTTAACGTTTTTCTTAGTTCATATCTTAGATATTATTACTGTTTTTCTTTTACAATGTATACTTTTGTTGGATGTAACAGGGACCCTGTGTACACAATTTCGTTCCACCTCATGCACCACATGTGATGCGTATGACAAAGAAAGAACCTTGAATCCTTTAAGACAAATGATAGATGGACACAGTTGGGTGTTCCCACAGGACAATGGTCCCAACCACCTCAGAACTGGTTTCTGATGGATAAATCTGGCTAACATCAAGCTTCTGGAATAACTTTCTCAAGTCCCAACCTCAGCCTGGATGACTATTTGTGGACTATGCTTGAAGGCCAGTTTTGTGCCAGAAAACCCACCATTTTAAATAAACCTTGCTATTTCTGACAAGAAGAGTGTTCTAACTTCAGCCAGAATTATGCCAAAAGATTTCTGCATGTAAAAAGCATGTGATCAAAGTGGAACTTGATAAGCGAAATTTACCCACTTATTAGTGGGACTGTATGCATATATTTAACCCTGTGTAGAATACGTAAAATCCATTGAAATTTCAAATGTGCACCCAAATCTTTTTTAATCATTGAAGTTGTAAAAAATATTAAATACATATATTAAAGACACCAAAATAATACAAATTGCATTCACCTGATGGGTGGAAATAATCTTCTGATGACCACCATATCTGCAACTTGCACTTTTATTTAGTTAGTCTCTTTAATATGGTTTATTTGAACCTAAATGTTAGTAAATAGCACCAACAAAAATACACCTTAAAACTTAGCTTAAGTCAAAGTCAACAATCGACAATTTTTACAGCTAAAGATGATGAAACTTAATAATGGTTTGTACAATCTGTTGTGTAATTTTTGCATCTCTCCTCTTGTCCTTGGCAGTCCTCATATCACACTTAAGGAGCCAAAACATATGACAATCCAGCCATGATTGGTCTAAAGCTGGTAAGGGTCAGCAAAGATCCTCTCCAGACTTTTGATAAACTCAGAATAATCCCACATGGAAATGTGGAACAATTTAAGATGAATTATATGGAGGTGACAAATATGTCTCGTTGGATCCTTGTCGACCTCTACAAAGTACAAGTAATACCAACTAATCCCACATCATGTTGGCAGATTAAGCTACTAATTCCAGATGCAGTCTGACTATTAAAAATGAACGTGAGGGCAAAGAAAATGAAGTCGAGTCATTTCTGGTAATGAGGCAAGTCAGCTAAGGTGTACGTTCTAACATTCTTTTTACTAACAGACAGTGTGATTTGTATGTTTTCACCGGAGCTGCTCCTGAACATGACATGAATTAGTTTGTACAACTTTGACATGGGAAATACCCATTCTTTAATCTCAATAGGTCCCAGTTGAAATTACAGTGACTTTTGTGGTATGTACGTATTATGTCACTGTATTTCAAATGGCTGTGGACTCTAGTAGCCATGGTTACACAACCAGTTTCAATTGAATAGATGATCATTCAAAGTGTTCAATTGATAAAATAGCATTTCAACTTGAAAGGAAGATTAGTGTGTAATTTCAAGTAGCATCTGAGCAGATCTAACTGCATAAAATTGGGCATGATTAAATTAGAGCAACAACCTAATTAATTAAAGAACTAGCTGTAGGGGTTCTGGGTTTTTGTCTGTCATTGCTGTTTCCTTGTGTTTTCATTCACCCATCAGTGTTCCTCCTCCTTGTGTTCAGCCCTTGTCTCACCTGTGTTCAGTGTTAATCACCACAAGTGCCTGATGTCCTAATCAGTATGTGTATATATTCAGCTCCTTTGTGTCTTGTCACGTGTCTCCGGATTGTCCTTCAGTGGTGTCGTTTTCTGCCTCCCATCCTGTCCGTCCTGTCATAGCGAGTAAGCTGCCCCTTCAGCGTTTTGTTTTGTTTTGGTGATAAATATATTGGACTTTTAACCTCGAGCCTCCTGTCATCTTCCTGCACGTGGGTTCAACACACCAGACGGCAGATCGGGATACTAGCGTTCTGTGAAGGAATGCATATCACTCACCTCCTTTCTGTTGAGATTCCAGTCTTGTTTGTATACACATCACCTTTTTGCAGCTCCTGAGTGGCAGGGAGAAGTTTTCTCCTAAGCTGTGGCTCATTCCTCTAACGAGCCATCTTTCTGTATTTACTGCAAGACTGCCACATCAGCTACATCAGCTGATAACCCAACTTATTCTTCTTTTGGTTGTTCTCTCTTCAGGGATCGCCACATCGAGTCATCCTCCTCCATCTCTGTCCTCTACATCCTCTGTCCTCACTCCAACTACCTCCATGTCCTCTCTAACTGCATTCATACATCTCCTCTTTGGCCTTTCTTTTTGTCTTTTTCCTGGCAGCTGCATTTCTAACATCCATCCATCCTTTATCTTTAACCCACTTCTTCCATTTTGGGTCACAGGGGTCGCCGGTGCCCATGTCCACTAATCACTGTGCGAGGGGCGGAGTAGACACTGGACAGGTCACAAGTCCATCACAGGGACACAGAGACAAACGAGACAAACAACCATTCACTCTATCACTCACATCGAGGGACAATTTAGAGTTACCAATCAGACTAACATGCATGTTTTTGGTCTGTGGGAGGAAACCTGAGTACCTGGAGAAAAT
This sequence comes from Nematolebias whitei, assembly GCF_014905685.2. NCBI lineage: Eukaryota > Metazoa > Chordata > Actinopteri > Cyprinodontiformes > Rivulidae > Nematolebias > Nematolebias whitei. The sequence continues at coordinate 15,076,070 of NC_056514.1, forward strand.
CCACGCATGCACGGAGAGAACATACAAACTCCACCTAGAAAGGCCTCCACCGGGATTTGAACAGGGGGACCTGCTCGCTGAGAGGCAGCAGCAGCTCTACCAGTTGCGCCACTGTGCTACCCATTTCTAACATCCTCTACCAATATACCCACTGTCCCTCCTCTGGACATGTCCAAACCATCTCAGTCTGGCCTCTCTAACTTTATCTCCCAGTTGTTCAACCTGTGCTGTACCTCTGATGATCTCATTCCTAATCTTATCCATCCTTGTCACTCCTAAGGAGAACCTCAACATTTTCGTTTTTGCCACTTCCAGTTCTTTCTCCTGTGTTTTTGTCCATGTCTCTGTCTCCAGACTATACAACATAGCTGGTTTCACCACGTTCTTGTAAATTTTCCTTTGACCTTTGCTAACACCCTTTTGTTGCAGATCACTCCTGAAACTTTTTTCATCCACTCCATCCTGCCTGGACTCTCTTCTTCACTTCTTTACCACACACTCCATTTTCCTGGACAGTGGACCCCAAGTACTTGAAGTCCTGCACCTTTGTGACCTCTGCTCCTTGTAGCCTCACTGTTCCACCAGCCTCCCTCTCATTCACACACATGTACTCTGTCTTACTATGGCTGACTTTCATTCCTCTTCTTTGAAGTGCATACCTCCACCTCTCCAAGTTCTCTTCCATCTGTTCCCTGTTCTCACCAGAGATCACAATGTCATCTGCAAACATCATCGTCCATGGAGATTACTTCCTGACCTTGTTAGCTAGTCGGTTGATCTGAATTTAACTCCATTGCAGAACTCTCATCTTGAGCAAGCATGAAGGCGACAGTGGAAAGGAAAAATGTCCTCATGAAGAAGAAACCTTTAGCAGAACCAGGATCAGGAACTGGAAATTGGTTCCACAAGAGAGGAGCCTGATAACTGAAAGATCTTCCTCCCATATTGCTTTTGGAAACTCTATGAACTGCAAGTAAACCTGCAGTTTGAGAGCGAAGTGCTCTGTTAGAAAATTATGGAACCGGTGTCTGTGGTTCCTCCCACAGGAAATTTTAAATAACAGAGATGCAAGTTCCTTCATTTTGGTGTATTTTAACAGGTTGTTAAACATCTACATTTACCTACATTTGTAAACACGATAAAATTCCTATTTTAGAGAGCAACAACAGGTTGTGTGTGAATAGAGCAGCCCTGAATCTGACAAATGTCCTAACCCCCCACCACCCTCACTTCACAGTTCTGAGCTGAACTCTTCTCCACTGAAATCAGTTCTGCGCATTGTTGCTCCTGCTCCAATCTTGAAGTGGCACCGTTTAAAGCACCTGAAGGCTTCAGCTGTCAGTTGTTCAACTAAGGACAATGCATCCATCCATACATTTTTTAATTAAAATAAATATGACTGTCTTTTCGACATTTTGATAACTGTTATTTTGACAAATTAGTGCTGTTGTTTTGATATGCGATTAATGTGAATAATACATCAAACATTCCTCTTGTATTTGTATTTATTTTTTGCTATAAGCTTTTTTATTTATTATGTCTGAAATGTATGCAGGAGTTCAGACACATCAGCAGTTGTGCGTGCATTCTGTAGAGCTGTTTGGAGATGCTCCTGTGCGTAACGTGCACTGTCCGCAGGGGGCACCGCTGAATGTGTTGGATGAAGACGCTTCATCCTTGCGGAGCATGCCATCCGCGTCTCAGACACTGTGCTCTAATAGACACTGAAGCTGTTTTTCATCTATGAACATGAAATACATTTTCTTGTTTATTCTGTTGAATAAATGATCATTGCTGTTGTTGAACGGATCAATTCAGCAGCTTCATGTGAGCTTGAACCCCCCACGCTCCTTAGATGTACTGTACTTATATAGCGCCTTTCTATCTTATTTCAAGACACTCAAAGTGCTTTACACTACAATCTGTGTCCTCATTTACCCATTCATACAGCACTCTATTAAATCACTACAAAGCTAATTGAACAAATCATTCTAAAGACACTAATCAGAGCTTTAGATCACATTTATTCACTGATGGGACACACATCAGAGGCTATGAGGGGTTCAGTGTCTTGCCCAGGGACACTTCGAAATGTGACTGCTGGTGGATTCGAACCCCTAACTCTCGCATTGGAGGACGACTGCTCTAACCACTCAGCCACAGCCCCCCCCCCCCCCCCCTCCTTAAGTGATGGGACGGGGTCTGAGAGGAGGGGAGAGTGCGTGTTTTTTAGTGCGCAGTGCCGCTGATGAGGGACAATGTTTGGAGAGGAGGAGGAGGAGAGAAGGACTCCACTTTATAACTCAGTGCGTAAATGTGATCATCCCCCTCCGTCCTCACCCCCCTGGCTCCTCCAGAGGGTCCTCTCCTCCCAGCCTGGGCAGGAGTGTTTGAGTGAGCTGGTGCACGTGCTGTGGCTGGAACATCCACTCTACACACTGGGTCCGCCTGGCCAAAGGCAACGTCTCTTCTTGCTGTATTTAATAATTAAAATAAAAATGTGCAATGACTTTGGACTTTTCTGGGCGGAGATTTAAGTTTCCGGATCCAAGCAAACAGTTGCCGGAATGCACCCAGTCAAAATGAGAGAGTTCCCGAATTTTGTTCTGGCAGGATCCGGCTCAAATTAACCCCTGGAGCTAGGTTGTTGAGCACTTTGGAGGTCAGAAGTAAGATTTTGAATTCAATTCTGGACTTGACAGGGAGCCAATGGAGAAAACCTAAAACTGGAGAGATATGATCTCTCCTACTAACTCCAGTTAAGACTCTAGCAGCAGCATTTTGGATCAACTGAAGACATTTTAAATAAGTAATTGGATACCCAGATAATAAACCATTGCAATAGTCTGGTGTAGACATGACCAATGCATGAACCAGTTTTTCTGCATCATTTTTAGATAAGATGCTTCTAATTTTAGTGATATTAAGCAGGTGGAAGAAGACAGTTCTAGTAACGTGTTTAATGTGGTGGTTAAAAGACCACCCAAAAGGGGTGTGGGGGGGTGGGGTGGAGGGAGTTTGGCAGGTGGGTTGAGTGGGCTGATGGAGACGGGCTTAATTTGAGAGACATGAAAAGTGGGATGTATCCTCAGGGTGGGAGGTAGTTGGAGACGGACAGTTGCAGGGTTGATGATTCTGATTATGGAGAAGGGGCAGATGAACCTGGGGGCTAGTTTTCTGGGCGTGTCTTTTAATTTGATGTATTTAGTGGATAACCATACCTTCTGCCCCACCTGATACTTCGGTGCGGAGGAACGGTGTCAGTCGGCAAATCTATTTTGCTCGGCTGTCTGAAGGAGGGCTGTTCTGGTTTGGCGCCAAATCCTACGACATCGATGTAGATGATGCTGAACAGAAGGAACAGAGATGTCAGACTCTTGGGAGGGAAATAAGTGTGGAGAGTATCCCAGAGAGGCTTCAAAAGGAGACAGACCTGTGGCAGACAAGGTTTGAGAGTTATGGGCATATTCCTCCAGGAGGTTTGCTCCAGGAGGTTGGGTTGTGTTCAATAATGCACCTTAATGCGGCTTCGAGCTCCTGGTTGCACCTCTCAGACTGACCATTAGACAGAGACTGGTATCCCGACGTCACGCTTGAGGTGGCTCCCAAGGCATGGCAGAAGGCCTTCCAGACTTGCGAAGTGAATTGTGGACCTCTGTCAGAAACTATGTCAAGGGGTATGCTATGTAACCGAAAAACATGTTTAATCAGGATCTGGACTGTCTCTGATGCTGAGGGTACTTTAACCAGAGGTATGAAGTGTGCTGCCTTGAAGAAGCGATCAATGATTGTACATACAGCAGTTACCTTCAGAAATCGGTTATCCAGTGACAAAATCCAGAGCTATGTGAGACCATGGACACCCAGGTGGAGGAAGGGGATGGAGGAGGCCCGCCGGGGGTTGATTATTGTTCTTATTGCAAGCGCAGGTGGTGCATGCGGACACGTACTCCCTGATATCCTTCTCCATGTTAGGCCACCAGAAGTGTCTCTTTGCGAGTGAAATTGTACGTCTCATGCCTAGGTGGCAGGAAAATCTGGCAGAGTGAATCCAGTGTAGAACCTTACTTACGACGGCAGAAGGGACAAATATCTTCCCTGGGGGACCGGTGCCGGGGTCAGGTTCACTCCTTTGGGCCTCAAGGATATCTTTTTCGATGTCCCACGTCATGACTGCCACCGTGCAGGACTAGGGTAGAATATGATCAGGTGACTCTGTCTCGGATGATGAGAACTGACGGGAAAGAGCATCAGGTTTAATGTTACGGGAACCAGGGATTTAAGTGATAGAAAAATTAAATCGGGCAACAAAACAATGACCAGTGAGCCTGGCGGGCATTGAGTCTTTTAGCCCCTTGAATGCATGCAAGGTTTTTGTGATCTGTCCAAATTACAAAGGGTAATTCTGCTCCCTCCAGCCAATGCCTCCATTCTTCTAGGGCCAATTTTATAGCCAGCAGTTCTCGGTTCCCCACTTCGGAATTTCTCTCAGCGGGAGACACCGCCGCGAGAAAAAGGTACAGGGGTGGATCTTACCATCCATAGAGGATCTCTGAGAGAGTACTGCACCCACCCCAGTATCCGATGCGTCCACCTCCACAATGAACTGCCGATGGGGATCCGGGTGGGAGAGGATGGGGGCTGAGGAGAAGAGTGTCTTAAGTTTCTAGAAAGCATCCTCAGCTTCTGGGGACCAGACAAATTTTCGGAGAGAGGAAGTGAGTTGGGTTAGTGGTGTCGCTACCTGACTGTAGTTCCTGATAAAACGTCAGTAGAAATTGGAGAAACCCAGGAATCGTTGGAGCTGTCTCCTATCCTGGGGAGTAGGCCACTCTGCTACTGCTTTAATCTTCTCTGGGTCAGATCAGACCTGTCCTTCTTCAAAAATAAAACCCAGAAAAGTTACAGATGACAAATGAAACTCACATTTTTCAGCTTTGACATATAGTATGTTTTCCAAGAGTCTCTGAAGAACAGCCTTGACATGACTAGTGTGTTGAGCTGGGTCTTTGGAAAAAAATCAAAATATCGTCGAGATACACAAAGACAAATATATTCAGAAAATCTCTTAGGACGTCATTGATAAGGTTCTGAAAAACTGCTGGAGCGTTGGTGAGGCCGAAAGGCATGACCAGGTATTCAAAATGTCCAAGGGGGGTCTTGAATGCGGTCTTCCATTCGTCCCCCACTCGGATTCTTACCAGGTGGTAGGCATTGCGGAGGTCTAGCTTGGTGACAATTTTGGCATCTTGTAGCTGTTCGTATACGGAGTCGATAAGTGGCAAGGGATACTTATTCTTAATGGTAATCTTGTTAAGACCTCTGAAGTCGATGCAGGGTCTCAGAGTTTTATCTTTTTTAGATACAAAGAAGAACCCTGCACTGAGGGGAGAAGTGGATGGACGGATTATGCCTGATTTTAAGGACTCTTCTATGTACTGCCTCATAGTCTCCCTTTCTGGGCCCGTCAGGTTGTAGAGTCTGCTGGACGGCAGGGGGGCACCAGGAAGGAGATCTATAGGACAGTCATAAGGTCTGTGGGGTGGTAGAGAGATGGCCTCCTGTTTGCTGAAGACTGGGGCAAGAGCATGATATATGGGGGGTACTTTGGAAAGGTCAATTTCTTCCTGGACGGGGGGTGAGAAGGACCCTGATGAAATGGCTGAGTGTAAACAGTCAACAGAACAAGTATCGCCCCAAAGTTCAATCAGGTTATCCCTCCAATTGATTTGGGGGTTGTGTTTAACTAACCAGGGATAGCCTAAAATAAGTTGAGGTCTTAGGGAGTCAAAAATAAAAAAACTCACATTTTTCATGATGGTTGCCTGAAAGAACCAGGTGAAGGTCTCGAGTCCAGTGAGAGATGGAGGTAATGGTCTGGTCGGTGAGACCTGAAACATTGACAGAATTATTTAAAGGAACCATGGGCAGATTAAGATGTTTGACGATATCTTGAGAAATAAGGTTCTGTTTGGCTCCGGAATCAATCAGTGCTTGGATGAGGAAATTTACATTCTTAAAACAAATTATTGTAGGTAGACAAAAACTTTTCTCAGGAGAAGAGGTCACACTATCCACCAATATCTCCTGACCTATTGAGGGTTCTTTCCTTTTAAACAGAGCTGACAATTTCTCACATAATGGCCGTGTTTGCCACAGTAGAGACATTCATTGGCAGAGATTCTCCATTGTTTTTACTCGGGGGATAGTTTTGCCCGACCCACCTGCATTGGTTCCGGTTCGGGGAGCACCGGTGTCCAGGAACTACTTCCGGTTGAGGGGCGGTCCCAAGGTTTGTAGTCTTTCTCCAACTCCCGTTCTTTACATCGGTTATCAATACGAATGGCAAGATTAATGAGTTCCTCTAGGTCTTGAGGAGGTTCTCGTGTGGCGATCTGGTCATTAATGTTCTCATTTAATGCGCTACAAAAAGCACTCTTTAACGCCATTTCCCCCCATCTGGACTCTTCTGCGATTACCCGGAAGCAGATGGAAAACTCAGCGACTGATCTTGGCCCTTGTTTGATGGTAAATAATCTTTGTTGGGCCTCCTCTTGTAGTAGAGGGTGGTCGAAAGCTAGCCGAAAACTTTTAATAAAAGAAGCGTACGGTAGAGAGGCTAAGGGACGAGAACGAAGATGAGCATGGGCCCATTGTAGAGCTTCGCCCTTGAGGGCGATGACAATGTAAGAAATACGGGATGCATCGGAGGCATACCTGATGGGAGCTTGGTTAAATGCGAGCTCACACTGAAGGAGGAACCCACCAACCAGTTTGGAATCTCCTCCAAAGAGCTCGGTAGGTCGGACATCGGGTTCGTGTCTAAACATAGGAGCCGGAGCTGGTGTTGGTTCGTTAAGACGTGGGGGTTCAGGGTCCTTGGTAGCCATGGTGGCGAATTGTTGTCCAAGGGCATGGATCATGCTACCGAGTTCGTTATGTTGAGCAAGAATCTTTGTTAGAGTTCGTTCATTATTTTCAATCTGGGCGTTTTGTGCTAAAATAGCTTGATCCCTCTGACTGTCTTTGGTCTGGCCTTGGGGGTATGATTGGCTCGAACATTCTAACATGTGTTTGTTATTAAATGACCCCAATTGGCAGACCAAAAACACGAGGACAACTGTGATACAAAAAATGATAGTTTATTCACAGTGCGGATGTGGTCTTGGCTGTGGGAGGTAAAAAGGAGACGAGATGAGTGTCTTGATATGGATGGTCTTTGATAACTGAGATTATGTTAAAATGGTTTTTCTTATGGTCGAATGTGGTTGCAGATGGTGTTGGAGTGGTGTGAACAGAGAGTTCAGAATCCAGAGATGGCAGGGAATCTAGCGGGTGAGTATTGATTGATGATGCAGTCTTGGTTGAAGGGTCCAGAATGTAGTTTCTTAATATGGTTCGATGTGCAGGATTGGCGACCAGACACAGCCACGAGGAGACCAGACAGGCAGGGCGAACCGGAAACTGAACAGACGGGCAGAAAGGCAACAGGTTAGTATAAAACTTGAACACTCTTAGGTTTGGCTGGCTGCCACAATATTACCAAAGGCAATAAATGTTCGAGCGTCGGCTGAACGTCCGGTTGCGGCTTAAGTAGAGCAGGAGGTGAAGGTGCAGGTCTTGGTAGCAGGTGCAGCTAATCAGCCAATTAGTTGGAGAGAGCGAGATGGTTAAAGGAGAAGGCAGAGAATCCTACACTTACTAGCTCCTCAAAATAGTCATTCCATATTCCGTCACACTCTCCTCACTTGTTAGAACATTACCATTCCTATCTTCAACAAGCTTAACTTGCTGCATAACCTTTCCAGCCTGACCCCTCTGTCTTGCCAATCGGTACAAATCCTTCTCGCCCTATTTAGTGTCCAGTCTCCAATACAACTCATCATACATCTTCTGCTTTGCCTTAGCTACCTCCTTATGTGTTCTACATTGCATCTCCTTATATTCCTGTCTCCTCTCTTCAGTCCTCTCATGGTCAACCTTTTAGTCCCCGATAGCCCTCAGGTTTCCTCTTCTACACAAAATGTTGTCTACCTTCATTTATACAGTGTAAGTCCTAACTACTTGAATATCTTGCACCAAAAACATTGGTTACATACTTTAACCCCAGATTCTATGAGTATAGGCATAGCCCTTTAAGGCTGTCGCTTGTGGGTTTTATCCTGTCACGCAAAGCGTCTCACTGAAAAATTTAGTCCACGCCCACCTGTCGTGTAGGCTCCACCCGGTCCATATAAATTACTTTGAGAGTGGGTAATTGGCTCCCAAATAGCTTTTTTCTTCAGCCATTCAGGAGCCAGTGAGGCCCAGAGCTTAAAGGGCTACGCCTATACTAATAGAATCTGGGGTTACAGTACATAACCAACGTTCTATTTCGTATAGGCTTCGCCCTTTAAGGCTGTCGCTTGTGGGTTAAGGGCGAAGCAGGATGTGGTCTTCGTCTCACTGGGTCCATTCGAACACCGTATGAAGCTCCCGCTTGCACCAAAAAACATTTTATCCCTCAACCCTCCATGTGCGTAAATACATGCTGCGTAATTACACGCACCATGTACAGGTGCGTGCTGCGTAATTTACGCATTCCGTGTACATGGGCGCCCGGAGAGAAAAGTTCTCGACGGGAAAAAAGGAGAGAGGCTGGAAAAACAGTGAACAAATTCAAAATAAATGACCTGATTAGTAATCAAATTAACTGATTGGTAACAGTATTCATGAACCGATTAGAGACATTAGAACAAAAACCCAACAGTCAAAAACTTGTGGCTGATAACAAATATCTCACACTGTAATTGCATGCAGTCAGATGTGAGTTTAAACAAAGTTCCATGGAAATAATGAGACTCAGTCTGTTAAGGCAACGAGGACAGAATGCGTCATGGAGCGAGCCGACACATCACGCGGATAGAAGCAAATAAATGAACAGGGCGATGACCACGTAGCCGCAGTGCAAATATTCTGCATTGTCATACCATTATGCAAAGCAGTCGAAGATGTGATACCTCTGGTCGAGTGTGCCCTGAGGTTGTCAGGGGGCTCTAAACCTGACACTCTGTAAGCTTCAGAAATGGCCTCACACAGCCAGTGTGACAGGCGCTGGGTGGATAACGGGCAACCTGCAGAGGCGTCTCTATAATGCACAAACAAGTGTTGAGTCTGACGCAGTGTAGCCGTGCGTGCTACGTAACATGCCAACGCACGCACAGGGCAGAGGAGATGAAAAGATGCTTCTTCTTCTGATTTGTGGGGAGGAGGGAAAAAACCTCCAACATTATCATTCTCGATTTAAATGAGCTTGTGATGTTTTTAGGCATAAACGGCATAAAAAGGCATAAAAGGGGACTGGGGAAAAGCGTAAAATATCATTTTGGGCCACGGGCTGTGGGCAAACGTGTCCACTCCTAACGGTGGTTCGTCCTGTGGGCTCAGTGAGAACCACAGTTGGCACTGGGCGTTCTCCCGTGAGGCAAGCAGGTCCCCTGCTGCTCTGCCAGATTTCTCCCACGTCCAAGACATCAGCTCGGGATGGAGGCTCCAGTTCCCGTGGCGCAGACTGCCACTGGACATTACGTCCGCTCTTCTTTTCTGGATGCCAGGGATGTACACTGTTCTGATGGAGAGCAGGTTTTTGTATGCCCAACACAGCAGCTGCCTCGCAATGTGTAACATTTGGGCTGAGCGCATGACCCCCTGCCAGTTTATGTACGCTGCAGACACTTTGTTGACTGTGTGAATCAGAACGTGTTGATTCCGCAACACAGGAACTAAAAGTTGAATCACATTCAAAGCTGTGCGGCATTCCAAAACGTTTATATGAGCAGCTGTTTGATGTGGCCACAGCGCCCCCACAGCCTGAGATGGGCACGTTCCTCCCCAACCTGACAGGTACGCATCTGTGAAAACTGAGAAGTGTGACGTAGGTCTGCTGATAGGGGTTCCCTCCGACAGAGTGGGGGGATTTTCCCAGTGTCCCAACAGTTTCATGATGGAAACAGCTGTCACTACTCTGCCCGGTTTTACGTGGTGGAGCTGGTCTTTTGGAATGATTGGAATGTTGCTCAGGGAACAAGCTCGCTGCCACTCTGTGTAATGCTCTGTGAGCGGGCACGTGTCTTTGTGATGTGTCATGACTTTTAAGGACGTCAGTCAAGTCAAAAACCTCTGTGCCACGCTCAGGCTGCGGGCTCACATGAGATGCATCAGGTGTGCACGCCCTCAGCAATGCGACGCTGCCTGGGTGGGGGCTGCCGCCGTCACGGGGACACGAGTCTGTCTCCGCTGCAGTCAGAAGGGGCAGAACACACCCTAGGCTGAGAGCAACATTTTCTCCTGGACTCGGTTTGCCAAAAAAATTAATTTTTTGCTGCTGTGTCCAGCGGGCATTGTGTATGTTTTCTCGAGCTGCGGTGACTTTTTAAAAGCCTGTTTGAGGACACCGGCTTGTTTTGTGTAGAGGATGTGTGCAGAGAAGCCGCTGTGAGATCATTCGAACTGACAGTCAGGCTGAAATCAGACACTTTATTCACTGAATGATGTTTTCATTTTATTTCAAAACTCAAGTCATCATTATGCACACACACATCCTCCGCAAGGAGTCATTTCTTAAATCTTCTCCCCCGTGAGCCCTGCGGCTGGTTGTTCCAGGGCGGCGCCTGTTGGTGATCTCTGGGGAAACGCTGGGTCGCTGGTTGCTGGGATGAGAAGGACTGTTCTCTGGCGGGAGGGGCTGGTGCAGCTGTGGAGCGTCTCTGCTGCTGTCTCTGGTCACAACAATCCCTCCAGCGAGCGGGGGAGCGGGAGGAGGAGTGCGGCTTCATCAGGTGGCGCACAGTCTCCGACACCTCCTCTGACTTCTCGATTTTTTGAGCATGGCCTTGAAATTGGCTCCGAACAGCACGTTTGTCTTGATGGGGCCCTCCAGCAGGTCTTTCTGCAGTTTCTCCAGCAGGGAGGGGAAGTGTCGGAGCCAGGTGGACCACTGGATCATTGTCATCCAGGCGGAAATGCGAGACAGGCAGACAGCAGAGGAGGTGTACAGGTTGAGGATGATGTCAGATGCCTTGCAGAGTGAGCTGTTTGTCTCCCCAGGCAGGTCTGTTCCCTCCAGCCTCTTCGAGATGCTGTAGGCCAGCAAAGTGACATTGTTGTTCGCTGCGGCCGCCTGGAGTGCACACTGGTGAGCTCGGTTGGAGAGTGACGTCACCGTCTGGTCATGCTTCCCCGGAGCAACTGAACACTGGTCCAACCTGGACACTTTTGCTCCGAGAGTTTCTGCCAGGCTCGGCTCCAGGGGGGGTACCGAGGGAAAATTCCGCTCTGTAAACCCCTCCACTCTGGTGATGGGTGCGATGGTGGAGATGGGTGCTCTCAATCTACCAGGTCCGGCCGCAGCCTCGTTCCAGTAGGATGACACTGCTGGGAAACGAGGCCAGATGGGGTCAGGGCGGCGAGCCGGGGTGGAGCTAAACCTTCCCACTAGATCATCCGATCTGAGCGGGGGGAGGAGATGGATGGAAAGTTCTTTCGTGTCAGCCGCCTCCTGGATTATGCCGGGCAGCTCTGAGAGGAGAGCACTGACGGCTGGGAGTGGTGTGGTCGCTGAGGCGGAAAGGCCCGAGAGGGGTGAGCATCCACTTGGCCCGTGACGGGATAAAACCCACAATCGACAGCCTTAAAGGGCGAAGCCTATACAAAATAGAACATTAAGGTTTAATTGCATTCCCTGTTCAACTCCAGTCCATAAAAACACTCATCTGGAAAACTACAAACCTTCAAAAATTGAACAACTGTCAGACATAATAATATAATAATAATATGTTATGTATTATCATCATTGTATGTTCCTATAGAATGGTGAAATTGGCTCTCTGCATTTAACCCATCCACCACCAGGTGGAGCAGAGGGCAGCTATGGAAAGTGCCCAGGAAGCAACTGGGGATGAGGTGTCCTGCTCAGAGACACCACGAGGTGTGCAATGACTGGGGATCGAACCAAAGACCTTTGGGTCCCATGTTTGATAATAGATAATGTTTGTTAAAAAAAATAACAAACTGAAAACAAATTGTTTAAAAAGTATTGTAAAGCAGCCATAGAAGCAGCTGAAAGTGTCTACAGAGTGTGTTAGATTTCTACATAAAAATAAAACTATTTTGTTTTTATAATGTAGCTGTAAACATAAAACAACTAGGGGAAAAATCCCTCAAAAACAAAGACAATCCTTTACAAAAATTTTCATGGCACTAAAAAAAAAAAACGACAGTAAAAATTGAACAGTATAATAGGGTAGTTTCAGGATGGATGGTTCACGAAGAACAGTCATCTCTTTGAACATTGGTGCTTTTGTTAGAGAATTTTGCAATAGTTATTTTTAGCACCTAATCTGCAGTCTTCGTCATCTAATGTCTGTTGAAATGCAACTTCTACCTCAAAGTGAGAAAGGCGAAGAAGTTGGCTCTGGCTCACCAGGGAAATTAGCACAAATGCTCAAGCAGAAAATAGGCTTTCCCCCAAACCCTTTTGTCCTTGTGTATACAAATGTGCTGAAGTTTGTTGGTTAACAATTTGAAAAGTAACACAAGCAACCAATATGTAAGCAATATCTATTTTTATTTTACTGTATACTGGAGAAATTCCACTTGGCATCCTCAGTCTTTTTTATTTGAGTTGGTAAACATCAATGTACACTGCAGCTACACATTTGGGCTTGTGGCAGTGTCTCTTGTTGACTTCGCCTTGCAGCAGGGTGCCATCTGGCTCCAAAAGGAGAAACTTCTGAAGCAGTAAAGAGTATAAGGACAACAAAGAGATGAATAATTCAAAAGTAAAAAGAAAGAGAGAGAGAGAATAAAACACTGACACATTCTTGCAATAAGTTGATCTGGAGAAAAAGGGTTCTGGGACTGTAAAGGGCAGCTTTTCAGATAAGCTCCTGATGGAAAATTTCACAACTGCTGAAAACGATGAGAAAAAGAAAAGTAGAGACTGTAATTATGCAGCACACTGCAAGCATATCCAAAGTGATTTTTGCTAGGCTGCAAAGAACCAAAAATATATAAAAAAAAAACTTACTGAAGCTGAAACACTTCTGATGTATGAAAATCAATAACAATTGCTGTTTCTAACTGCATGAGAAAGTAGGGCCATATATTATTTTACCGTAGAGAAATTGGAATACATTTGTCAGGGGACAAAGAAGTATACAAATCTAAATGGGTATTTTTTTCAGTTATGTTTGATATGGAGCAAAATAACAATCCGTATAACTATTTAGTGTTATAAAAGACTCACAACTTCTGTAATAACCCCAGAGTTTAAGTTTTGTTTAAATTATTCCATCTATGGAGACTTGTAACTTGATGGATTGCTTGAAACAGAAACACCATCATGAAGTTCAGGCACCACAGCAAAACAGACAGAAACCATCATAGCTGATGAGGAGAACTCAGACTGTTTTTTAATAATAATAAAATAAATAAATAGAGCGCTATGTGGTGTCATCATTGTATGTTTCCATACAATGGCGAAATTGGTTCTTTGCTTTTAACCCATTGCACCTGGCATACACCCAGGTGGAGCAGTGGGCAGCTATGTGGGCAGCCCAGGGAGCAATTGGGGATTTGTCGTCTTGTTCAGAGATGCCACAACATGTGGGAATGGCTGGGGAAAGAACTTGGGACTTTTGGGTCCCGAGTCGTCTGCCCTGCATCTACCCTATCTCAGCCCCCAAAGTTTTATCACTGCTTGAATAAAACTCAACAGTGTTTAATCTTCTGAAAACAAATTTTCTGATGCTGTGAAAACATTATGCATGCACACAGCAATGCTATGATGCAATCGCTATTTAGATGAGATCACAAAAAGATTGACTCTGTTGTAGTTCCCAGGCCAGGTCACAATCTGGTTCTGTGATTTTTGTATTTTTATTTTACCTTTTATTGTTGCCATTAAAAAGTCAAATCTGTTTAACAAAATAACAAAACTTTTTTGTGTGTAAAGTTAATTACTTTAATAAAATAAGGTCCACATTGGACCTATTTTTAATTTCCCATTCATCTAAAAATTTTTTGAGAAAATAGTTGAAAATCAATTATGTGAACATCAAGACAAAAACATTGTTTCAGGAATTTCAGTCAGGGTTTAGAACTCATAGCACTAAAACAGGTCATCTCCCTTTTATAATAAACTTTCAGCCCGAGCGCAGCGGTTTGTATAGTACAGCGCCTGGTGCATGCAAAGTGGGGGATTGACACCACCCCCCTCAAAACAAAGCTGTGTCACGTGATTTGTCACGTGACGTGTATCCAGCCAATTAGCATCTTCTGGAGTTTCAGCAGCTCTGAGTTCAAAAAAGCTATGTTGCTACAAGCAACCATGACTTCTAGCTCTTTTCCAAGCTTTGTTACTGCATATTTCATCACATACTGAGGAATAATATTTGGCGTTGTGGATTTATCACAGATGTTTACGGTCGTAGGACGTCAAACAAAGGCCTAAGTAAGTTAATCCCACGGCTTGTAGCCATTTTTTATCATGCTAAGTGTTTGCAACTTGTTTTGTTAATTTATTGTATACGGCCATGACATTTTTTGTAATTATTGAGAAAGGGGGCAGGTCTATACAAGATTTTTTTCTTCCTGCTCCCCCTTCACTCGTGTAAATAAGCGTTTTCAGAGAATGTGTTTGTAAACTGATGATAATTTTAATTGAATCGAGTGAATAAATTGATTGATTGATTGGTATAAGGATGAAGGTGAAATGCAGCTGCCAGGAAAAAGACAAAGAGGAGATATATGGATGCAGTTAGAAAGGACATGGAGGTAGATGGAGTGAGGACAGAGGATGCAGAGGACAGAGTGAGATGGAGGAGGATGACTCGCTGTGGTGACCCTCGAAGAGGGAAAAGCCAAAAGAAGTTTAATAGGTTGTGCACTGTAAAATTTACTCTTACATACTAAATTTCACTGAGTTCTTGCCCTGTGCTGATCTGCAGCATGAAAACATTCACTGCAGTAACTATTTTAGGTTATTAGTAGCTTAAATATTTTTTCTGTCTTCTTTGCCTTAATGTTGGTCGATAAGAAATAAATGCTTCACTAAATAACAGTGCAATAAACAATAAACAACAATAACAATAACAATGTGAGCTTCACTACCTCCACATTTCAGCTATCTGTTTTTGTTTGTTTATCCGAGGTTAGTTCACCCTTTGTTACATTTTCTCGTAGGTGGAGCGATCCTCCCGTTCACGTAAAATATTTGATAATGTTCTTATTGAAAGAATTCCTGAATGTTGTTCATACTGTGTTAATGCTACATGTTTGTCTCTTGACCCTACAACTGGGTAAGATTACAGTAGACCTAGCCCACTACTGGAGTTTTAATTAGGTATTTTAAGCTACTAACAAACATGATAGATGATGGTCATATTGCTTTATGCTAGGCCATTGGTAAGAAGGAGTGATGAGTTTTATTATTATTGTAGGGGGGAGTGGTGGCGCAGAGGATAGAAAGGTGGGCCTGTGATCCGAAGATCATCGATTCACGCCCCGACAACATCAAAATTGTGGGTGGGGTAGGTGAAACACCCACACTTGCCCCCACCCTCATTCGCCCCACTCTGGGCCCATGAGCAAGGCCCTTAACCCCCCATCTGCTCCCTAAACAGGTCTCTCTTGAAAATGAGTTCCCGTGGCTCAATGAGACTACCTGTATAAATAAAGGGTAAATGAAAAAAAAAAAATTGTTTCATGTTGGCTAGCAATGCAGTGGCCATTGGCGTCCGAACAATTTGTAATGTGTGTGTGCTTTTTTTTTTGGGGGGGTGGGGTGGGGGGTGGGGGGCACTGGTTTGGGGTGGTCTGGGGGTTCTCCCCCTGAAAATTTTGAATAAAGTAAATGCCATTTCCTGCATTCTGGTATATTTTAACGGGTTGTTTAATATCTAGTTTTACCTACACAAGTAACACTTGATTCAACAACTATTTTAGAGTTAATGGCACAACAACACCTCCTGACCAACAGCTCTCCTTGTGTGAATAGAGCATGCTCTGCTTCTCTCACGTGTCTTAACTACTGTATAAGAAACATAGTGTAACTTAACTTAAGCTTTAGGGGGGGAAAATCACTAACCATCTTCCAGAGCAGGGCTCTCACATTTAACATACTACACATCTCATGAACATCAAGATTGTCTTTTACATTTGAAGTGGGCCAAATCCATCCATCCATCCATCCATCCATTATCTTTACCCGTTTGTTCCATTTTTGGGTCACGGGGGTCGCCGGTGCCCATGTCCAGCAATCACTGTGCGAGGGGCGGGGTACACCCTGGACGGGTCGCAAGTCCATCGCAGGGCCACATAGAGACAAACGACACAAACAACCATTCACTCTCTCACTCACACCTAGGGACAATTTAGAGTTACCAATCAGCCTAACATGCATGTTTTTGGTCAGTGGGAGGAAACCGGAGTACCCGGAGAAAACCCACGCATGCACGGAGAGAACATGCAAACTCCACCCAGAAGGCCCCTGGACCGGGTTTTGAACCAAGGACCTGCTCGCTGAGAGGCAGCAGCTCTACCAGTTGCGCCACCGTGCTGCCCGTGGGCCAAATCACTTATATTATAAGTAAACTAATGGGAATTGCTGCTGTAATTTGATTATTTTAATAAGCCATGTAACTTGTTATGATCCCAGGTTTTGAACAGGTGTGATACTGGTATGTGATCACAGCGTGCACATTTGATGTTGCTCAGTACTCCTCAGTGCACTAAGGGAGTTTGTGTGTTTGCCCAGACACATAAAGTCCCTTTATTAAAGACAAGTTCAACTGAGACACACCTTTAATATAATGTTGAGCAAACAAATAATTGTTTTTAAGTGTTAATTTTTTTAAAATTCTTGTTAAAGTCCTCCCGTGCACGCTCCGGCAGTCGCCATTTGGCAGCCAATCGATTTTTGGCACAACACAGGCCCAAATTTGCGGGCGGTCAGCGGTGACGCATAATAGATGTGACTTATATGGTGAAGCAACTTATTTATGTTCTTTTCCACTTTATTAGACATATTTGGACTGATGTGACTTACACGGCGGTGCGAGGTGTACGGCAAAAAATATGGTAAAGAAACCCTGATTCTAATTGCCGTGTAAAATTTAAAGGACCATTGTAAGGATGGTACTTTTCTGTGGCCCGGTTTGTCTGTTTCCCTCGTGCTCCCTCATTAGTTCCATTAGTGCCACCTGTGTCTCGTCCCAGCTGTTTGTTATCATGTCTCGTCTTCTCCCTGTATTTAAGTCATCCTATTCTGTCTTGTTCTTTGTCGGGTCGTCTTCGTTGGGTACTCTTCCTTGGGTCTCCTGAGTCTTTCCCTGTCTTCCTGGTCCCTCGAGTTCCCCGTGTCTCCTGAGTTCCCCGTGCCTCCTTCCTAGTTCATGTAAGTTTTGCTGCCCCGTCAGCTTGTTTATTTTGTACTTTTCATTTATCATTAAAAGCCTATTTTTGTATTTCTGCCGAGTTGAGTCCCTGTTCTGCACTCTGGGTTCCCTCCTGACACAAATCCTAACACCATAAATGTTTTTTTATCCACTTAAGGGCCAACCCATGATTTCAAGATGTACAGTACTTTAGTTTTTAAAACCAAAAGCAAAAACTATGAATATAAGTTATAATCATGGTATTGTGTAAACATATCCACAGCCTGCTAAGCAACATAGTTTAGTTGTTAAAAAAAAGAAAATTGCCTAAACTGTTCACAGTCTAAGTTTTAAAGATCTATATTTTCACGTCATTCTATACAAATGAGTCAATAATTCTACCTTTTTCTGAATGATGCAAAATAGAACATTTTATGTAATTTTAAATCTTTTTAAAAGCATAACAAACTTTAAACATGAACTAACATTTAAATTTTTACAGAACAAGTCAGATACTTTTTCTTTGATTCACTTTATTTGTTGCTTGTGATTCTGTTTCTTTCCATCAAGAACCCCTACCCTTCCAGGCTGTCATATTGTAAAGTTTGCAGATGATACGGTGGTGGTGGGATGCATCACAAACAATGATGAGTCCAGCTACAGGCAGGAGGTGGAATACCTGAAGAGCTGGTGCAAAGAGAATAACCTTCACATCAATGTGAAGAAGACAAAGGATATGATTGTGGACTTCAGAAGGAACAAAAACATCTACACCCCTCTGAACATAAGAGGATCTATGGTGGAAGTGGTCTCCAGCTACAAGTACTTGGGTGTACACCTGAATAAAAACCTCAGCTGGGGCAACAACACCACCAGCCTGATCAAGAAAGCTCATCAAAGACTCTACTTCCTCAGACGGCTGAGACGAGCTGGTCTGGGAAGCTCAGTCTTCACCTCCTTCTACAGGTGTGCAGTGGAGAGCATCCTGTGCTCCAGCATCAACGTGTGGCATGGAGGCTGCACAGCTGCAGAAAGAAAAGCTTTGCAGAAAGTGGTGAAGGCTGCACAGAAGTCTGTTGGAGTCAGTCTCCTCACCATCACAGTCATGTACACCGCCAGATGTAGGAAGAGGGCCACCTGCATCATGAAGGACCCCACTCACCCAGCACACACACACTTTTTGCCCCACTCCCCCCAGGAAGGAGGTTGAGGAGCATTAAGTGTAGAACCACTAGACTGAGGAACAGCTTCTACCCTGAGGCTGTTAGACTCATGAATCTCTAACCAGAATAATCACTGTAAAAAAAAATCACATCATGTTGCTGCTGATCTGTTTCATGTTGCTGCTGATCTGTTTCATGTTGCTGTGTTCATTCATACTCATCTGCTCACACAGACTCATGTTCGTGCTGCTGTTCAGCGTATTGTTTTTGTACTGCTAGTGCTTCGAGTATTTTTAGTTAATGCTTTTCTTAGTTCATATCTTAGATCTGTTTCTACCGTTTTTCTGTTACATTTTATACTTTTGTTGGATGTAACTGGGACCCTGTGTACACAATTTTGTACCCCCACATGTACCACATGTGGTGCGTATGACAAATAAAAAACTCTGAAAAACTGAGCTCAGCAGTTCAGTAAGTGAGCAACCGTAATAAGTCCTTGTGCTGGGCAATCATTAACACCCCTGTGGTTTAGGCTTTAGAAACACATTCGAGGAACGGCTGCAGCAGTAATGGGTCAGAGAAGCATTCATATGCGATCTGTTGCAGGAAGCTGAAAGAGCAGCTGAGGGGTTAAGCACATCTATTAAAAGGATGATTGAAATACACAGAGGAGCCAAAACATTGTGCCCTCTGCCTATTATACTACTTGTCCTTGTGGAGTGGGGTGTAAAGTGGTCTGAAAGCTGCAAAGCTACAGAAGATGCCCAGTGGTATATAGAGCAGTCAGCTGATGCTTTAAATGTGTCTCTTCAAAGGTCTGACCCACTGAAATCTACACAGACATTGCCAGTGAGAGCTCACCCCTGAAAACTGACGGCATGATTTAAGTCTAGCCATCCCAGAGATGCTAGGACTCAAATTTATTATTTGTTAAGGCTGCTCTTTGTTACCTTCCACATGGGAAGAGGTGGAAGAGATGTGTATACTGTATTTTAACAATTCTTTGGCTCTGAGACCCTTCTTGTTTGCTCTGGTGATGGACTGACTAACAGATGAGGTCAGGCAAGAATCCCCATGGACTAGGATGTTTGTAGATGACATTGTGATCTGTGGCGAGAACAGGGAACAGGTGGAAGAGAACTTGGAGAGGTGGACATATGCACTTCAAAGAAGAGGATTGAAAGTCAGCTGCAGTAAGACAGAGTGCATGTGTAAATGAGAGGGAGGCCGGTGGGACAGTGAGACTACAAGGAGCAGAGGTCACAAAGGTGCAGAACTTCAAGGACTTGGGGTCCACTGTCCAGGAAAATGGAGAGTGTGGTAAAGAGGTGACGAAGAGAGTCCAGGCAGGATGGAGTTTGTTTCAGAAGTGATTTGTGGCAAAAAGGTGTCAGCAAAGATCAAAGGAAAAGTTTACAAGACAGGTGTGAGACATATGGTCTGGACACAGAGACATGGACAAAAATACAGGAGACAGAACTGAAAGTAGCAGAAATGAAGATGTTGAGGTTCTCCTTAGGAGCGACAAGGATGGATAAGATTAGGAATGAGATCATCAGAGGTACAGCACAGGTTGAACAACTGAGAGATAAATTTAGACAGGCCAGACTGAGATGGTTTGGACATGTTCAGAGGAGGGACAGTGGTCTGGACATGTTCAGAGGAGGGACAGTGGTCTGGACATGTCCAGAGAAGGGGCAGTGGTTTGGGCATGTCCAGAGGAGGGACAGTGGGTATATTGTTAAAAGGATGTTAGAAATGCAGCTGCTAGGACAAAGACAAAGAGGAGATATATGGATGTAGTTAGAGAGGACATGGAGGTAGTTGGAGTGAGGACAGAGGATGCAGAGGACAAAGATGGTTGAGGATGACTTGCTAAACTAAAGAGGGAAAACCCAAAAGAAGAAGAAGAAGACTGTATTTTAAAAATTCTGAATACATCAAAAGTGTGAAACACAGCTCAAAGTAAACTAAATGTCTCATGTCTTCATTACACATTAACCACCTGATGAAATAAATAATGTGCACAGGAACAACATGCAAACTCCACCCACAAGAACCCCCATCAAGTTTTAAACCAGCAGCCTTTCTGCTGGGATACAAAATTACTAACCAGTTACTTTACTCTACAATTTTATACAGACTTATTTGAATAAAACTTTTTTCATAGCATAATACCATTACTTGCCTTCAAAACTGCTGCGCCCCCCCCCCCCCCCCAAACACACACACGTTAAAGCAAACAGTTTGCTTTTTTAATGGCTAAATCCAAACTATTGTAAAGAAAAAACATCTTAAATATAAAACATAATTTTGAAAATATATCATAAACCACTAGCTCCCACCATTTCTCATTTGCATCTCTAAAATAACATGCAGTGTTAATGCTTTGCACACTCCAGCCAAATAATTCTTTAAAGTCATGCCATTCTCTAGAACATCCAGTTATCCATAACGTCATGGTGCACAGATTTCCTCCTCTCACTTATCTGAAGGGTTTTCAGAGGACATCATGGTGGTGTGACAGCTACATAACCTATTTATAACCCTCACACCTGGGCACTGGACGTCTGCTGACTATGATACCGTCTGCCTCTATGTGTTTCTGTTGTTCACAGTCACCTAATCGTTTGTCGTGTCAGACACGGACGAATTCTAATGAAACATTCTGAAAATTATTATGGGATGTGTTGTACATCTGCAACTCATTATGTTTTGGAGTCAGTTCAGTTATGCATAGATGCTACAGCTAACGGGCTTTAGAAACAAAAGCAAACTTGTTCTCTTCTTTTCACAGTGACCGTCCGATAGAAATGTAGCTGCGCTGTGCTGCTTTCAAATAGCAAGCGGGTGGCATAAAATCTTTTTGGCTTATAGGAGCATCTCTTGATAGTTTGGAGTTTTCAACCCTGCCAACTGTCCTCGTACACATGCACCTCAATTTGGCTATATGACAGTTTCTACTGCCAACTCAACAGTACCCACACATTACACCCCATTGTACTTCCACTCCTCCAAGCAGGATCAGTAGCTGACAGGCAGAAGGACTGGTACACTTTCTGCTGCTCTGCATCTTCTGATTTTGGTGTTTACTACATATTTCTAACAAGGTTAAGTCAGGTCCTCTGGATGGATTCTTCTTGTTGAAATATTTGCGGCAACATACTCAGTCTTATAAATAGCACCTTCTCAAAGTGGATCAACCAGTTTGTTGTTGACATCCAGAACTAGCTGTTCACATGATAAAACAGGACCATCAGCCCAATGACCGATTGTTAGTGCCCTGACGGCTGCTTGCTATTCACAGAGGGCTGAGTGATACTAGCAATAACAGCATAGTTATCAGTGGTGGGGAGTAACGAAGTACTTCGTTACTGTACTTAAGTACAATTTTCGTGTATCTGTACT
>NC_056514.1:15103054-15122246 GCF_014905685.2 Nematolebias whitei
AGAACGGAATAATGGCGAAAAGATTAGGTAAGAGAAAAATTGATTCAGAATGCAGGGCATTTAACCTGCAGTGGACAAACGATTATTTTTTTGTTCAATGCAAAGAAAAGGCTGTCTGTCTCATCTGTCAAGAGGCGGTGGCAGTATTCAAAGAATATAATCTGCGGCGACACTATGAATCCCGCCACAAAGACACGTATGCTAGCTTGCAAGGCCAAATGCGAGCAGACAAACTCTCAAAGCTAAAAAGTGGACTGTTAGCTCAGCAGAATACATTTGTACACCAAGCTCAGCTGAACCAGTCATCTGTTCGGGCCAGCTTTCGGGTTGCTCAACTGATAGCAAGCAGCGGTAAACCTTTCACTGATGGAGAGTTTGTCAAGAAATGCATGAACGCTGTCGCGGAGGAGGTGTGTCCTGAGAAGAAAGATGTCTTTAATGCCGTGAGTCTATCAGCGAGTACAATTACCAGACGCATTGAAGAAATCGGGGGTAATGTATATGCCCAGCTGCAGCAGAAGACAAAAGAATTTGAATTTTTTTCATTAGCACTGGATGAGAGCATGGACGTGCAGGACACCGCGCAACTGCTCATTTTTGTTCGTGGAGTTAGTGCAAACTTTGAGATCTGCGAGGAGCTGGCAGCCCTCCAAAGTCTCAAAGGGACTACGACGGGGGAGGATATTTTCGGCAAAGTGTACCAAACCATGGAAGAGTTGGACCTGGACTGGTCAAAGCTGGCCAGCATCACAACTGACGGGGCTCCTAATATGGTGGGCATGTCTCGGGGTCTAATAGGACGCATGAACCGGGAAATGGAAGAACCAGGTCTCACCGCCCCGCTACAAGTCCACTGCCTAATTCACCAGCAAGCACTGTGCTGCAAAGTGTTGGCTTGGGATTCTGTCATGAAGGTTGTGGTGTCATGCATAAACTTCATCAGAGCAAAGGGACTTAAACACAGGCAGTTCCAAGAATTCCTGTCTGAACTGGAATCTGCGCACGGCGATGTGCTGTACTACACAGAGGTCCGATGGTTGAGCCGGGGCAGAGTTTTGAAGCGTTTTTACGAGCTGCTACCTCAAATTAACGCATTTCTTCATTCACAAAACAAAACGGTGCCAGAGTTGATCGACCCAGAATGGAAATGGCACCTCGCATTTTTAACAGACATGACAGAAATGCTGAACAGCTTTAACTTGCAGCTACAAGGCCAGGGGAAACTCATTTGCGAAATGTATTCCCACATAAAAGCATTTGAGGTGAAACTAGAGCTGCTTTTGGGACACGTGAAAAAGCACAGCTTCGTCCATCTCCCTGCTACACAAAACCTCTCTGCAGAGAACCCAGCGGTCCCGTTTCCAGCTGAAAAGTGTGTGGAAGCACTGGAAATGCTGAAGGCGGAGTTCGGTGCGCGATTCCGTGAACTACATGTTTATGCAAAAGAAATCCGTCTTTTCCAGAACCCCTTTGTTGCCGACATTGACGAAGCCCAGCCTTCTTATCAGTTTGAGTTGGCCGAGTTACAGAACTGTGATGTTCTGAAAGACGCGTTCAAACCCAGCGGTCTCATTGACTTCTATGCCGCCCTCCCAAATGACACGTACCCTAACATCAGAAAACACGCAAGGAAGATGTCCACACTTTTTGGCAGCACATATATTTGCGAGCAAACCTTTTCACGCATGAAACTGCTGAAAACTCCAATGAGATCAAGATTGACAGATGAACACCTGCATCAGTGTTTGAGACTGGCAGTGACTAGAATGGAACCTGATATTCAACTTCTCACCAGCCAGATACAGGCCCACAGTTCACACTGATGAACATACAAAGGTAAGCTCACTTTTCTGACTTGAATGAGTCATTCTGACTATAAAAAATATAATCATAATAACCCTCTCTGTCAATACCCCAGAGAGGGTTATTTGGTTATTGTTTATTTCATAAACTTCCTGAATTTTGTTCTGTGAAGAACCCAGAGAGGGTTATTTGGTTATTGTTTATTTCATAAATAGTGTTATTTACTTCCTGAATTTTGTTCTGTGAAGAACCCAGAGAGGGTTATTTGATTGTGCTTTCTGGAAAACAATAAATTTTTACGTTTAGGCACTCCTGCAATCGTCACACTTTTTCTGTTACAAACTGACTCCGGCCCTCCACCAGAGAAGGGAAAAGTTATGTGGCCCTCACAGGAAAAAGTTTGGGGACCCCTGATTTAGAGTTACCATTCAGGCTAACTTGCATGTTTTTGGTCTGTGGGAGGAAACCGGAGTACCTGGAGAAATCCCATGCAGCACGGAGAGAACATGCAAACTCCACTCAGAAAGGCCTCCAGCCGGGATTTGAGCCAGCAACCTTCTCACTGAGAGGCAACAGCTCTATCAACTGAGGCACCGTGCTGCTCTGTGCTGCAGAATTCAGTTGTAGCAAATTAGACACGTCACAAACTGCAAACCAGGATTTTTGGTTCATCTCACCAAGAAATGTTACAAAGCTTTTCATAGGCTTAACAAATACACTTTTCTGTGAATTGTGTTATGAATAAAGAAAAAACACAAAACCCAGCAGCAAATGTATAGAATATATCCTTGGAGCTTTGCATGGGTCCTGGTTATCGTCCCCAACGTGGAACAAAAAGGGGGGATAAGGAAAACTTTAATCCATTCATCTGTGCATGTTGAGATAATAACTTGAAAATTAAGTGAGGTACTGATTTAAAATTTCCTGTGCATCTACATCTAGATGTAAAAATGGATCCTTTCCAAAATTGGGTTGCCACATCAAAAACCAAGACGGCTGCAACCATAAATGACTGTCCATGCTTTTAGCATGATAACCTGAATAATAAGTGACACATCAACTTCCTTTATGGTATGTAGCTGCATTTAGCAGATTTCATCATCTTTTTGATACATCCTATAATTAGGCTTGGCTTGTTATGCTGCTATAGGCTTAGAGGACAAATTGACCAAATTTCCTTAAATGATTTGTTAAAATTGAATAGTTTTCATTTGATACAATTTCTATCTTAATGTATTTCTTGACCTGCCATTGTGTATCTGTTCCTCTCAAACCCAACCAGTCAAAGCAAATGACAACTTGTCCTGATCCTGGTTCTGCTAAAGGTTTCTTCCTCATGAGGGAGTTTTTCCTTTCCACTGTCACCTTCATGCTTGTTCAAGATGTGAGTTATGTGATGGAGTTAAATTCAAAGCAGTCTGCTCCTCAAATAAACAATGTTAACTTACTTTTTATATATATGAATTGTTTCTGTTCAGTGCCATTACTCTGTTGTAACGTCTCACTATATAAAAAAAACTGAACTGAATTGAATCTAGGCATAAGAAAAGTTCCTTTCAAAACTTGGAGTGTCACATCAAAACCCAAGATGGCTACATATGTATATATTTAAACCGAATGCCCCTCTCATTTGAGGAAAATATGCTTTCTAGTTTTTATACAGCTTAAAAATATATCCATTCATCCATCCATTATCTTTTACCTGCTTCTTCCATTTTGGGTCACGGGGGTCGCTGATGCCCATGCCCAGCAGTCACTGTGCAAGTGGCGGGGGACATGATGAACAGGTCTCCAGTCCATCACAGGGACACATAGAGACAAACAAGACAAACAACCACTCACTCTCTCACTCAAACCTAGGGACAATTTAGAGTTACCAATCAGCCTAACATGCATGTTTTTGGTCTGTGGGAGGAAACTGGAGTACCTGGAGAAAACCCACTCAAGCACGGCGAGAACATGCAAACTCCACCCAGAAAGGCCCCCGGACCGGGATTTGAACCAGGGTAACCTGCTTGCTGAGAGGCAGCAGCTCTCCTGAAAAGTATATTTTCTTCACATCATTAGAGTGACCTTTGGGGTGGCCGAAGATTAATTTATGGTGGTACCCATCCCCTGGTTTTGTCTATGTGCTTGATAGTGGATAAAATTGCTCCCTCTACTTACCAGGATCCATCAATCTGCTCTTCCTGCGACAAGAAAAAAATAAAAATAAAATAAAAAATAAATACCCCTATTCTTATGCACAGTGTAACTCTTACCCACTTGAATATATTGTACCATAAATATTAAAGGTTAACTAACATCCCCTGTTTAATTACAGTCCAGAAAAAAAACTAATTTTGAAAACTACAAACTATTCATATTTCTCAACATGTTTTTGTGAGAACAAACTAGAGATCGAGAATGTGAGGAGGTTTTGCAAAAATTTAAAATAATTGCTATACTTTCACTTTGTAGGACAGCACGGTGGCGCAACTGGTAGAGCTGCTGCCTCTCAGCGAGCGGGTCCTTGGTTCAAATGCTGGTCCAGGGGCCTTTCTGGGTGGAGTTTGCATGTTCTCTCCGTGCAAGCGTGGTTTCCTCCGGGTACTCTGGTTTCCTCCCACAGTCCAAAAACATGCATGTTAGGCTGATTGGTAACTCTAAATTGTCCCTAGGTGTGAATGAGAGAGTGAACGGTTGTTTGTCTCGTTTGTCTCTATGTGTCCCTGTGATGGACTTGCGACCCGTTCAGGGTGTACCCCGCCCCTCGCACAGTGATTTCTGGACATGGGCACCGGCGACCCCTGTGACCCAAAATGGAATAAGCGTGTAAAGATAATGGATGGATGAATGGACTTCCCACTGACTGCTTTTTATATATCTAGTTGTATACTTTTTTTAGCATTTGCAAAACCTTTGGTCCCCTAGCTTAATAAATTAGGCTGATTTTGACCAACTTGCTCCATTCCTGCTTGGCAGTACTGTCCATCAATTTGTCAAACAAAGAACAACAAACTGAGTTTTAAGTATTGCAGGGAAGCAGCCAGAGTGGCAATAGATATTGATTTAGCTTCTCTCTAAGCTCTCACGTTAGCTTTCTGTTGTAATTACAACAGACAGTGTTGACTCAGGTATAGGAATGAAAGCACAAAAAACACACATATAGGGAGCTGTTATTTCCCCTGATTGCATCACAAACGTAAGCAGTGAGGAATATATGATTCAAAATTTAGTTATTATATAATTTTTGAATGCATTTGATGAAGCTTTTTAAAGTTAAATATTTTGTTTACTTCAAATTATATCTTATACATTTAATGTATCCTGTAATATAAAAGCTATTAATTCTGTATCTGATATAATTATTGTCTTTTTTTTTTTTGACAGTTTCTACTTTTTCTTGTACCTTAAACAGAAAACTAAATGCTCTAAATTTTTTTTTTTGAAAGAACACATATGTTTTATGCAATTGTTTAAATAAAATATTAAATTTGATTTATTCCTGCTCAGATTACATGACGGGAATGATCTCAGTTATTACATTAGTTTTAGCTCAACATCTGTAAAACTGACAGCGTTTCAGCAATTTTTGCTTAAACTAAAAATAAACAAGGTTTACTTTAAAAGATTGTTTTAATTTATTAAGTGGTTTATGTAGAGGGATATGAGATATTTTGCTAACAGACAGTGATGATGTGAAAATTTAAGGCCAAAGTTTGTAACAAAGTACCTTATTGGAGCTTTATGTGTTTGAGGTCAGTTTCAGCTGCTTCCACATCAACTTCAGCTTTTTATCTGTAAAATTGGCTGTTTTAGCTAATTTTCTGTTGCTAAAGTTGATTAGCTCTCTCCATTTTCAATCATAAAGACTCCAGATTATAACTCGCTGAATGTGGGAGTTTGGTTCTTTTGCAGCTCCTGAAGTTTCAAGATGGCGCCAATCAACCCCACCTGCGACCCATTCCCCTGATGAGCGGTAGGAGTACATAAGGTTGCAGAAGAGCTTTACTCCCCGTTGGAGCATTACATGCTTAGAGGTATTTGTGTTTCTAGCCTCTATGTGTGATTAATGGTGATAGTTAAACTTACCTTGTGTTCTCTCCGTGTTTCATCCTTAACACTTGTATTCCACTGGATCCTTGACACCTCTGAGTAATATCTGAATTCCTTGTGGACCTCACCACCTTCCAACCACTTGCCTGCAACACCTGCGACTCTTCTCCTTCACCTTCCTCTTTGGGCTGGAACCTCTTTGGATCCTCTTCCTCGCTTGGTTCCATGACGCCAACTGTACGGAAAGAAGTCACATTACTCAACATCATTTGAGCTCCACCAACCTGACCTCTCTCCTTGTCCTCCAGGGCTCCAGAGCATCCCTTGTACATTATGGTGTAAATAAATCACTGCTAACTTTTCTAAGTTTGGAGTTTGTCTCGCTTCAGTCCATACTCTCTGGGTTCCTAGCGTTCGTTACACTGAGATACTAGTTCATTTATAGAACGTTTATCACTGACATAAAATCACAAAGCGCTGTACAATAAAAATCAACGCTAACATAAACAAAGAATAAAATAAGCACAAGAACTTCAAGGACCACAATAAAATCATGACAGAAAAGCCTGTGAGAATAAAAGTGTTTTCAGTTCCTTTTTAAAAATCCTGGGAACTGTAATCAAAGTCTCCATTTTACTGGTGTTTAAAACCAAGAAGTTACTGGCAAGCCAGTCACTGATACAGGACAAACACTGGACAAGGGTGGCCAACTTGTCCAGCTAGTGTAGTATAAGTAAAAAATACAATTGAATGTCATCAGCATAAATCTGATAGGAAATATCAGAAAAGGACTGAATAATGCCTGCAAGTGAGATACTATAAAAGGAAAACAAAAGTGGACCCAAAACTGAGCTTTGTGGCACCCCACAAGTTAAGGGGGCATAGTCAGAGGAGAACCTGTCCGTCTTAAAGCAGAAAGTTCTGTGAGATAGTCAAGTCACATTTATTTATATAGCATATTTAAAAAAGTAACTGTTATCAAAGTGCTTACCAAAAAAGATCACAGCATCAAATATTAATAACAACATATTACAGTAACGTGAATAAAAGCATAAACATTGAATATAATGAGAAACAATGAAATACTAAATCAAATCACCCTGCGTTAAATGTCAGGGAGTAAAAGCAAAATGGATTAACACAATCATCAACAACGAAATACCAAATGAGATCACACTGTGTTAAATGCCAATGAGTACAGATGTGTTTTGAGGAGAGACTTAAAAATAGAGACTGAGGTGGCCTGTCGAATGTTGATGGGCAGATTATTCCAGAGTTTAGGGCCCATGACTGAAAATGCCTGATCTCCTTTGAGCTTCAGTCTGGTTTTTGGTACGGCCAAAAGCAGCTGGTCTGATGATCTCAAGGCCCGAGAAGGAGTATAAGGATGAAGGAGGTCGGAGAGGTATGAGGGTGCAAGGCCATTAACACACTTAAATGTCAGCAGAAGAATATTAAAATCAACTCTGATACGCACAGGAAGCCAGTGAAGAGAGGACAGAACCTGAGTAATGTGCTCAAACCTGCGAGTTCCCGTTAGTAACCGAGCTGCAGCATTTTGGACAAGCTGGAGACGTGAGAGAGAGACCTGACTGACCCCAGCATAAAGCGAATTACAGTAGTCCAGCCGGGCTGTAATAAATGCATGGACTAATTTTTCAAGGTCAGATCTGGACAGGATGGACTTGAGCTTAGCTGTCTGCCTTAGCCGAAAGAAGCTTTTTGAAGAACAGAATTTATCTACTTATTAAACTTAAAGTCCGAGTCTAAAACTATCCCGAGATTGATTCAAAATATCTTGATGCATGCTCAATAATCCAGGTAGAAAAATCCAAAAAAGTTCAATCTGGTCCTCTGGACATTCAAAAAAACAAAAGCAAAACAAAGCAAAAAAAATTCTAGAAACGTTTCGTCTCTCATCCAAGAGACTTCCTCAGTCTGAGGTGCTGTTTTCAGCTCAGTCTCTTAAATAGCACCTTCTTAGAGTGGATCAACCAGTTTGCTGCTGACAACCAAAACCAGCTGATCACATGCTCAAGAAGGACCATCAGCCTAACAATGGGTCATTAGCACACTGATGGCTGTTTACTACTCACAGAGGGCTGAGTGATACTAGCAATCACAGCATTGTAAGAGGGGGACAGTTGAACCCGGAGGCCTCCACCCCTGTTTAATGATGGACGATTTCTTTTCACAAAGATGGCCTCCTTTACTCCTCTCTCAAACCATCGTTCCTCTCTGTCCAGGATGTGAACATCTTCATCCTTGAAAGAGTGACCGCTGGCCTGGAGATGAGTGTAGACCGCAGAGTCCTGGCCTGATGATGTTGATCTTCTGTGCTGGGCCACCCTTTTGGCCAGTGGCTGTTTAGTTTCCTTGATGTAAGACTGATCACAGCCCTCCTGACACTGAACAGCATACACAACATTACTCTATTTGTGCCGGGGGACTGGATCTTTGGGATGAACCAGTCTTTGCCGTAATGTATTTTGGGGTTTAAAAGCCACTGGGACGTTATGTTTAGAAAATAAACGTCTCAGTTTCTCTGATACCCCCTCAACATACGGAATGACCACTGGTCTGGGTCTGGGTTCCTCCTTTTCACCTGATGGGTGACTGGAGTCCTGTTTGGGTTTCTTCTCTGCTTTCAGGAAGGCCCAGTTAGGATATCCACATTGCTCTAGAGCCTGTTTTGTGTAGGATTTCTCCTTCTGCCTGGCTCCCGAGCTAGTGGGGATGCTGTCTGCTCTGTGATACAGAGTCCTGATGACTCCTAACTTGTGCTCCAAAGGGTGATGGGAGTCAAACTGCAAATACTGGTCTGTCAGACCAGTATTTGCAGTTAATGGCAGATAAATCTGAGAGTCATCAGCATAGCAATGAAAGGAAAGACCATGTTTCCTCAGGATAGACCCTAAGGGGAGGAGATACAAAGAAAACGGAAGGGGTCCAAGAATGGAGCCTTGCGGGACCCCGCAGGAAAGAGGCACTGAAGTAGATAGTGTTAGCAAAATTAACACAGAAACTCCTGTCGCTCAGGTATGAATGGAACCATTCTAACGCTGCACCAGTAATCCCAAACCAGTGTTCTAGCCGGGATAAAAGGATACTGTGGTCCACAGTATCAAATGCAGTGGTAAGGTCAAGGAGTACCAGGACTACAGACTGACCAGAGTCATTAGGCAGAAGAATGTCGTTGCAGACCCTAACTAAGGCTGTTTCGGTGCTGTGTAATTTCTTCAAGCCAGACTGAACGATCTCAAGAATAGAATTTCCACTCAAGAACTCATTTAATTGAGTGAAAACTATTTTCTCCAGGATCTTAGAAAGAAAGGGAAATTTGGAGATGGGTCTGAAGTTTGAGCAGGTTGAAGGGTCAAGTCCATTTTTTTTTATTAAAGGATTTACCACTGCATGTTTAAAAGTGTCAGGAACCACACCTGTAGCCATACTGCTGTTTATAATGTCAAGAACAGAGGGTCCAGTGGAGGGTAGGACTTGTTTAAAAAACGATGCAGGGATGGGGTCAGCAGGGGAACCTGAGGGTTTCATATGATCACCGATGTCATGTAGAAATGAGAGGGAAATGGGTTCAAACTGGTTAAAGACTGATGTGGAGGGGACAAAGACAGAGGGGTCAGCTGTGGTGTGAGGAATCAGTGACCTGATCAACTCAACCTTTTTAACAAAGAAACTGGCAAAGTCATCACACGTAACTGCAGAGACCTCCCTGTTGGCAGACTGAGGCACGGTTAAAATGGCGTTAATGGTATTGAAAAGAACGCGGTGATTGTGGCTGTTTGAGGCGATGATTTGGGAGAAATATTAGTTTTTTTATGATTTAACAGTGGTCTGGTACTCTTTGTAACATGATTTTAGCAGGGTAAAAAGATAGGTATGAAGTGAGCCTTCCAAAGCTGAGACAGAAATACCAGCCAAAACCTTCAGCATGTTTAATAAGGTTGCGTGGTCAACGGTATCAAAGGCAGGACTAAGAT
This sequence comes from Nematolebias whitei, assembly GCF_014905685.2. Lineage (NCBI taxonomy): Eukaryota > Metazoa > Chordata > Actinopteri > Cyprinodontiformes > Rivulidae > Nematolebias > Nematolebias whitei. The sequence continues at coordinate 15,112,894 of NC_056514.1, forward strand.
GTAATAGGACCAACACTGAGCAGTTCTCTTCATCAGCAGCCATTAACAGATCGTTGTGGATTTTTACTAAAGCAGTTTCAGTAGAATGGTATTTTAGAAATCCAGACTGAAAGGGATCAGAGTTCGGTAACTGACAGAATGGGGGATCTGAGTTGGCTCCACAGGCTGTGGAGCCACTGGCCAAAAGGATGGCCCAGCACAGAAGATCAACATCATCAGGCCAGGACTCTGCGGTCTACACTCATCTCCAGGCCAGCGGTCACTCTTTCAGGGATGAAGATGTTCACATCCTGGACAGAGAGGAACGATGGTTTGAGAGAAGAGTAAAGGAGGCCATCTTTGTGAAAAGAAATCGTCCATCATTAAACAGGGGTGGAGGCCTCCGGGTTCAACTGTCCCCCTCTTACAATGCTGTGATTGCTAGTATCACTCAGCCCCCTGTGAACAGTAAACAGCCATCAGGTGCTAATGATCCATTGTTAGGCTGATGGTCCTTCTTGAGCATGTGATCAGCTGGTTTTGGTTGTCAGCAGCAAAACTGGTTGATCCACTCTGAGACGGTGCTATTTAAGAGACTGAGCTGAATACAGCTCCTCAGACTGAGGAAGTCTCTCGGATGAGAGACGAAACGTTTCTACATTTTTTGTTGATTTGCTTTGTTTTGTTTTTTTTGAATGTCCAGAGGACCAGATTTAACTTTTTTAGATAAGCAATACATGTTTTATCATCTTTACTACAGTAATATAAATTCTTAATATAAATAAAATCAAGGTCATTATTTGACTACTCTTAAATATTCCTAATATTAAAAGGTCCTAATATTGTAACTTAGCACATATAGCAATATCATTTCACCATTTCAATGTACCTTCAATTCAGTGGTTAATTTGAGATGGATCCTGCCAGAACAAGATCCGGGAACTCCCTCATTTTCACAGTGTGCATTCCGACAACTGTTCGGTCGGATCAGGCAGCTCATGTCTTCGCTCATAAAAGTCCAAAGTCAGCGTGCATTTTTATTTTGATTATTTATTGAAAATACAATGACTGGAGATGCTGTCCATGTCTGTGGTGTGGATGTTACTGCTGCAGCAGGTGCACCAGCTAGTGCACACGCTCCTGCCAGCAGAGACGCTGACCACAAGTCCTGCGGGGATGAAGTGTCTTCATCCACCTTCAGCTGTGTCTCAGAAAGCAAAGCAGCACAAACGAACATTTTAATGGCACAAACGTAGCACTAACCACTCATTGTATTTAATGGAATTTTTGACGTGGATGGGGTGTCAGCTTCACCTCGCTCAGCTGTGCGCCCTGCAGACAGTGAATGTTTTACACACAGGAGCGTCTCCAGACAGCTCTGCGGAGCGCGCACAACAGCCAATGTGTCAGAACTCCTGCCTACATTTCAAATATAATAAATAAAAATCTCACAGTAAAAAAAAAATACGAGTGAAATGTTGGATGTGTATTATTCACATTACATCACATTGAACGTTTTAAAATTTGTCAAAATAACAGCGATCAAAATGTTGAAAAGACAGTCCAATTTATTATCTAAAATAAATGGATGGATGGATTGGTCCTTAGCTGGAAAACAGAGAATTGAAGCGCCTGAATGCAGTGGTAATAGAGATTGGAGCAGAACAACGTGACTGAATTCAGCTGAGAAGAGTTCAAGGATTCAAGAATTCAAGGTTCTTTATTTGTCATTCGCACCCCATGTGGTACATGTGGTGGAACGAAATTATGTACACAGGGTCCCAGTTACATCCAACAATAAAATGTAAAAGAAAAACAGTAATAAGATCTAAGATATGAAATAAGAAAAAACATCAACTAAATATACACTAAGCACTAAACATAAAGCATAAAACATTACGCCGAACAGCAGCACGACGGGTTGGACATTGAAGTTTGTGTGTGGGGGTGGGGGGGTTGGGACACTTGACAAAATCATAGCTTCTCTATTCACTGCTCTCTAAAACAGTAATTTCACTTCAACCTTTATTTATACAGGTTGTTAGTCTCGAGCCTCGAGGACTCAATTGCAAGAGAGACCTGTTTTTAATCAATTTAATCAAATGTTTACAGATGTTTAACAACCTGTTAAAATACACCAAAATGCAGGAAATGGCATCTCTTTTATTCCAAATTTTCTGGGGGAGGACCCACGGACCCCCACCCCCCCTGCTGGACTGCCTGCTATTTGTGTTCCGGTATCAATTGTTACAAATTAAGCTCTGCTTCAATTTAGATGCTTCAGTGTTAACACTAGGAGCTAGTTACTTATTACAAGAGACATTTTTCATTGTCTGAATCAATACAGGTGTTCAGAACTAGTATAACAATACCACCAGTGACATTTAGTATAGAATAGTGTTAATGTTTGATGATTTTTTTTCTATAAGCACATTCAAATAAATGTAGCAATAGCACAGATTTATCACAGAGCCCAATACAATAACCTGGAGGCTAGCGCTAGCATGCTAGCTCCAGAAACAAACAAACAAACTCACCAGTTCCCACTTTTAGAATACACAGTCAGCTGAAGCTTTTTTCACAGAGACATCTAAAAGTTGAGAGGCATATCAGTCAGAAATGTCAACATAGGCATTAAATAAAGGGATTTCAAAGACTTAAGGCTTACCTGCAACAGCTAGCCTAGCCTCTTTCACACATAGCCTGGTTGTTGTGAGTGTCACTGCACAATCTGTTCCGGAAGCACAATCTGTACCGTGCATTCAGCTCTGGGTGCAGGGGAGGTGCGCCCAGAATGGTTCTATTATCTTTTATTGAAGAGGAGTTGCTTCACATGTACAACTTTTAACGAGAGTCTATGGACAAATATTTTTGTGACCCAGGGTGGAAATACACAACCAGTCAGACAACAGTTTTTAATGAAAAAACTTTACTCATCCATCCATCCATTATCTTTACCCGCTTATTCCATTTTTGGGTCACGGGGGTCGCTGGTGCCCATGTGCAGCAATCACTGTGCGAGGGGCGGGGTACACCCTGGACGGGTCGCAAGTCCATCACAGGGACACATAGAAACAAACGAGACAAACAACCATTCACTCTCTCACTCACACCTAGGGACAATTCAGAGTTACCAATCAGCCTAACATGCATGTTTTTGGTCTGTGGGAGGAAACCGGAGTACCCGAAGAAAACCCACGCATGCACGGAGAGAACATGCAAACTCCACCCAGAAAGGCCCCTGGACCGAGGTTTGAACCAAGGACCTGCTCGCTGAGAGGCAGCAGCTCTACCAGTTGCGCCACCGTGCTGCCTAACTTTACTCATCATTAACTATAAAATATTTATCTTACACAACTAAAAAAATATATACATATATTTCAAAACATTTTTATTTTATTATTTCATTTTCATTTAATTTTTTTAATGTCTTATTCAAGGTAATGTGGTGAGTGGTGGTGCGGTGCCCTAGCACCCTCTATTGGCCAGCCGCCACTGATAAAGCATCTACACTTTCTGGTAACCTGAGAAAAAGTCTCAAAATAACAGGAAATATTAAAAGAGACAACCTTATGGTCACTAAAAATGACATCTTTTATATCTAGATTATTAAGAGTGAGTCCATAAGTACAAATAAGATCTAAAGTGTGGACTTCAGTGTGAGTAGACTCAGGCACATGCTGTGAGAAGTTTAGAGTCCAGAATATTAAGAAAGTCCATAGCGGGATGATTTATTGGCTCATCAACATCAATATTAAAATCCCCAGTGATCATGAGCTTATTTAGCTTCACTGTAGAAGATTTAAAAAATCCTGAAAGTCTGAGAGAAAAGACGAAGCAGGTCCAGGTGGTCGATAAATCAGGATGGCATACAGTATATAGGTTCAACCTTGCCTATTCAGACCATGATCATCTCTAAGGAGTTGTAAGTAGTTGAAGCAATCATTTGACATAAAAAAAGTCATTTTATAGATGACAGCAGTGCCACCTCCACAGCCTGTCATCCGTGGTGCAAATAAAAAAGAACACCCCTCAGGACAGAGTTCCAGGAGATGTGAAACATCATTTTTATGCTGCCATGTCTCAGTCATAAAAAAAAGTCTAAGCCTTCAGAGCGAAACAAGTCATTTAAAATGAAGGACATATTGGCAATAGAGCGTGCATTTATTACCAACATTTTAGTGGAGAAAGCCGCTGACCGTGTAGAGGAGTCCGCATCGGCATCAGGAAGACAAGGCAAGCTGCACAGTGCATCAGGATTCCTCCCGCAGTGAACCTTAGATGCCCACAGCTTCAGGTGACAACCTGTGTGGGAAACTTCTGGGAGCATTTGAACTAGTCCGGCACAAACATATCTGAGGTTGAATCACCTGGCCGCACCCCTGGGATAGTGTCACGGCGCTGCCTCGTTTCTCCAAAGCTGACGGAGCAGCACGAAAAAGCCGGCCGTCTTCCCCACTTCCTTCACTTGCGTGCAGGGACGGATCCACAGGTAGAGAGGAGAGCTGCTGGGAGGGACACCGGGTTCCAGCAGTGGTGAAAATGTACACTCTGTTTTGATGACACTGAAGGTTGGCCATCACAGACTTGATCGCCAGTAACGAGTGGCAGTCATATGTCCGCAAGGAAGCCACCCCAGACATAAACATAACAATAATAGAACATATGAAATAAGCAAAAAACCTGGCAGAGGCCAAGCCAAACACAGGCGCCATTTTGCCACGTCATTGTCGTGTGCTCGACAAGTGCTTCAACAACTGTGAGCTGTGAAGCAGAGGTCGTCTTTGAGACTTTTGTTAAAATCCATTTACTGTCATTAGTTTGAGATAATTTGTTAACAGATAGACACATGAAGACACAAGGACTCAATCTTTTGTTTGTTATAGTGGCAAGTATGAAGGTTAAAATAGATTTTAACGTTTTAGCAAGCACTATACCACAAGTTATATTTTATCTTAACCTGACAGCTGTAAAATTAGCCAGAAAGTGTGTTTTTGCGACATCAAACTTTATCTAAAGCCCTAAAGGGCAAAATTAGGGTTAATCTGCAGCACTGGGGTTTAAGAAGAGTGAGAGAAAAATAGAAACCTGTGAAGGTCAGATATGAGGTGTGGATTAAACCATGGGGGATAAAAGAAGGTGAGCTTTATAGGGTGGATGATGGAGCTGGAGTGTAACAGCGTCATTCTGAAACAAGGCTATCAGAGAAGAACAAATTGAAGAGTGAGAGGAAAGAAAAATCTGAACCAGCTGGAACAAAGCTGAGAATCAAACAGACAACATTGTATTATTCTCTACACTAAAACACTGTTTTATACCCTGAAACGTTCCGGTCGTTAAAGAAAATCAAACCATGTGGAACATTAAGAGGTAACCAAAAAAAAAACCAAACCAAAAAAACCCCAACATGAATATAGATCGTCTTGTTTTCAGACAAACAAATTTCATGCCAAATAAAAGCACGACTGTGAAAACTGTTTTCTATCGAAAAACAAAACGATTTCCTGCAGTTTTATTGCAAGTTTAAACCTTCAGTGTTTCCAGTCAAAGGTGCTTTCTTTATTGCCTGCCTATTACAAGTTCTGTGAGCAAGCTGTGGAAAATGGTTCAATTTTCTTTCAGCTCGCTCCGTGCAGCAGTCACGGTGGTGTAAATGGTCGTTAATGGGATATGAACCAACTGAAGTTTTGTCAGCAAGGAAAACAGTAAATAAAATCACAAAACTTTTTCTGGTTTAAAACAAACAAAAAGTTTGTCAGAGGAAGGTGATATTAAAAAAAATGTAAATGAGTGGGAAAGAAGCAAAACTTAAGCTTGATGAGACCAGTTTTTTTCAGCTGCTCCCTTTTTCAGGGGTTGCCACGGCGAACTAAGTGACATGAACATCAAAGTTCATGCTCAATAAAAGGTAAAATTATAACAAAATTAAATCAGGTCCTCCGGACAGTTTCTTTTGTCTACCTAGATTATTGAGCATGAACTTTGATGTTTTGAACAACTTTGGCCAAGACTGCCTCAGATGAGTCGGCAGGGGAGAGGGCGGACTTCAGAAACCATCTGAGCATCATCAAACTGGTTGATCCACTATGAGAAGGTGCTATTTATAGGACTGGGTTTACTGTGGCTTCTGGGACTGATGAAGTCTTTTGGATGAGAGACGAAACATTTCAACAAAACGAAACCGTCTAGAGGACCTGACTTAACTTTGTTGGATAAGTCGCATGAAGACTTGGCGATTGTTTTTACGCCGGTTGCCCTTCCTGGAGCAACCACAGACCTCCGAGCTACCACACCTCTCTGTGTGGAGCAGAGAACTGTCATCTAGGGCACTCGGGGGAGCAGATGGTTTTGATGGGCATTCAGGTTTACTTGTGGTTCCTAGAGTTTCCAAAAGCAGAATGGGAGGAAGATCTTTCAGTTATCAGGCTTCTCTCTTGTGGAACCAACTTCCAGTTTCTGTCCAGGAGGTTGACACATTGTCCACTTTTAAGACTGGGCTTAAGTCTTTCCTTTTTGATAAATCCTATCGTTTGTGATGGCTTGGGTTTCCTGAGCTATCCCTTAGTTTTGCTGCTATAGGCTTAGACTGTTAGAGGACAAACTGACCACATTCCTTCAATATGCCACTGTCTTTACTTTCTCTGCTCAACCTGTTTAGTATTTGTAATAATTTTTTCTATCCTTAACATGTGTTTTTGTCCTTCAGGTACACCTGGACCTAAATCTGGACCTGACATTCTGTGTTTGTTTCTCTCCTTCCTGTTCCTCTAAAACCCAGCCAGTCAAAACAGATGGCCGCTCGTCCTGAACCTGGTTCTGCTGGAGGTTTCTTCCTGTTAAAAGGGAGTTTTTCCTTTCCACTGTTGCTATTGTGCTTGCTCAGGATGGGAGACTGTGGTGAATGTGACTAAATGACCATTCAGCACAATCTTCTGCTTCCTTAGATAGAGAACTTGCACTAATTGTTTTTTTTATAATGTATGTGAATGTATGAGACAACTTCAGTTGTGACTTGCCACTACAGTATATAAATAAACTGAATTGAATTGAACTGAAGTGGTGGTGTGTGGTTGTCAACTCATCAGCTGCAACTGAGTCCAGATGGTTCCACCTGTCCTTCAGGAGCTGCAATGAGGAGCGATCCTGAACATTCACTCCCAAACTTTTAAAATGGAAGCTGAATGCAGACCTGCAGCTTGTCGGTCAGGAGTTGAACCGTCACCCCTGAAGCATTCTGACATGCAGTTGCTAACTTTAGTACCTGTTCGAAGTGATATTTTCAGAAAATGCCTTGAGACATAACAGAAGAAAAAAAATCATCCAAGTGATTAAGTTTTAGTTGTTTTGTTTTTTTCCATTGTGGCATTTAGCCAGACAGTCTTGTGATGATGAGCTCCCAGTGAGTGAATGTTGAAGAGTGTCCAAACGCACACTATTTACACAAAATGTTGCATATGGGACAGTTTTGGGGTTGCAGTCAACCTAATTCAAGAAAGGGACTATTTTCTTCTCAAACCACAATTTGTAATAGTCTCAGTTCATTCAATTGTACAAATGTGTAAAAAGTGAAACGGCAGTAACGTTACAGAGGGCGTTCATGGTTTATTTAATTTATTCTTGTTTTTTTGTAAGCTGCATGGCCCACTGGTACCAGTGATATTTCTGCTTGGAGTTCATGTGCTATATTACCTTTCTGTTAGCAAAACATGTCATAAACCGCTGGACAGACTGATAATTTAGAAAGTAATCATTGGATTTTCTTTTAACAGCTGATTCACTTTTGGAGACAACCCAGTTCAAGATGGCCGCTGCAGCTAGTCAAACTTATCCAACAAAAAACTGGATATAATTTAAACAAATCTATCAATACTGAGGTAACAAAGTTTGTTCTAGTTCCAGAGTGTTATTCTCAAAACATACTCTGTGTTAACACATTTTGTGAGTTCTCTTGAGATTATTCATCAATAACAAGATTTGATACTAATGGCTCTAACTTTATTTCTCATCCTTAAAATCTAAGATAAAAATTCCGGCCGGCATAAATGGTGATGGGTCATGTTCATTCCTTCAAGAAACACAAGTCATTTTATTTAAAATGAAGCTGAATATGCAGCAAGTGTTTTTTCTTGCCTTTTAAAACAATGCAATGGTTGCAATTAATCACTGTAACACAGCTATAAATGTAATAAATCCATTCAATCCCATCAAAGGGACCAAATCTAAGAAATTTAATCTGTTTCATCAGAGTGTTTTGGGTAATGTATATTACTTTCTGGTAATAGTTCCAGATTACCACCGACTTCTCATTTTAAACTGAACCTTTCTTTTTAACCCAGTTTCCTGCTGCATGAGGAGAGAAACCTTTAATTAGGATCGGTGCTATCTTGGTTCCACAGAAACACAATTTCAGCTTCAAATCACAGTCACTTTTAATTTAACCCACCAAGTAGTTTTTCCACAACATGCCTTTGACATTTGTGGGCTGGAGGAAATGACCACAGACGACTTTAATTATTCAGACCTTCTCTTACTGTCTGGGTCAGAGGAGTCAATTGCAACTTTCTGCCAAATGTTCACTTTAGCAAGCCTGTTGGTAATTTTCATTTATTTAAACCCGATTGCTTAAAAATGGCAGCAGTGTCAGTGTTGCGAGTTGTTTAAAAACTGCCACTGATGCTGATGAAAAAGATAAAACTGGACAAACTGGATAAAACTTGGATTGAGTCCAAATTGTGTTTGCTAATTTTTTCAATTTTATTTATGAATTTATTTATTTTTAAACCTTTATCCAGGTAGTCTCACTGAGTCACCAGGACTCATTTACAAGAGAGAGACATGTTTTAGACAAACAACATAAAGTACAGACAACGATTAACAATAAAAAGCAATCAAAATAAAAATAGTGTTATAAAAACACTGTTACTGCGACCAACATGGTCCTGTTAGCAGAATGGCTATTTTAGCAGTGAGGTTCTCTTAGCAACATGGTCCTGTTAGCAGCATGGTCCTATTAGCAGCTTGGTCCTGTTAGTAGAGTGGTTCTGTTAGCAGTGAGGTTCTGTTAGCAGCATGGTCCTGTTAGCAGCTTGGTCCTGTTAGCAGAGTGGTTCTGTTAGCAGTGAGGTTCTCTTAACAGCATGGTCCTGTTAGTAGTGTGGTCCTGTTAGCAGCATGATCCTGTTAACAGAGCGGTCCTGTTAGCAAAATGGTCCTATTAGCAGCTTGGTCCTATTAGCAGAGTGGTTCTGTTAGCAGTGAGGTTCTGTTAGCAATGAGGTTGTCTTAGCTGCATGGTCCTGTTAGCAGTGTAGTTCTGTTAGCAATGAGGTTCTCTTAGCAGCATGGATCTGTTAGCAGCATGGTATTATTAGCAG
>NC_056514.1:15122256-15122633 GCF_014905685.2 Nematolebias whitei
GTTCTCTTAGCAGCATGGATCTGTTAGCAGCATGGTATTATTAGCAGAGTTTCTGTTAGCCGTGTAGCCCTGTTAGCAGTGTGGTTCCATTAGCAGTGAGGTTCTCTTAGCAGCATGGTCCTGTTAGCAGAGTGGTTCTGTTAGCAGCATGGTCCTGTTAGCAGCTTGGTCCTATTAGCAGAGTGGTTTTGTTAGCAGTGAGGTTCTCTTAGCAGCATGGTCCTGTTAGCAGTGTGGTTCTACTAGCAATGAGGTTCTCTTAGCAGCATGATCCTGTTAGCATTATGGTCCTATTAGCTCAGTGGTCCTGTTAGCAGTGAGGTTTTCTCAGCAGCATGGTCCTGTTAGCAGATTGGTCCTATTAGCACAGTGGTCCT
>NC_056514.1:15122643-15131959 GCF_014905685.2 Nematolebias whitei
GCAGCATGGTCCTGTTAGCAGATTGGTCCTATTAGCACAGTGGTCCTGTTAGCAGTGAGGTTCTCTTAGCAGCATGGTCCTGTTAGCAGCACGGTTCTGTTAGCAGCTTGGTCCTATTAGCAGAGTGGTTCTGTTAGCAATGAGGTTATCTTAGCAGCATGGTCCTGTTAGCAGTGTGGTACTGTTAGCAGTGTGGTTCTATTAGCAATGAGGTTGTCTTAGCAACATGGACCTGTTAGCAGCATGGTATTATTAGCAGTGTGGTTCTGTTATCAGTGCGGCCCTGTTAGCAATGTGGTTCCATTAGCAGTGAGGTTCTCTTAGCGGCATTGTCCTGTTAGCATTATACTTATATTAGCAGAGTGGTTCTGTTAGCAGTGAGGTTCTCTTAGCGGCACGGTCCAGTTAGCAGCATGGTACTGTTTTCAGTGTGATTGTCAGCAGCATGGTCCTGTTAGCAGTGTGGTCCCGTCAGCAGCATGGTACTACTAGCAGTGTGGTTCTGCTAGCAGCATGGTCCTGTTAGCAACATGATGACAGTATAATGACCGTAGCATCGGACGATAACTGCACTCCACAACTGAGCCTAGCAGACACAGAACATTCAAAATTCCCCCACGTATCTGAACTGTTCTGTTGAGTTCGGTCCATACAGGCAGACAGAAGATCATGGAGACTGCCACAATGACAACGCCTGAGCCCAAGGCTGGAAGTGGGCCAGGGAGTGGGGTTCTTGTTATCCAACATTCTTCAGTCAGGTCATCTGGACAGTTTCTTTTTTTGTGCTAAAATGTTTCGCCTTCGATCTGGAAGGCTTCATCAGTCCAGGGAACGCAACAAAACTGATTCTTCCTCCAACAGCTTACTCCAAAGTGGAACAAACCAATTCTGCTTGTGATTAGATGGTGTCTTTGGTACGTCCCTCCTCCATTGCTGGCCCTCTTCCTTGTTGACTGTCTTGTCAAACTGGTTGAAAGCAACAACGTCCATGCTCAATAATCCAGGTTTCAGCACAAAAAAAGAAACTGTCCAGATGACCTGACTGAAGAATGTTGGATTTTATACCTAGATTATTGAGCATGGACTTTGTTGGGTTCTTGTTATGTTTTGTTTTAGTTTGACAGATCAGTCCCGATAAATTTTAACAACTACAAAATACAAAATATTATTGTCTACTGCCATGCAAGGCAGGTGATCATGTGAATGATGGTGCCCATCGTTTGTCAATTTGTTTTCTGTTTGCAAAATATGTCATGAATCACGGTGCATTTTGCTGAAATGCTCAGAACGTAATCTCTACATGTATCTGCATGTCTACAAATGATTAACTTTTGTAAGCAACCTGATTTAACATAGTTACCAAATATAATCAAGCTTAGAACACAGAAATGGCACAAATTCATCAAATTTTACAGATATTGAGCTAAATTTTAGCATCCTATACTCTGAATGTTAGCAGATTATTCAATATACAGTATTTGGCCAAAACTTTGTCATAGCATTCAGTAAGCTCTTTGCATTTTGCTCCATCAAAACAGCTTCAAACATTATGAATATAATGTACCCATTGGCGTCAGAAGTATTTGTAGTGTTGGGGAGACACACTGGTGTGCATGTGCGTGTGTGTGTGTGTGTGTGTGTGTGTGTGTGTGTGTGGGGGGGGGGTATTGGGTTCCTCCCCCAGAAAGTTTTTAATGAAGTAGATGCCATTTTCTGCAATCTGGTATATTTTAATGGGTTGTTAAACATCTACGTTTACCTAAATATGTAAACACATGATTCAATTACTATTTTAGAGAGCAACAAGAAGTACCCTGACCAACAGCTCTCCTAGTGTGAATACAGCAAATCATTGGCTGTTCATCATCGTCATCATCATCATCATTGAATGTTGCAGTTCTGAAAACAAAGTTTTTCTTTTTTTTCAAGACTTCAGCCAAAGCAAGTGAACCCAGCTGCGCTTCTGATTCATCATTAGGCTACAACTACTGTATTTGATGGATATTGGAGTGCTTTTATTGAGTTTATAACAACAATACGTGCATTTTAAATTCTGAAACTTGGAGTTTTCAGTTTATTTCTCCCCCAACAACAGAAGTCACAGAATCCTTCACTCCTTAAGAGTCTCTAAAATATACACTGAAAAGTGACTTTTAAATACTCTCTAATTACCTGGTTATCCAGACTACTGTATTTATTTATTTTTTACTGAAGAATACTGATGAAATATATTTTCATTAGCTTCAGAGGTTGAGAGAGGTTTATTTTTAAGGTCACATTCAGCATTTGTGTTTAAGACTTATTTTTACACAACCACTGTGTGAACTGTATACAACTCTGAATAACTTTTTGGTCTTTTGGACGGATGAAAACTTGTTCTACTTTTATTTTCCGTGACAAGTTCCTCAAGATGGATCTGCCATAAAGTCAAAAGAAGACCCTGAAAGTTTTTGATGGCTGCACTTCGATCCTCCAGAACAAAATCCATCACGACACAGAAATCTGCAGTGAAAGGCATGTGCTTCTTTAGGGTACAGAATATAGTGAGATGTCTGAGGGAGTATGATGCACAGCTTGTTCCTATTATTTATAAAATATATTTTAATAATCATTAGGCACAGTCTGAACAATGCATCTTAATTTTGCATGCCTCCATGTGTATGTAAATCAGTTTCTCCCACATTTGTTCTGAAAGTGAAACCAAACAGACTCAAAAAACAAGAAGCTTTTTACAGTCGCACGATTGCATCCAAATCAAAACATTTCACTAAAAATGCATTTTTAAAAGGATTGCAGAAGCTCTACAGCACTGATGTATTATTTACAAGTGGAGTGCACGGTGTAAAAATCCCTGTTTTCCTCTGCATCGTCTGTGCAGAGGCTGCAGGTGTGAGAGCAGAGCTGTAATTACAGAGCGTCTGTTGGCTGACTGAAGTTCAGCCCTGACAGCTGCTCTCTGCCCTCCGAGCAACAAATCCCCGCTCGGCTGCTCTCATCAAATGACTCACGTCTTTAATGCATTGTTCCAGCTCGGTTATTCCTCTGAACATTTGACTTGTACATTTTAAATGCATTGCTGGACTACAATAAAAAATAAGGGTGCGTTTAAAGATTATTTTGAACCGGCTCTGTATTTGTTGTGTTTTAGGTGCGGTGCTGTTTAATGTGTTCATTACAAACATTTCTGAAATAGCCACGGATCTAGAAAGGTGCAAACTGTAAAATGAGGTTAAGCAAACACTTCCTGCAATCCTCATGGTATTAAAAGTTCCTTATTATTTACAAGAGCTTTTATCCACACTAGAACAGCCCAATAATGACCAGTGAACCAGTATGCTCCTAACAGGTCAGAATCTACCTGTTTTCCCCCCATCAGATCATAGAAGACCACCATATCCACTGGGAACACACGGTTGATGCCTGCCCTTTAATCGTCGCTGTGCTCTGAACATTTGGAAGAGGTAAAATCCTAAAGACAAACAGGTGGTCTGACAAAAACACGTGTGACTCACTCTGTGCCTAATGGTGACATGCTGAGACCTTCCCAGTCTATTTAGTTTGAATGGAAAACTTTACCGTGACTCACATCCTCTGCTGGTTCATAACATTTAAATAAAAGTTTATTTACTTACAACTTGTTTTTGTGTTTTGGTGAAAAGAATAGGACTGTACTGTATTTTTCTGGAAATAAGTGTGAGAAATCTCTGCAAAGTTGTGGGAAGTAGGGGTGAGGGTGATGAAGTACCTCCTGATAGATGCCAAAAGATGTTCATGTCAGGAGCTGTCGGCTGGTGTGTTTGAACCCATGTGCAGGAGGATGAAAACAGACTCTGAGTAAAAGTTACCGGTAAACAAAATTTATTTATAACAATAAAATCAAAATACTGACAAGGCAGTTTACTTACTAAGACGGAGCAGACAGGATGGAAGGCAGACCAAGACACCATAAAGGACAAAGACAAGACACCATGGAGCTGAATAAATACACAACACTGACGAGGACGAATGACGGGCACCTGCGGTGATTGATCTCACAGGTGAGACGGACTGAACACAAGGAGGAGGATTACTAGGAGGTGAATGAAAACAAGAGGAAAAGACATGGAAATTAGAGTTGGATTCGGGCATAATAAATCCAGCCCGGACCAGACCAAGCCTGTAGTTTTTTTGTCTGAGCTGTACCTGGACCCAACAGATTATCGGTAATTAGAGTGCTGAACCCGAAAAAAACAGACTTTTTTTAAATTAAGCTTTTACTGCCTTTGTAAGCAAATCAGTTTGACATGATAGTTTTAAAAATGTAATGAAAGGAAGATGTAAGATTTATTTTTATTAACAAGTCACCAAATGGATATCAACATACAAAACAAATAGCCTAAAAAAAATCTCTAAAGATAAGCTATTACACCGATGAACAAAAATATTTTTAGAGCAAAATTATTTGGAAAAATATAGAACAAGGCTATTTTAATTGAACGTGCTGCTCGCTTCAGCTTTTGTAGATTCTGCTACGTCCTTCACCGCAGATTATAGCAGGTGTGGAGACGTGCGCAGCCGGTGATCAGCTGATCCATCCATCCATTATATTTACCCGCTTCTTCCTTTTCGGGTAGCGGTGGACACTGATGTCCATGTCCAGCTGTCACTGCAAAAGGTGGGGGTACATCCTGGACAGATCACAAGTCCAATTCAACCAGCGAGTCAGCGGAAGCTCGCATCTCTTCCACAGTCTGATTACTTGCTGAACTGTTATTTTGTTCTTCATCGTCTCATTTGATTTGCACTGTATGATTCATAAAACTGCATCAAAGCCCGAGACCAGCCCGTCCCACACATTAATTACAATAAAGCGGCAGAGGACAGGAAGGAGGAACAAACAAAATGACAGGTTCAGATGTAAATGGACTGTAAATGGACTGTGCTTATATACCGACTTTCTATCTTATTTCAAGATACTCAAAGTACTTTACACTACAATCTGTGCCTCATTTACCCATTCATACAGCACTCTACTAGATCTCTACAAAGCTAATTGAACAAATCATTCTAAAGAGACTGATCAGACCTTTAGATCACATTCATATACCGATGGGACACACATCGTAGGTGATGAGGGATTCAGTGTCTTGCCCATGGACACTTCGGTATGTGACTGCTGGTGGATTCAAACCCCCAACTCTTGCATTGGAGGACGACTGCTCTAACCACTCAGCCACAGCCGCCCCTTACTTAGTAAGTTAGTACATAGGATGAAAGACAAAACACATGCTAAGATAGAAATATTTGCAAATACAAACAGGTAGAGCAAGTAAAGACAGCAGCAGAGTCGGGAAATGTGGTCAATTTGTCCTCCAACAGTCTAAGCCTATACCAGCATAATTAAGGGATAGCTCAAGAAACCAAGCCAACCTTAACGATAAGATTTATCAAAAAAGAGAGTCTTAAGCCCAGTCTCAAAACCAGACAAGGTGTCAGCCTTATGGACAGAAACTGGAAGTTGGTTCCACAAGAAAGGAGCCTGATAAGTGAAAGATCTGCCTCCCATTCTGCTTTTAGAAACTCTAAGAACCACATGTAAACCTGCAGTCTGAGAGTGAAGAGTTCTGTTAAGAAAATATGATCTGTAATATAAGAGGGATCAAGGTTGTTGAGAGCTTTGTATGTTAGAAGAATTTTAATTATATTCTGAATTTGACAGTGAGCCAATGGAGAGAAGATAAAACTGGAGAGATATGATCGATTCTATCAACTTTCATTAAAACTCTGGCAGCAGCCATCTCAAGTTCAGACATCACAAAATCACAACCTAAACTGTGCAAAACAGGCATGTTTTTAGAAAATGCCTCTACAAATAGAAACAGCAGCTACAAGAAGCTTATGTCCCCCGTCGCTGAAGCTGAGAGATTTGAAAAGTGAATGTAATTTTTGAGACAAATGTTTTTCTGGACTGGAATTGAACAGGGAACGTAAGTGAACCTTAGTGTTTTTGAAGCAATATTATCTAGTGGGTGGGCTAGTTTTATATATATATATATACCCTCCCTGGGCTGCCACCTTATCGTGGTGGAGGGGTTTGAGTGTCCCAATGATCCTAGGAGCTATGCTGTCAGGGGCTTCACGCCCCTAATAGGGTCACCCAAGGCAAACAGGTCCTAGGTGAGGGACCAGACAAAGTGCAGCCCAAAGACCCCGATGATGACACAAATAAATGGACCTAGTGTTCCCTTGCCCGGACGTGGGTCACCGGGGCCCCACTCTGGAGACAGGCCTGGAGGTGGGGCACGCGGGCGAGCGCCTGGTGGCCGGGCTTTTACCCATGGAGCTCAGCCGGACACAGCCCGAAGAGGAGATGTGGGTCCCCCTTCCCATGGGCTCACCACCTGTGGGAGGGGCCAAAGGGGTCGGGTGCAATGTGGGATGGGTGGTGGCCGAGGGCGGGGACCCTGGAGGTCTGATCCTTGGCTACAGAAGCTGGCTATTGGGATGTGGAATGTCACCTCACTGGTGGGGAAGGAGCCTGAGCTGGTGTGTGAGGTTGAGAGGTTCCGGCTAGAAATAGTCGGACTCACCTCTACGCATGGCTCTGGCTCTGGAACCAGTTTCCTTGAGAGTGGTTGGACACTCTTCCACTCTGGAGTTGCCCCTGGTGACAGGTGCCGAGCAGGAGTGGGCATACTTATTGCCCCCCATCTTGGTGCCTGTGTGATAGGGTTCACCCTGGTGAATGAGAGGCTAGCCACCCTCCGCCACGTGTGGGGAGATGGATTCTGACTGTCGTTTGTGCTTATGCACCAAATGGCAGTTCAGATTATCCACCCTTTTTGGAGTCCTTGTAGGGGGTACTGGAAAGTGCACCTCCTGGGGACTCCCTTGTTCTGCTGGGGGACTTCAATGCTCATGTGGGCAATGACAGTGAGACCTGGAGGAGTGTAGTTGGGAGGAACGGCCCCCCTGATCTGAACCCGAGTGGTGTTCTGTTGTTGGACTTCTGTGTTCGTCATGGATTGTCCATAACAAACACCATGTTCAAGCATAAGGATGTCCATATGTGCTCTTGGCACCAGGACACCCTAGGCCACAGTTTGATGATCAACTTTGTCGTCGTCTCATCTGATCTGCGGCCACATGTCTTGGACACTTGGGTGAAGAGAGGGGCGGACCTGTCCACTGATCATTTCCTGGTGGTGAGTTGGCTCCGATGGTGGGGGAGGATGCCGGTCAAACCTGGCAGGCCCAAACATATTGTGAGGGTTTGCTGGGAATGTCTGGCAGAGTCTCCTGTGAGATGGAGCTTTAACTCCCACCTCCGGGAGAACTTCGAACATGTTCCGGGGGAGGTGGAGGACATTGAGTCCGATGGGGCCATGTTCCATGCCTCTATTGTCAAGGCAGCTTACCGAAGCTGGGGCCGCAAGGTTGTTTGTGCCTGTCGCAGCGGCAACCCTCGAACTCGGTGGTGGACACCGGTGGTGAGAGATGCTGTCAGGCTGAGGAAGGAGTCCTATTGGACCTTTTTGGCCTGTGGGACCCCAGAAGCAGCTGATGGGTACTGGCAGTCCAAACGACATGTGGCTTGGGTGGTCGCTGAGACAAAAACCCAGGCATGGGAGAAGTTCGGAGAGGCCATGGAGAACGACTTCCGCACGGCTTCGAGGCAATTCTGGTCCACCATCTGGTGTCTCGTGGGAGAAAGCGGTACACCACCAACACTGTTTATAGTGGGGGTGGTGTGCTACTGACCTCAACTTGGGATGTCGTGGGTCGGTGGGCAGAATACTTTGAAGACCTCCTCAATCCCACCGGCACGTCTTCCACTGAGGAGCCTGGGGACACTGATTCGGGCCCTCCAATTTCTGGTGCTGAGGTCACCGAGTTGGTTAAAAATCTCCTCGGTGGCAGGGCCCCAGGGGTGGATGAGATTTGCCCCTAGTTTCTTAAGGCTCTGGATGTTGTAGGGTTGTGTCGGCTTACGCGACTCTGTAATATTGCGTGGACATCGGGGGAAGTTCCCCTGGACTGGCAGACCGAGGTGGTGGTCCCTTATTCAAAAAGGGGGACCATAGAGTGTGTTCCAACTATAGGGGGATCGCACTCTTAAGCCTCCCTGGTAAGGTTTATTCGGGGTTCTGGAGAGGAGAGGCCATCGGATAGTCGAACCTCAGATTAAGGAGGAGCAGTGCGGTTTTCGTCCTGGTTGTAGAACACTGGACCAGCTTTACACTCTCAGCAGGGTCCTGGAGGGTGCATGGGAGTTTGCCCAACCGGTCTACATGTGCTTTGTGGACTTGGAGAAGGCATTCGACCGCGTCCCTTGGGGAACCCTCTGGGGGGAACTCTGGGAGTATGGGGTACCAGGCCCTTTGGTACGGGCTGTTAGGTCCCTGTATGAGCGGTGTCAGAGCCTGGTCCGCATTGCCGGTAGTAAGTCGGGCTCGTTCACGGTGAAAGTTGGACTCCACCAAGGTTTCCCTTTGTCATCGATTCTGTTCATAACTTTTATGGACAGAATTTCTAGGCGCAGCCAAGGTGTTGAGGGGATCCATTTTGGTGGCCTTAGGATTGCGTCTCTGCTTTTTGCAGATGATGTGGTCCTGTTGGCTTCATCAAATTGTGAGCTACAGCTTTTGCTGGAGCGGTTCACAGCCGAGTGCGACACAGCCAGGATGAAGATCAGTTCCTCCACATCCGAGGCCATGGTCTTGAGCCGGAAAAAGGTAGAGTGCCCTCTCTGTGTCAGGGAGGAGGTCCTTCCCCAAGTGGAGGAGTTCAAGTATCTTGGGGTCTTGTTTACAAATGAGGGAAAAATGGAGCGTGATATCGATAGGCGGATAGGTGCATTGTCTTCAGTGAAGCAGGTCTGTCGTGGTGAAGAGAGAGCTGAGTCAAAAGTCCAAGCTCTCAATTTACCGATCGATCTACGTTCCTACCCTCATCTATGGTCAGGAGCTTTGGGTTGTGACTGAAAGAACGAGCTCTCGGATACAAGCGGCCGAAATGAGTTTTCTCCGCAGGGTGACTTGGCTCTCCCTTAGAGATGGGGTGAGAAGCTTGATCATCTGGGAGGGACTTAGTGCAGAGCCACTGCTTCTCCATGTTGAGAGGAGCCAGTTGAGGTGGCTTGGGCATCTGGTTAGGATGCCTCCCTGGTGAGGTGTTCCGGACACGTCCCACCGGGAGGAGACCCAGATGAAGACCCAGGACATGCTGGAGGGACTATGTTTCTCGGCTGACCTGGGAATGCCTGGGGATTCCCCCAGAGGAGCTGGCCTAAGTGGCTGGGGAGAGGGAAGTCTGGGCCTCCCTACTTAAGCTGCTA
>NC_056514.1:15146959-15172510 GCF_014905685.2 Nematolebias whitei
CCACGGTTTGTCATCAACACGTTTCTTTGTGTAATTTTCTTGTACACTTTTTTTCATACAAAGCTCCTAAAATATTCATAAATACATCATATGCTTTGTTTACATCATCAACATATACACCCTTCCAATTTTGTTTTGTTAAATCTTCTTTTAGTTTATCTAGAGATTTCTTTGATGTGTTTATTTTTTTTTTCATAATTTTATCTACTTTCACATCATATTGATCTTTTTTATAGATAGTGAAGACTGGTAGGTGGTCACTGACAGCCGTGATCAAAATGCCACCCATAAGTTCTTTATTTGTTATATTTGTAAAAATGTTGTCAATTATTGAAGCACTATGGGTAGTAATTCTTGTGGGTTTTGAAATCAATGGATAAAGATTTAAACTGTGCATTGAGTTTATAAATGTTCCAATATTATTTGAGTCTGTTTTATTTCCCAGGTCTATGTTAAAATCTCCACACAAAAAAACTGATTTATTAGAACTTTTTTCCAATATTGTCATGATGTGATTGGTGAATGATTCAATATTTGAATCAGGTGATCGATATACACAACTTATCATTATGTTTTTGGAAGTCTCGTTTAATATTTCAACTGTAATCATTTCCATAATGTTATCCACAGCTACTGACAATTTATTGATCATTTTACATTTAATTTCCTTATTCACAAGTAGAGCTACGCCTCCACCTCGTTTATTGTTTCTGTTCACATGATAACATTCATACCCTTCAATATTAACACTTTTTATGTTTTCCTCATTTAGCCATGTTTCTGAGACTGCTATTATACTGAAAGTTCTATTTAACTGATTTAAATAATCTGTTGTTTTAGATAAATTAGTGTTTATACTTCTACTATTAATATGAATAATGGAGAAGTCATCTTTAGACATTTTAATTTCATTGAATTTTTCTTCATTGTAATACTCACACTTTAATTTCAGGAAAAAAGTTTTTATCAATCACATCATCTATATTGTAAATTTTAAATTCTGAGTCTTCGTATGTTGTCATATTTCAATGTATGTGTCCATTTGTCATTTACCATTTTTAGCTTATCCGTTTACCTTGTTTAGTTTGTCCGTTTACCTTGTTTGTTTGTCCATTTCTGGACTCATTTAAATCTTTCCAGCTCCTTGAGTTCTTTTATTATTTTAGCATGAGACCCTTCCTGTTCTTTGATCCAAATGTTTCCGTTTCCTGTCCAAGTTGATATTTTTTTTTGTTTTTTTTTAACAGCCTTGCTTCACGTGCAATATCTGCATTTTTTTTTGGTTAAGTGTTCATTTATGTAGACGTTTGTTCCTTTCAGTTTTTTTGCTTGTATTATTACATTGTTTCTTGATTTTCTGTTTGTGAACTTGATCACTACAGTCGGTTTGTGTTTGTTTAATTTATTAGGCAATGTGTGACAAATTCAAATGTCCTTTTGTTCGATTTTAATGTCCTTGTCCTGTAAGAAAGTAACTACTTGCTGTTCCAGAGTTAGTTGTTGCTCCTGTGTTGAATCTTCAGTGATGCTTCCATTTTTAGTAGCATCTGCATAGGATTGGTGTTTGATTTCCAATCCGTTAATCAGCAAGTCATTGTTTTTGATAAATTGTTCTAGACCATCTACTTTATTTTCCAGTTCAGATATCTTTTGGTCTCTTGCCATCACCTGGTTTTTCAGCAGCTTTATCTCTCCCAACGCTTCCATCAAGCTGTTCAGCTGATCCGCTTGTCTCTTCTGCTCTGTACCCATAAAGTTCAGTGAGCTTTTAATCTCTTCCATATCGTTCGAATTTTCATCTGTTGAGTAGAATGATTTCTGTTCTTATTTTTTGCCATTACTCACAGTGGTAGCTCCTGGGCCTAGCCTTAGCAGCGTCTATGCCCCGTGATGGTAGCTCCTGTGCCTGGTCGCTGTTTTTTCTCTTTCAGCGATGTAGCGCTCACCTCGCTAGCCGTCAGCAGCCGCGGTCTCCTCGTCTCCGAAACTCCCAGGTCCGAGACGTAGCAGCTGGCTGCCCCATGATGTAGCGCTCACCTCGCTAGCCGTCAGCAGCCACGGTCTCCTCATCTCCGAAACTCCCAGGTACGAGATGTAGCAGCTGGCTGCCCCACGATGTAGCGTTCAAGGCCGCTGCTTCACTAGTCTTCGATAGCCGTGGTCTCCTTGTTGCCCACACACCGAAGCCTCGGTGCAGCAGCAGCAGATGGGCTGTCCCGCTGCTAGCTAGCCGCTATCATCCGCGGCCTTCTCATCTCCTACACCTCTGGACAGTCCCACGACGATGTCAGTGCTGTCAAAATGCTGTCAGTGTGGAAGAACATATTTGAAAGATTCTCACAAAGTAATAATAAAATGCACATTTAGGGCCAATTAACTCTTGGAGTCAATTCAAGATGGTCCCTACAACTAAGAAAACCGAAATTAAACACAAAGATTACTGTAACTGTCAATTTTATTGATATTAGGCCAAACTTTGATGTGTTAATAACTAAAAACGATTCCCAACTTATATTTTGAAAACTTACTGGTTGTGCTTGATCTGTTTTTAAAACTGTGCCTTCAGATACTGAAATCAATTCTGTTTGTTTGTGAGCAAACTTGTATGAAATTAAGTTTTAAATTTCAAGCAATCAATGTGTGCAAGATGATCGCCACTGTAAACTGATAAAAAAAAATACATTTTTTAGAAACATTTAGCTCACAGGTGGTGTGGTGATTCCTGAGCATCATTCCTACACATCAGTGAATACACATCATGTGACGTTTGATTTAACTTTTGGTGACGACTCTGTGGTGGATCTGTGATTTTTGTGATTTTATTTGACCCTTCAGTTCATCTTTGTACGACTCCTTAGACTTTCAGCAAGAACGTCGCCAGATCAAACCCCAGCCGTGGGCCTTTCTGGGTGGAGTTTGCATGTTCTCTCTGTGCTGCATGGGTTTTCTCCCAAGTAGATACAGGTCCTTCTCAAAAAATTAGCATATTGTGATAAAGGTCATTATTTTCCATAATGTAATGATAAAAATGAAACGTTCATACATTTCAGATTCATTGCACACCAACTGAAATATTTCAGGTCTTTAATTGTTTTAATACTGATGATTATGGCATACAGCTCATGAAAACCCAAAATGCCTGTCTCAAAAAATTAGCATATCATGAAAAGGTTCTCTAAACAAGCTATTAACCTAACCATCTGAATCAACGACGTAACTCTAAACACCTGCAAAAGATTCCTGAGGCTTTTAAAAACTCCCACCCTTGTTCATTACTCAAAACCGCAATCATGGGTAAGACTGCCGACCTGACTGCTGTCCAGAAGGCCATCATTGACACCCTCAAGCAAGAGGATAAGACACAGAAAGAAATTGCTGAACGAATAGGCTGTTCCCAGAGTGCTGTATCAAGGCACCTCAGTGGGAAGTCTGTGGGAAGGGAAAAGTGTGGCAGAAAACGCTGCACAACGAGAAAAGGTGACCGGACCCTGAGGAGGATTGTGGAGAAGGGCCGATTCCAGACCTTGGGGGACCTGCGGAAGCAGTGGACTGAGTCTGGAGTAGAAACATCCAGAGCCACCGTGCACAGGCGTGTGCAGGAAATGGGTTACAGGTCCCGCATTCCCCAGGTCAAGCCACTTTTGAACAAGAGACTGCATCAGAAGCATCTCGCCTGGGACTGCTGCTGAGTGATCCAAAGTTATGTTCTCTGATTACAGTAAATTTTGCATTTCCTTTGGAAATCAAGGTCTCAGAGTCTGGAGGAAGAGAGGAGACACAGAATTCACATTGCTTGAGGTCCATTGTCAAGTTTCCACAGTCACTGGGGTGTCATGTCAGCTGCTGGTGTTGGTCCACTGTGTTTTATCAAGCGCAGGGTCAATGCAGCTCGCTGTCAGGAGATTTTGGAGCACTTCATGCTTCCATCTGCTGAAAAGCTTTATGGAGATGAAGATTTCATTTTTCAGCACGACCTGGCACCTGCTCACAGTGCCAAAACCACTGGTAAATGGTTTACTGACCATGGTATTACTGTGCTCAATTGGCCTGCCAACTCTCCTGACCTGATCCCCATAGAGAACCTGTGGGATATTGTGAAGAGAAAGTTGAGAGACGCAAGACCCAACACTCTGGATGAGCTTAAGGCCGCTATCGAAGCATCCTGGGCCTCCATAACACCTCAGCAGTGCCACAGGCTGATTGCCTCCATGCCACGCCGCATTGAAGCAGTCATTCATGCAAAAGGATTCCTGACCAAGTATTGAGTGCATAACTGAACATGATTATTTAAAGGTTGGTGTTTTTTGTATTAAAAACACTTGTCTTTCATTGGTGGGATGAAATATGCTAATTTTTTGGGACAGGCATTTTGGGTTTTCATGAGCTGTATGCCATAATCATCAGTATTAAAACAATTAAAGACCTGAAATATTTCAGTTGGCGTGCAATGAATCTGAAATATATGAAAGTTTCATTTTTATCATTACATTATGGAAAATAATGACCTTTATCACAATATGCTAATTTTTTTAGAAGGACCTGTATGTCTGCTGATGAAATGGGCGTTCCCAAAGGAAGGCATATTTCAAGAGCCACATCTGACTGGACGAAAGAAAACAAGGCATTACTATAGAACTACACCTGAGTGGACAAAGGTAGAAGACTTATTAAGCGAGTCGACCAAGATACCCAAATATTTATAGGAATCGACAAACTCGATAGGGACACCATTTGAGGATAAAATCAGAGAAGGAACTGCTGGGACTGAATTCATGTTTGAAAAAAGCATCCCTATGGTTTTATCGGCATTTAGAACAAGTTTGAGATGTCAAAGGCGGATTGCAAAAGCTGGAAAGCCTTAGCAACTGTTTTAGTTCAACAATAAACAACTGTCATCAGCATAGAAATGTAAGGATGCATCAGAGATGCTCTGACCTACATTACCTATGTAGATTGTAAAGAGGGTGGGTCCTAAGACTGAGCATTGTGGTACACCATCACTGACTGTTCACTGGTTAACTGGTCATCATTAACTTCACAGACTCTCCCACTGGTACATTTTCATATTTAAATCACTTCTTGGTTTGCTGCCTTCATACATCTCCTCCTACATGTCTCTGCGTCAGTGCAGCTACAGCGTGTGCTCCCAGGACATTATTACATGCAGTGTCCCCTCAGTGCGGACTGAACTAGGCAAAAGGACCTTCTCCTACTCTGCGCCTGTTTCCTGGAATATCTTGCAAAAAGATCTGAAGCTCTCGACCTTGACCTCTCTAAGTGGCTTCAAACATCTGTTAAGTTCCTGGCAAAAACCAATGCAGACATGTTCCTGTTTTTAGTTTTCTACACCGTCATAATCTAGCTGTTTTTTTCTTTCTTTTCACTACTTTTCCTTTTGACTGTCCTTTTGGTTGCTATTTTGTTTTGATTTGTTAAAAAAAAAAATTGTATGCCTCTTTTGTGACTGTCTATTGTTGTTGTTTTTATCCACTGTTGTCATCACTTTTTGTTAAAGAAATCAGGTCTCTTTTGTAAATGAGTCCCCGATGCTCCATGGGATTAGCCTGTATAAATAAAGGTTGAATGAAAAAAGATCATGCAAAATATTTTTTAAATGTTTGACCAAATCATCTTGAACTCAGTTTCTTCCCATCATTAGGCATGAAATTGGTAGAAATGCATTCTTTCAATAAAAGCTAGGCTTTTCAATGATCACTTTTTTACATTGTTTCATATGTTTCATTCCCTTTGTTGACACTTTGAAAAATCCATTTACCTGAAAATCTAATTTCTTGTCCAATTTCCTTCTTTCTTATTTATGCCATGTCTCTAAGAACATGCCTGAGCAGTCGTCTGGTTTGGTGTCTTGTTTTGCCTCATTAGGAACACCAAGAAATGTCACCATGAAAAGGTCAGCTTCTCATGTTACAGTCTTATAAATCTGATTTATTACTCAACATGTAATGTCTCTCTTCCATGGTGTTATAGTATTGAATAAATTATTTTCTCTTTGGGAGGTACAGTGGCACAGAGTGAATGGTTGCTTGTCTCGTTTGTCTCTATGGGTTGTGAGTGATCTGAGATGGACTGGAGACCTGTCATGGGTGTCCCCGCCTCGCACACAGTGACTGCTGGATATGGGCACCAATGGCACCAATGACCCCCATGACCCGAAAAGGAAAGCGGTTAAAGATAATGGATGGATGGATGGATGGATTTTCACTTTGGTTTTATTGTCTGTTCCCATTAGATATCACCTGGACTCTAAATTTCATCCGTTCTTTCCAGCTTTCTGATGCATGAAAAAAATAAAATAAAATCTGCGGCTGAGTCAAGTGCTAAATTTGTTGGGACGAAAGTGATTGATTTTCAAAATAAAATACCATGCAGACTAATAAAAAAAGAAAATCCAACAAGGTTTAGTCAAGTCCTATGAACAGATTCTTCTTTGTTACAACCTTTCGTCTTTTATCCAGAAGACTTCTTCAGCCTGAGGAGCTGCAACATACAGTCCTAAATAGCTCCTTCTCATAGTGGATTAACCAGTTTGTTGATGACATCCAGAACTAGCTGTTAACATATAAAAGACAGACCAATTCAATTCAGTTTATTTATATAGTGCCATATCATAACAAAGTTGTCTCAGGGCAACAAAGTTTTTGACATGATTGTCGATGAGGGAGAGGCCCAGCTCCAGAGGAGGGGGTGTGCCAAAGGGCCCATCTTATTACCAACATAACTGGTTTGTTCCGCTTTGGAGTAAGCTGTTGGGGGAAGAATCAGTTTTGTGTTGCATGTTTCCTTGATTGATGAAGCCTTCTGGATGGAAGGTGAAACGTTTCAGCACAAAACAAAAAACTGTCCATATGACCTCACTGAAAATTGTTGGATTGCATACCTGGATTATTGAGCATGGACTTTGTTGGTTTTGAAGCAGTTTGACATGACTGTCAACAAGGAAGAGGGCTGGCTCTGGAGGAGGGGGCGTGTCAAAGAGACCATCTTAGCACCAACATTACTGGTTTGTTTCACTTTGGAGTAAGCTGTTGGGGGAAGAATCAGTTTTGTGTTGTGTGTTTCCTTGACTGACAAAGCCTTCTGGATGGAAGGTGAAACGTTTCAGCACAAAAAAAAAAACTGTCCAGATGACCTGACTGAAAATTATTGGATTGTCTCAGGACACTTTACAGGAACATTCACATACATAGAAAGACCAATTAGTAAGTTCTCTATCTAAGGAAGCCAGCAGACATGTTGAATCTGCACTTCGTTGCAGTCTCCCATCCTGAGCAAGCACAATGGCAACAGTGGAAAGGAAAAACTCCCTTTTAAAAGGAATAAACCTCCAGCATAACCACATTCAGGACAACCGGCCATCCACTTTGACCTGCTGGGTTTGAGAGAACAGGAAGGAGAGACTAACAAACACAGAATGGCAGGTACAGATATAGGTGCAGGTGTACCTGAAAGACAAAAACACATGTCAAGGATAGAAAAAATAATTACAAATACAAAACTGGTTGAGCAAAGTAAGTAAAGAAAAGCATAAAAAGCATCTTTTTATCTGTTGTTGCTGTTGCTGCTGTTACACTTGAATTTCCCATCTGTGGGACAATAAAAGCTGTTTCTATTCTCTTCTAATCTATTCTATTCTATTCTATCCTATTCTATTCTATTCTATTCTATATGATCTCTCCTACTAACTCCAGTTAAGACTCTGCCAGCAGCATTTTGGATCAGACATTTTAAAGAAGTATTTGGACACCCACATAAACAAAAACAAAAAACATTGCAATAGTTGTCTAGACTTGACAAATGCATGAACCAGTTTTTCTGCATCTTTTTTTAGATAAGAGGTTTCTAATTTTAGTGACATTACGCAGGTGGAAGAAGGCAGTTCTAGTAAGGTTTTTAATGTGGGGGATAAAAGACATGTCCTGATGAAAAATAATATCAAGATATTTAACATTAGAACTGGATGTCAGATTAATGCCAAGGAGGGAGAAAAACTGAAAAAAATATTCCTAAGATGCTCAGGTCCAAAACCCAAAACCTCAGTCTTGTCTGTATTCAAAGGGAGAACATTAAGGGTCATCCAGGATTTTATGTCTTTAAGACATGTTTGTAGTCTAAGTAACTGATTGGATTCATTGGGTTAAATGGACAAATATAACTGTGTATCATCAGCCTAACAATTAAAATGTATCCCATGTTGTTAAATAACCTTACCTAATGGAAGCATAAAGTAAAGAGTATTGGTCCAAGCACTAAGCCCTGAGGAACTCCATGACTAACTTTGGTGTATGAAGAAGATTCATTATTTACAGTAGGTCTATATTTGGCTAGGATTTCTGAATCAAGGTCAGACTTTTTAAGTAAAGGTTTAATTACATGTAACGATTCATTAAAGCCAAATTAAGTAGATCCAAAATGTGGAGATTAATTAGGGGAAATACCTCTTTAAACAGTCTGGTTGGGATGGGATCTAGCAGACATGTGGATGGTTTGGATGATGCTATTATTTTTGACAATTCAGACAGCTCAACAGGACAAAAACAGTCCAAACATAAATCAAGTTCTAGTAACATTTTTAAAGCTGCATCATCCAAAATGGAATCAGAGGTAGGAAGGATGGTTGGAATTTTCTTTCTAATTGAAATAATTTTATTTATAAAGAATCTCAATGTTATGGATTAATGGAGGATTTTGTATTTTGTTCATTGTATTTTAATCTCGTGTGCAAACAGTTTGAAAACTCATGTGCACCATTACATCTGTGACACCATTCTGTTTCAGCAGAAAACTTGTGGTTTTGGTTCCAGTCTTAAGAAATGTTTTAGTTTAAGTCTTATGACTCTTTTTGAGAAATGCCTCTGTTCCAGTAAAAATGATCATGCACTTCCTCAAACACGTGAATAAAATGTGGAGTTGTCAGCCACAGTTTTAGTGCTCTCAGACAGATGAACTTCAAATGCTCTGTTTGACTGGTGCTCTTATTTTATTGCGATACAACAAACTCAAGGACCATTTCAGTGAAGGAACTTTTTTGCTCATATATTTCTGTGTAATTGTTAGAAAACAGAAAAACTTTTCCGCAACAACTTGGCGACGAGGATGGGATCTTCTTTGAGTCCGTCGGATTGACTCCAGCATCACCGGTGACTACATTTTTATGGTTTATATTTTTAGAGCTGGTTTTTATGGTTTATTTAATTTGAGCCGTGGGCGAGTTGACACTGTTTCAATGGGGGTGTGGGTGGGCAAAAGAGGAGAAGCAGCAGAGAGGTGTGGATGACTACAACTCTGCTTCCTGGACTGGACCCTGGGTTGTCAATAATTTGGAGGACAAACAAAATCAGCCAAATTTTTAGAAAGAAGAGCGGCTCCGTCCAAAGTGGGATGGATGCCATCTCTCCGCATCAGATCAGGTTTTCCCCCAAAAGAACTCCAGTTACCTTTGTAGTCCACGTCATTGTCAGAACACCACCTGGACACCCAGTGATTGAACGGTGACATACGGCTAAACATGTCATCGCTGGTCAGGTTGGGGACGGGGCCAGAGAAAACTACGGAGTCCGACATGGTTTTAGCAAAGTCACAGACTGAAGCAACATTAATTTTAGTGACCTCCGATTGGCGTAACCGGGTGTCATTACCGCCGACGTGAGTAACAATCTTACTGTATTTAGCCTTAGCCTTAGTCAGCAGTTTCAGATAAGATTCTATGTTGCCCGCTCTGACCCCCGGAATGCATTTGCCTATGGCCGCTGGAGTCCCTAAAGCCACATTTCGGACTATGGAGCTTCCAATAACCAGGGTCTGATTCTCAGCGGGTGTGTCACTGAGCGAGGAAAATTGATTAGAAACGTGAACGGGTCGGTGGTGAACTGGGGCCTTAGCCTTAGCACTACGCTTGCTCCGGACCGTCACCCAGCCAGCCTGGGGTCCTGGCTGCTTGGGGTCTGCTGGAGGACTGCTAGACCATCAGTCTAACAATTGGTTGTTAGTGCCCTGATGGCCACTTGCTATTCACAGAGGGCTGAGTGATACTAGCAATAACAGCATTGTAAGAGGGGGACAGTTGGACATGGAGGCCTCCGCTCCTTTTAAACAATGGATGGGTTCTCTTAACAAATTGAGCTTCCTTTACTCCTCTCTCAAACCAACGTTCCTCTCACACATGATGAGACGAAACATTTTAACAAAGAAGAACCCATTCAGAGGAACTGACACAATCTTGTTAGATTCATCTATTTGAATTATTGAGCATACATCGGTACAAAAAAGAAAACGTTTCAAAATAAAACATGATCCAAGGCCTACCAGGCTTTGGCCCTGTGAGAGTAGCACTGACTGCAGCTCCAAGATGGCCGCTGATGATCAACACCTGGCGGTCATCTCCCTGACGAGCTTCTACCACTACTTAAGGCTGCAGTCAAGTCTACTCGATGCTGGAGCATTGATTCCCTCCCGGTACTGATGCTCTCAGCCCTTTGTTTCTAAAGTATTTGGAATACTTACCTTGTGGTTTTTGTGCCAGCAGCTCCTCGTTTGCCGTGCCCGTTCCAGTCCTGGTCACGCAGTTCCTGTCTGGTCTCTCGTGCCTTGCCTTCCAGATCTTGGATACCTGTGCTCTGTCTCTGGGACTCATGCCTCCTGAACCCGTTGCACTCACTCCAGTACCCAGGAAGCTGTAAGACAAAAACAACAAATTCGGTATCAACTCAACTGTGTCACTTTCCTGCTCCTGCCTAAAGACTATTCCCCTCTTCCAGGAGTTCCGGTCCCAGGGCCTGTACATATTGTATATATTGAACACTGTAAATAAATAACACTTTTTGAATCCTGAGTCTTGAGTCGTTCTGGGTCTCGTAACAACTGGGTTGCCCGAAATCACAACAGGCCCGATGAATGAGAACCCCTGCTGTAAAGCCACACGCACAGAAGATTTAATGTCACACAAATCATGCTGCGTTTTCTAATGTAAATATGGATACTACATGGCATCACATGTGTATCAGTTCTTAAATTGTGCCACTAGAATCAATAATTTTATTATCACCTATGATTGCTTTTTCTATGGTTTACATTTCATCTGACTGATTCACTCTGGCACAGAATAACATCACTGGAATGGGAGAGACGTACTGAAGGCAGAAACAAACTCAAGTATTGATCCCATTATGCTAGGATTGATAGAATCTGACACCGCTGTTGGTATAATTTGTTGTTGTAGATTATCAGTCACCCAGGACATGGGGAAAAAAATAATGACCAAACAACTGGACTTTTATTATGCAACACAAACATGGATTTCCAGGCTTAATCTACATGTCAGTGACTATAGTATCAATATTTGGATTAATCCACATAACCACATAAAGGTCATGGGTGAGGTGGTGACAAGAGACCATTTGAATAACTGGGTGAGAGTGAAAGTAGGAAAACATGGGCTGATTACTGATAGGGAACAGGTGAGGGTGGCAGGATGACTGGAAAAACACTGAAGAGGCTTACTGGAGGTAAACGGAAGAGGGAACAAAAAACACTGTGAAACCAAACCAAACCAGAATACTCAAACAAACCCTAACACTGAAATAAATAAATAAATAAATAAAAAACACAAAAGATCTAAAATGAACAGGTAAACACAACAGAACCGAAAGTACAACAATAAAACAAACACCATGAAAGGAGTGATACTAAGATGAAGACCACCCCACGTGATGACCCCTGACGTCCTCAAACGAAGGTGACCTAATAAGAGTGTTTGGAGGAGGGAAACATAAGGATGGAGGGCAAGAAACAAACAAAACATCACAAAACCTAACTTGGGTGGGTGGCGGGGCAAAAAACTACGAAGGGGGCAAAAATCAACATAAGGCAAAATCTCAAATACTGACAGGAATAAAACCTGGGAAAACAAATTATTAAGTTTAAGTATTTATTTTATTTTTACAATGTAAACATTGTACATGCTTAAACCCAAAATAAATAAAAAAGGACAGTCCTGGCATATAACCCCCTCCCCCCGAGACAGGTAAGCGAGAGGCTTCATCCTGTAGCAGAGAAACCCATGGAGGCTGCAGAAGATGCTTGAGCAGCTAGACACTTGGGACTTACCAGAGGCTTGGGAAGTAGAGCACTGACCTCCATGGAGACACAGGAAGGAGCAGTGTCATGGGTGACCACGGAGACAAACATAGATGGGGCATCATGGCCAACCCCCACAGAGCTGAATCAGAATTGTACTTAACTATCCTGTTTCCTGTTCATAGTCTGTACACTCGCAAACTGTATATATTTATACCTTTAGGATATTCAAAGCAACTTACTGTATATTGTACTTATATACAATATGGGGGAGTGGTGGCGCAGAGGTTAGAGAGGTGGGCTTGTGATCCGGAGATCGCCGGTTCACGCCCCGGCCCCGACAACATAAAAAAAAAATAAAAAAAAATAAAAAATATTGTGGGTGGGGTAGGTGAAACACCCACACTTGCCCCCACCCTCATTCGCCCCACTCTGGGCCCATGAGCAAGGCCCTTAACCCCCACCATGTGCTCCCTAAAACAGGTCTCTCTTGAAAATGAGTTCTCGTGGCTCAATGAGACTAACCTGGATAAATAAAGGCTAAATAAAAAAAAAATATATATATATCTACCAATTTATTTTTCTTGCTAAGCACTTCTGGATAGATGCAAACTGCATTTCGTTGCTTTGTACCTGTGACATGTGCAATGACAATAAAGTTGAATTCCATTCTATTCTATTCTATTCTATTCTATTCTAACTATGGAGTAGCAGCTTTATGTAAGGACAGTACTTTTCTGTGGCCCAGTTTGTGTCTGTTTCCCTCGTGCTTCCTCGTTAGTTTCCATTGTTGCCACCTGCGTCTCGTCTCAGCTGTTGTCATCATGTCTCGTCTCCTCACAGTATTTAAGCAGTCCTATTCTGTCTTGTTCTTGTCGGGTCATCTTCGTTGGTACTCTCCCTTGGTCTCCTGAGTCTTGTCCTGTCTGTCCTGAGTCTTCCTGGTCCCTCAAGTTCCCCGTGTCTCTCTTGTCGCCTGAGTTCCTCGTGCCTTGTTCATGTAAGTTTTGCTGCCCCGTCAGCCTGTTTATTTTGTACTTTTATTTATCATTAAATCATATTTTTTGTATATCTGCCGAGTTGAGTCCCTGTTCTGCACTCTGGGTTCGCTGCTAACCGCAAACTACGACACTTTAGTGGTGAGGAGCTGCATCATGCAGGGGTCAGGAGTCAGCTGATTGAGATATCTGATTAGGGTGAGACCCCGGGGCAGACTCAAAACTATCTGGAAAGAATCTCCATTCTCTTTTGTCTGGGATTACCTTGGAATACTCCTGGAGGAAATGAGGAGTATCACTGGGAAGAGGGATATCTGGGTGGATGGGTTACTTCTGCAATCTAACCGTGAATACATGGAAAAAAGTCTTGCAATGAGCAATTCAGTCCTACCTAATTAAATATTTGCTGCATCGGTATCACTGCCAAACACTTATGTTTTATAACTTTAAAACTGCGTGATAAGCACGTACTGCAGTAAACTAAAAACTTTGTTTTTTTAATTTTTAGTTAGAAGCAACAACTTTGGTCTGCTGAGTAATCCCTACATTTATCAGTGCAACTGTCTCATTAGCCAAAGCTCAGTTCAGCTGCCTCTCTGTGCTAACGGCAGAAGGTGTTGCAAAATTATCTTGAAGTGAGTAAGTTTGGCAGCTCACTTTGAGTTCGACTTTATGGCACAGCTCAAAAGACAAGCTTGCTTTAAGAATGCAGCCTCCACGACCAAACTATTATCACAACATACTGGGCAGCAGCTCAAATTACATTCAACATGCTAATGAGATGGTGAATATTGAACAACCGTGTACACTGCGTACTAGTAGCACTGTGTATCCATTACATAATTTCAAGTAGATCAAAAGCATTTTAATTTTGGAAGCCTTTACTAACTAATGCCTTATATCCTAACAAGAAACAGTGAACAGACTTATGAATATAGTTATTATTGCTTTCAAAAAGAAAGTTAGAAAACTAATACTATGCACTTTTTTTGTCTCAAGGCAACGAATGACCGTATTATTGACACAGCATCACCACAGCTCTCCAGAGAAAAGCTAAGTTTAGATGACACTGTCAGTGTTGCTGGTTCAAATGGCACTTCACATCAGGTTTATCTTTGATGATGGAGACTGAAGATGTAATCTCTCCATGCCAGTCAAGTTATCAACAGCAGAGACGCATGAATGAAACTTTCAGCAGACATATCTTGATTTTTTTGACAGATCTTAATGAAGCATTTACAGCTCTCAAATGAACATTATGCAGATTCGTTTCCATGCATCATTAACATGTCAATATGTTTTGACAAGACCCTGTTTTGCTCACCATTGAATAGTTACACAAAATGGCCACAAAGGGCAATGGCATAATGTCCCATGCAGACCTTAGCTTTCAGAAATCAACTGAGTATCATATAGCACCAAAATTGACGTAAACAAAAACTAAACTGCATTGACATGGAGCTATCATATTTGCTGCATATTTAAAACTCAGAGTAGGAGCACTGACAGAAAGAGACTCGCACAGGTAAGTAAAAGGTAATGATTCCTTTATAAGATGAGGGGATCGTCGGGAACACAGGAAGGATCTGCAGGGAACAGAGAGTGGTGAGTATAATCCTTTGGTAAAATGATAATTATTTCTTACTTTTTTCATTCTAAGCCCTCCTGTGTTTCAATGTCATCAGTTCTGAATTCATCCTGACAGCCCCTGTTGGATATTCATCAGAGACTCCACTGATTATAAAAACTGTAAAAACACGACAAACAGACGAACAGAACGTCAGAGGTGGGTTCAGTAAGCGACTTCTGACAAGGTGTTTGGGTGACATAAAGAGAAAAGCTTGTCCATGAGAGACAATAATAAGAAACAGTTTTTTAATCAATCTTCTGATCAATAAGCTCCTTTTAGGCTTGCCCTCAATTCCTTCTGCCTATAACATCAGATTAATATTCATTACCTGCTGGTGTCAACTTTGTGTCTCATCACCCTGATCCAGTTTTTGTTAAACCCTGAGACAGCTGAAGCCAATAATATTTCCACATCAGTTCAGAGAAGCATAAGTCTGAATTGCCGCAATGACATTTATAGACAGCACTGCACAAATAATTATGGGTTCAATTTAAATCTGCCCTGTGTTTCAGATGCATCTCATTACGTGAGCAAGTGCTGCTTAAACTTTACCACATCTTGGTTTCATTCTTCCTTTCATTATCAGATGTGGCACATGAGGACTTTGCACATCTGTGTCAAATAGAATAAAAAATAGGTTCAATGTTTTCTATATTCATATTGAATCCTATGATAATGGTGTCAAATTAAAAACTTCTGGATATGGCTTTATAATAAAAACAATACAGGTACTTTTAATTTTGCATCATAAATTAGCAGTAGATGGACCAACCTTTAATTTTGGAAAAATTCCTTTTTGGATATCAATATATTTATACCTAATTTGGTTGGACTACGATATTGAACAGCCGTGCTGCACAGAGCTATAAAACTCATTTGATTTCTGCTTTTGATCAGTGTGGCTGTGAATGTGAGGCTTATCAGACTAATCATAGCTTTCATTGTCAGCCAAACACACGTCCATGTCTAATAATTTGCTCTTCTACAAAATCTGTCCTGCTGTCTTGAAGTATCAAACATCATCTGCAAACCAAAAGAGATTCAAAACAGACACTGATCAGCAGGGTCAGAGCCGTGCAACACTTGA
Source organism: Nematolebias whitei (assembly GCF_014905685.2). NCBI lineage: Eukaryota > Metazoa > Chordata > Actinopteri > Cyprinodontiformes > Rivulidae > Nematolebias > Nematolebias whitei. The sequence continues at coordinate 15,162,768 of NC_056514.1, forward strand.
TGCTTAATGTGTAGTTCTGAAGGAGCAACTGAATGTAATATTAATTTCCTAAAGGTTTTGAACAAGAAATGCACAAGAAAGAAGAAACTATATGCAAAAAATTAAATGAGACTACTTTGCAGCATGTTGAAATACTTCTGAATGTGTGTATGACACATGAAGTCAGCACATGCTGTGTTTAGTTTTGTATGTGAACTTTCAAAACTGTGTTGAAACACAAACAGCTCATTTGAACAATGACCAAAACAGTCAGGTGAAATTACGGCTGAGTAACAGCTTTTTAAAAATATATTTTTTTTTTATTTAAATTTTTTTAGAGGTAATACATGACAAAAACATATTCAGCCTGTTGCTGTTTTAGGTATTTAAGAGTTGCCTTTTGAAGACTGTTCAAATTTATCATTAGAATAGTGATCGCCAAATTCAGAATAGAATTCAAAATCTTACTTCAGACCTAGAAAGCTCTCAACAACCTAGCTCCATCTTATATTACAGATCTTATTGTTCCATATTTTCCTAACAGAGCAATTCACTCTCAGACTGCAGGTTTACTTGTGGTTCCTAGAGTTTCCAAAAGCAGAATGGGAGGCAGATCTTTCAGTTATCTGGCTCCTCTCTTGTCGAGTCAATTTCCAGTTTCTGTCCGTGAGGCTGACACCATGTCTACTTTTAAGATTAGGCTTAAGTCTTTCCTTTTTGATAAATCCTATAGTTAAGGTTAGCTTGGGTTTCTTGAGCTATCCCTTAGTTCTGCTGCTTTAGGCTTGGACTGCTGGAGAACAAATTGACCACATTTCCTCACTCAACTGCTGTCTTTACTTGGTCTACTCTACCTGTTTGTATTTGTAATTATTTATATCTTAATGTGTTTTTTTTGTTGTCTTTCCTCCAATAGGCAGTTCACCTGAACATGTTATTCTGTGTTTGTCTGTTTCTCCTTCCTGTCCTCTCAAACCCAGCCAGTCTAAGCAGATGGTCACTCGTCCTGAGCCTGGTTCTGCTGGAGATTTCTTCATGTTAAAGGGAGTTTTTCTTTTCCACTGTCTCCTTTATGTTTACTCAGGATGGAAGACTGCGATGAAAACAATCTGCTGCTTCCTTAGATAGAGAACTTTACTAATTGTCTTTTATAATCCTGTATATATGAATGTTTAGGTGCAGTGCCCTGGGACAACTTCTGTTGGGACTTGGCACTATAGAAAAAAACTGAACTGAAGTGAATTGGATTGAATTTGCCCTTCTGCACAATAAACTGCCTAAGTTTAACCATTCATTATCAGTGTGAGCACCTCTATAAAAGTAATTTGTGGCGCTGGAGCACACAGGTGTGTGGTAACAAGACACTAAAGATGAAAAACATAATTTTCAAGTGAGAATGGTTATAAGCAAAAGGAACACATTTATACAGATCATCCCAGGAGTGAGGATCCTAGCAAACTCACCCTAAGGTCAGACTGTACAATGCTTAAGAGAAAGAACAAAAAACTCAAGAGCTTCAGACTTCACATCCCTCAGTTAGCGGGCAATAAATATATCAAGCAAATATTAAAGGACGGCATATATGGCTTGTTTGGTAGTTGGTTTTCCAGAAAAGTATTTTCTCTCTAAAGAACATTGTATGACTTTGGATTGAAAACTTGCATCTGAATGTATCAATTTTGGCAAACAATGTCTAGATTTTTATTCAGGGTTTGGAATTTAAAAGCGAAAGAGACTCAGTGACAACAGATAAAAAGTGAGTGAGTTTATGTACATGTGCTGTCATGGAACTGGGAAACAATGATCTGTGGAAGACAGGAGATGATGAGAAGATGGGAGATTCTGTCCTGGCAAAAGTAATGCTTTTGTCAGGGCAGAAGGATAGGCTCTTACTGTGGAGGTTTTCTTTCAGGTGTGGAGGAAGAGGATGGAGGATTCCATGACCAGAGGAGATGACTATGGCTTTCCAGATGGCGAGTGGTTCATGAGGGAGAGCATCAGGTGGAACAAGAGATGGATAGGCAAAAGTAAAGCTGTCCATTCCACTCATTGCAGGCTGAAGTGAATGGAGGCTTCAAGGTCTAGACTGTATATGTGGTGATACAAAACACTGGGATTCAAGAGGATCTGGCACAACACATTGGATGTAAGTGGCTCTGAAGAAATGGCTGAGTCACAAAAACATTCACTGGTATACCTAAAAAATTTCACAAGGGCTGTAAGCTGAAATCACCAAAAGGTAAGCAATGCTCCAGCATTACCTTCTGATGAGACTTCTGCTTTTATATAGATATGCACCGATCCGATACCAACATCGGTATCGGTACCGATATCGGAAGAACTTCTGGATTGGGTATCATTGACAATGTGTGCTATTCAATGCTGTTGAATAATGATTCCAATCCATACCATACCATCCAATATCTTTACCCACATTTTCTTTTTCGGGTCACGGGGGTCACTGGTGCCCATGTCCAGCTATCACTGTGTGAGAGGCAAGGGACACCCTGGACAGGTCGCAAGTCCATTGCAGGGCCTCATAGAGACAAACAACCATTCACACTCTAACATCTTGGGAAAATTTAGAGTGGGTGAGCGGGTGTAATTAGCCTAACATGCATACTTTTGGTTTGTGGAAAGAAACCGGAATACCCGGAGAAAATCCATGCAACACAGAGAGAACATGCAAAATCCACTCAGAAAGACCCCCAGCCGGGATCTGAACTGGGTCAACCTGCTTGTGGCAGTTCTTCCATACCATACCATACCATACCATACCATACCATACCATACCATATCATTCCATCCATCCATCCATCCATCCATCCATCCATTATCTTTACCTGCATATTCCATTTTGGGTCACGGGGGTCGCTGGTGCCCATGTCCAGCAATCACTGTGCGAGGGGCGGGGTACACCCTGGACAGGTCGCAAGTCCATCACAGGGCCACATAGAGACGAACGAGACAAACAACCATTCACTCTCTCACTCACACCTAGGGACAATTTAGAGTTACCAATCAGCCTAACATGCATGTTTTTGGTCTGTGGGAGGAAACCGGAGTACCGGAGAAAACCCACACATGCACGGAGAGAACATGCAAACTCCACCCAGAAAGGCCCCTGGACCCGAGTTTGAACCAAGGATCTGCTCGCTGAGAGGCAGCAGCTCTACCAGTTGCGCCACCGTGCTGCCACCATACCATACCATACCATACCATACCATACCATACCATACCATACCATACTACTTTATTTATAAAGCACGTTAAAACAACAAAAAGGCCAACCAAAGTGCTGAACAACAAAACAAATAGTAAAGGACACAGGATAAAATGCATAAATGAGGTACAGAAGTAAAGATAAACTAAATGACGAAAATATTCAAAACACAGTGAAGTTAAAATCAGCTCATACAGGATTGAAAGCCAGGGAATAAGTGTGTTTTCAAACAAGACTTGAAAAAGCATAGGTGTCGCAACCATTATTATCATTAACAACCTGGATGTTATGAAAGCATGCATTACTGTCTCAAGTTACTTTAGGGCAGTATGGGCTTCAATTGAGACTGTAGACTTCAGAGGGAAATGTTGAAATCAGGTCTCTCTTGTAAATGAGTCCTCAAGGCTCAATGGGATCTACCTGTCTAAATAAAGGCTGAATGGAAAAAAAAGAGGGAAGTAAATTTGACAGTTATCAGCATAAAAATGAAATGGGATGCTATATTTACAAAAAAAAATAGCACCTAGTCGCAGCAGGTATAAAGAAAATAGAAAGGGTTCAAAAATGGAGCCCTGCGGGATACCGTCCCACCGCCACCGAAGAGCTGCGGATGTTGAAATAAAATCCTTTACGCAGACACACTGAAAGGTCCTATTGGAGAGGTCATACCTAAACCACTTGAGGGCCGACCCTGTGATGATGTGTGAAGTAACTATAGATCTTTTTTACTCATAGCTTTTTTTTGGACTCATTTTTGTTTAATAAATAATAACATAGTGAAATGCATTGTGTGATCTTGTACACTTTTGGTTAAATTAATATAATTTTAAAACATGGTAATGATCAGATCATTTTATTTTGCACTTATTTGTGAATCCTAAAAATGAAAGTGTGTACTTGTTTTCTTGTGTGACGCCACATCTGATTACAGCCGTATGATGCAAAATGCTTCCAAACACTCCAGTTGTAACACAATTTGTTGGTTGACATGTTGCGGTAGGATACTTTGTATTTTAAGGATGAAAACTGCTCATACCAGGCAACATCTGTGCAATTATCTCAGTACTGTTACACAGTTTCCTTCCAACTGACTATTAGAGGTATCCTGGAGTGATGGCAGTGGAAAACATGTTTTATTTTTAAACCATGTCAATCACTTTCTTGCAACAAATGGTCTGGATAGTGTTTTTCCATTGCCTCAGCCCAGGAGAAAGAGACTGCCACAGTCACGTCCCGCAGCGCTGCAGGTGTCAGACCTTTTTAACCTTCAAAGTGTTTTTTTAGCAGATATCATCAGAGGCCTATTCAACCAGTTAGCTTTTGTTAGAGTATCAGACCCTTCATATCTGTCATCATAGATAATATTCTAATTCACTGGCAAAGAGAAGCCATTTAGAGCAGAAGGACTAGACAGAGGCTGCCTCTAAGTATGCCATGTACTTGTGAAGATGGAAACCTGCCACAGGTTTTACGTTTTGTTCATGAAAGCATTTTAGTTTCTGATTTCAATTTCTAATTCAATTCAATTACATTCAGTTTATTTATATAACTTCTGTGGCCTGTGGTTTGCATACACATTTATTTTCCTTCTTTTGACAGTTTTAGACTTCACATTTGTCCTCTCCAGTGTGTGAAACTACCAGAATACATCTAACAAGGTTGAGTCAGGTCCTCTGGACGGATTCTTCTTTGTTGAACTGTTTCGTCTTTTATCCAAAAGACTTTAACGGTATGAGGCAATGCAACAAACTCAGTCTTTTAAATGGCACGTTCTCATTTTATTAATTTTTTTTTCATTTACCCTTTACTTATACAGGTAGTCTCATTGAGTCTAGAACTAACTTCACTGTGGTCTTCTTCTTCTTCTGTTTTAAAGGTGGCGTGCTCCGGTGCTCGGCTCTTCTTATTCTCTGTCTATAACGTTTACAGCAGCACCACCTGCTACAGTAATAACTGTTGTTGTGTGCAACATACTCACGCTTTCTACCCAGCTACTGTAATAACAGTCTGCACTCATTTTTTTTTCTCATTCATAAAACGCTAAAATCAGTGACATTTCCGGGGACAGCCTCAGCCGGAGACAGTTTTCTCAAAAAACGGAGCTGTCCCTGGAAATCGGGGATGTCTGTTGGTATGGTATGGTATAAAGTTAATTCATTTAAAAAAAGTACAAAACAATTCCATAACAATATTAAAAAAGATACCCTACACCCAACATCTGATCACCTTACATTAAAAAAACCAGAAATGCAAGTTATTGATTTGGAGATGTTGAGTGACTGAACCTTAAATGTTAACAGCTAGTGTAAGAATGAAAAGGCTAAAGACGTGTCCAGCTAACGTAATTAGCTACAGCAAGTTGTAAACTGGCTCACTTACAAATTTTAAATAGTTTGAGCAAACATTTTGTACCAGAATACAAAATTGCAAATCGTTTTGGAAGGAGCTCATACTGTTTGTTTCTGGAAATTTGTGTTGGAAAATATACAGCCTTGGAGGACTCATGGAGAAGGAGATTTTTTTTACAGTTATGTATGTCAAACATTTATACATTTCTAAATGTTATACAGGATTAATCAAAATGTACTTTCTCCAGCAAAGAGCAGACTTTACTGGCAAACTTTCTCTTGTCAAAAAACAGAGAAACTGCTGCAGGACATGACTCATTCTGTCTTGATACTTCATTCAGCAGCTACACCACCACAGACATGGAGTCCTGCTTGTAGAAGATGAGTGTAGTCAGAGTTTACATTTATATACACGCCAGAGTCCTTGAAACAACATTGCCTTTTGTGAAAGGGACTTTCAGTGGGTGGAAATAATCATGTTTATAGTACATAGACAGCTTCAGGGTATAAAGCAAGTAGTGGTATGGTTGATGGATGAACACATAGTCACCTATTGTGAAAAGAGAGATGGTGATAGCATGAGAAGACAGTTTGCTTTGAACCTATATTCATAAAAACACAGAGCTAAAACAAGCTTTATTGACCACATGGGGATTTTTATAGTTTGTAAATAAATACATAGAACCAAAATTTATTACTTTCCACTAAAAGTGGAAGCACGATAATGTTTAAGCTCACGCGTGAGAGCATGCAGTTGTGTTAGCAAAATATCTTATGAATAATTGCTCAGAACAAGGTCTGACCAAAACAACTATAACGCTGTCCATCCTCAAGAGATAATTTTAGCTTAAAGCTCTGGCATGCAAGATAATAAGTGATAAGTATCCCTTCATGGAATTCTAGGCCTTTAGTTGTTCAAATATTTTCCATCCATCCATTTTCTTTACCCGCTTGTTCCATTTTGGGTCACGGGGGTCGCGGGTGCCCATGTCCAGCAATCACTGTGCGAGGGGCGGGGTACACCCTGGACAGGTCGCAAGTCCATCACAGGGCCACATAGAGACAAACAAGACAAACAACCATTCACTTTCTCACTCACATCTAAGGACAATTTAGAGTTACCAATCAGCCTAACATGCATGTTTTTGGTCTGTGGGAGGAAACCGGAGCACCCGAAGAAAACCCACGCATGCACGGAGAGAACATGCAAACTCCACCCAGAAAGATTCAAATATTTTAACATTTACAAATAGCTCTCTTTATTTTTCAAACCATATTGAAAATTAATATTTAATCTTCATATTGAATTATTGTAAATACATTGTATTGTATTGTATTGAAGGGAAGCTGGAGTGTTGTCTTAGATATCCTTAAAATTAGTGTCTTTATGTACTTTGTAATATAACTAAGCCAGCCATAGGGAGCACAAGCCAGTGTATCTCTTGTGCCGGTCCCAAGCCTGGGTAAATGGTTAGGGTTGTGTCAGGAACAGCATCCGACATGAAACACTTTTGCCAAAACTATAATGTGAATTCATCAAAGTGAAACCAGATCGGTTGAGGCCCGAGTTAACAAGGACCAACACTGGTGCTGTTGACAAACAGGTTGTTGGAGGAAACTGCGCTACTGTTAGTTGAAGACCACAAGGAGGAAAATGTTTCAGGAGACAGAGGGAGAAGAGACAGAGAGGACATGGAGGTGGAGTGAGGACAGAGGACGCAGGGGACACAGTGAGATGGAGGAGGATGACTCGCAGTGGTGACCCCTAAAAAGGGAAAAGCCGAAAGAAGAATAAGAATATATCATCACTGTTGTTCTTTATATGAGGTTTATATTTCATTCAGGGCCGTTTGGTCTCTGAGAAACAGGAGTGAGAATTTGGTTCCCATTACTGATAAAAAGTCAGACTCAGTAAGAGTTGAAATGCACCAGGGTTGCTCTTTGTCACATCTATTCATAACTTTCAAGAACAGAGAAGTTCTGGGTTCAGCTAAAGGATGGAGGTTTCCTGGTTTGAGAGCTTTGGATTGCTTCACTGCTTTTTATACTCCTGTTGAAAGCACAACTATTATAGTTTCCGTCCACCTTGTTCGTAAGTGTTGTCTTGTTCCGCCCATAACTTTTGATCCACCCAAGATATTTAAATGAAACTTGATACACATATGCATCATTACATGGAGTGTTTCAAAGAGATCACCACAACTTCAAGGTTAATGTTACAAATAAAGGTCAAATGTTATGCAATGTCATTGCTTGTCTAGGCCATAGCTTCTGATCAACTCCAGATGATTTAATAAAACTTAATGCACATTTGTACCACCCCTAGACAGCGAGTCACATTATTTTAATCACCCCAACTTCAGTCAACGTTAAAAATGAAATACAGTGAACCCTCGCTATAACGCGGTTCACCTTTTACGGTCTTGCTGCTTCACGGATTTGCATTGTGCATTGTGTTCTGCATTCTGATTGGCTAAACAGTCTCTCCAGTACAGTAGTTATTTGTAAAAAAAAAAGTTTATACAGTACTTTTATTTGTTAAACAAATGCTTGGACCTGTAAAAAGGTTTTGTTCTTTGGTTTGAATGTATTATGGAGTATTTCATTGTATAATAATTGTAAAAAAAAATAAAGGTTACTACTTCACAGATTTCGCCTATCACGGGTTCTTTCTGGAACGTAACCTCAGTGAAAAACGAGGCTTCACTGTATAAGGTCTTTGCTTGTCTGAGCCATGGCTATATAATGATGTATTGCTGTATGATAATTTGCTGATGATTGTATAATGTGCCATATGCTGTCCTATTTTGTAGTATTGTGGTCCTAGTTGTCCCTTTGAGCATGAAATCACCAGACACTGGTGATTTGCAGCCATCTGTAAAAACATCCAGTATGAAGATCAGTATCTCCAAGTCTGAGGCCAAGGTCTGGTATAGTAGCAGGACTCATCCTTACGGACAGGATGAAGAGTTCAGCTAATTAAAATGCGTTTAGAGCAGAGTTGTTGTTTCTCAGCATCAAAATGTTTCATTTGAGGCAACTTGGGAATTTGGAAGGGTTGTTATCTGAACAAGGTCCAAAGGAAGTGTTTTAGATATGTCTCAATAGGAACAGAGCAAACCCAGAACTCAGTGGAGAAGATTAAATCTCACAGCTGGATTTAGAATGCTTTGGAGTTCCTCTGGACGAGCTAGAGAAGGTAGCTTGGTAGCGGGAAGTCTAAAAATGTCTGCTTATGTTGTTACTCCATTCGTCCAGTCATAAATAAATGGCAGAAAATGGATAGATCGATGAATGGGTGAGAAAGATGACTGTCCTTAAACATGCCCTGGAGATAATCTGATATAATCTGCTAGCTTCATCCGGATAAAAAAAAAGCCTTTAGATAAGGTTTATGCAGGTCTACACCTGTACCCAGTTTTCCACCAGCACATATGCTCCACAAAACAGTTTTGCAAAGCCTGAAAACAAAAATTTCCTAAAGCTCAGCTCCAATTAATTCAGAATTTAGCAGCAAAAGTACTGACAAAGACCAAAAGTAGATCTTGTTCTAAAGTCCTTACACTGGCTCTCTGTTCATTTTAGAATTCTTTTTTTTTTTAATTGGTTTTCAAGACCCTTCATGGCAGTGCACTAGACTATATAAGAGAAATGTTTTTTGTTTTTGAACATGCCCCTTCAGATCCTCTGGTTTCTTATTTTTAGTTGTTTTGCAGAGCAGAACAAGAATTTTGGTGATTCTGCTTTTAGTATCTCAGCAAAGAGATAGTTGAACAGCCTGCCGGAGGGTCTGACAGGAGTCCATGATCTTGATGCTTTTAAACGCAGACTGAAAAGGGCAGCTATGTCTGAGGGGTTAGAGCAGTTGTCCTCCAATGGGAGAGTTTGGAGTTCGATTCCACCAGCAGTCACATGCTGAAGTGTCCCTGGGCAAGACAATGAACCCCTCATTGCCTCTGATGTGTGTCCCATCAGTGTATTAATGTGATCTAAAGCACTGATTAGTCTTTACAGATTCAGATTAGCTTTGTAGAGATGTAATAGAGTGCTGTATGAATGTGTGTGTGTGTAATAGAGTGCTGTATAAATGTGTGTAAAGTAGAGTGCCGTATAAGTATGTGTGTGTGTAGTAGAGTGCTGTATAAATGTGTGTGTAGTAGAGTGCTGTATGAATGTGTGTGTAGTAGAGTGCT
>NC_056514.1:15172520-15184599 GCF_014905685.2 Nematolebias whitei
TAGAGTGCTGTATGAATGTGTGTAAAGTAGAGTGCCGTATAAATATGCGTGTGTGCAGTAGAGTGCTGTATGAATGGGTAAACAAGGACACAGATTGTGCTGTAAAGAGCTTAGAGTATCTTGATTAAATAGAAATGTGCTACATAAGTACAGTCCATTTACCATTACATTTACTAAAACCCATATGTTGGGATCCTTTAACATAGGATGGCTTTATAAAAATATAATAAAAATAAATTAATTAATTTTTGGCTGAAGCGCTTTGGATTGCGTTGGACTTATATCAAAGGGGCTAAAGAAATAAACTGTGATTGATTGATTGATTGATTGATTGATGAAAACAGGTTTGGAATACCTTTACATTTCCACTAGCTAAAGGCACCGGCTCACTGAAACTTTGAACATTCATCCATCCATCCATTATCTTTACCCGCTTCTTCCTTTTTGGGTCACGGGGATCACCGGTGCCCAGCAGTCACTGTACGAGTGGCGGAGTACACCCTGGACAGGTCTCCAGTCCATCACAGGGACATATCGAGACAAATGAGACAATCAACCATTCACTCTCACCTAGGGACAATTTAGAGTTACGAATCAGCCTAACATGCATGTATTTGGTCTGTGGGAGGAAACCAGAGTACCAGGAGCAAACCCACGCAGCACAGAGAGAACATGCTAACTTCAAACAGACAGGTCCCCGGCCGAGATTTGACTAGGTGACCTGCTTGCTGAGTGGCAGCAGCTCTACCAATTGCACCACTGTGCATAAAAAAACAAAAACAAAAACATCCAATTTGAAAACAAACAAACAAGCAAACAAACAAAAAGTATGAAGTAAGACTGGCCGAACGAGCTAGAGAAAGGGGACCTAAGACTTCACCAGTTCCCAAACATGTTGGTGAGTTGCGGTTCCAACCACGACCCACTAACCACACACCTGTTTCTCCTCCTCTACCTGCAGAGGAACCTATGCAGTTGGGCAGGAGCTGACTCACGCAGTCTGAACGCGAGAGGAGACGCAAGGGACATCTTTGCTTTTACTGTGGAGAGCCAGGACACATCATCACCAACTGTCCAGTAAAAGGGGTCACTTAATAGACAAGAGGAGATGTCTACTGAGCCAAACCAATCCCAAAGAACTCTCCTCACAGTTTATAGTTTCTGCTCATCTCATTACACCAGACAAATCCCGGTCCCTGGTTAAAGTGTAGACTCCGGTGCTGATACCAAATTCATAGACTACGACTTCACTAAGTCAGTAGGAATAAAACTTTGTAAATCTGCTCATGAACTCTCTGTGGTGGATCTTGATGGCCATCCTCTGAACTCCTCCTCTTTAATTACGGAACTGGTGGTTTTGTGTCTCGGTGGCAACCACAAAGAGAGCCTTACCTTTTTGGTAATTAAATCTCCCCAGGCTCCGATTGTGTTGGGAGCCACGTGGTTAGCCAAACACAACCCTCATCTTGACTGGAGGAGGAGGGAGATTTTAAGATGGTCTGAGGAGTGCTTTACCACTTGTTTATTTGACGCTGTGGTTCCTGTCGAAACCATTACGCCTCATGAGAATTATTATCCAGACATTTCCAAAGTTCCTAAAGAGTATCATGATCTAAAAGAGGTGTTTAATAAGACTAAAGCTACCTCACTGCCTCCACACCACCCTTATGACTGTGTAATAGATCTACTCCCAGGCTCCACTCCTCCTAGAGGTGCGTTATACTCTCTCTCTGCTCCTGAACAACTTTCCATGAAGGAGTACATCCAGGACTCATTATGGTCGGGCATCATCCGACCATCTGCTTCACCTGCTGGGGCAGGTTTCTTCTTTGTTAAAAAGAAAGATGGCTCGCTTCGTCCATGCATAGACTTTAGAGGACTCAAAATCACGATAAAGAACAAGTATCCACTACCCCTCATGTTTTCCGCCTTTGATTCTCTTCAGGAGCCAACATTTTCACCAAACTTGATCTCTGTAATGCTTATCTGGTCCATATCCGTGAAGGCGATGAGTGGAAGACAGCCTTTAATACCCTGACTGGTCACTATGAATTCTTAGTTATGCCTTTTGGGTTAACCAACACTCCGACTGTCTTCCAAACCTTAGTAAATGATGTTTTGAGGGACATGGTAAACAAGTTTGTTTTTGTCTATCTCGATGATTTACTCGTTTTTTCTAAGGACCTAGATTCTCACCGTAAACACGTCAGATCTGTACTTACCAGACTCCTCCAGAACGGCCTCTTTGTAAAGGCTGAAAAATGTGAATTTCATGTGTCTACCACTTCTTTTTTGGGATTTATTGTCTCTCAAAACAAAATGGAGATGGACTCCAGCAAGGTCTCTGCTGTGGTGAATTGGCCCACCCTTAAGGACCGCAAACGGCTTCAGTGGTTCTTGGGGTTCGCCAATTTTTACTGATGCTTCATTAAAGCCTACAGCCAGAAGGCCAAGCCTCTTCACGAGCTCACCTCTACTAAGTGTTGCTTTCACTGGTCCGCCGCAGCAGAAGCCACTTTTAATGAATTAAAGAATTTGTTTGTTTCTGCTCCCATTCTCTAGGCTCCCAACCCCGATGAACCTTTTATGGTTGAGGTTGATGCCTCCAGTACTGGGGTGGGGGCCGTTCTGAGTCAACGCGGCCAGGAGGGGCGTCTTCACCCTTGTGCCTGTTTCTCCCTGAGCCTCTCCTCGGCTGAGCGCAACTATGACGTTGGAGATCGGGAGCTCCTAGCTGTTAAACTCGCCCTGGAGGAGTGGCGTTACTGGTTGGAGGGCTCCAGGTTCCCATTCCAGGTGTGGACAGATCACAAGAACCTGGAGTACCTCAGGTCCACTCATCGTCTTAATCCTCGTAAGGCCAGGTGGGCACTATCCTTTTCTCGCTTTAATTTCACCCTGTCATACCGACCCAGCAAGAAAAATACCAAGCCTGATGCCCTGTCACGTGTTTTGGAGGAGGATAATTCCCCCTCAGCTCAGGAGGAGAACTTTATCCTCCCTGAGAGTGCTCGCCTGGCCATTACTCAGTTAGAGCTGGACCTGAGAAGCTCCAGCCGGTCACGTCCTCCTCCGGTCAACTGCCCTCAGAACTGTCTTTACGTACCATCTAACATGATCAAAAAGGTGTTGGATTTTTGTCATAACTTCTTGTTATATTGCCACCCAGTTCTAACTAAAACTTTGTCTATTGTCAGGGCTCAGTTTTGGTGGGAGACCATGACCAGGGACGTCCATGCCTATGTGCGATCCTGTCCGGCGTGTTCCCTGTCCAAGACCTCCAGAAGCCCCCGTTCGGGATTACCTCACCCTCTCCCTTGTCCTTCGCACACCTGGTCGCACATAGGTATGGACTTCATTACTGGTCTCCCACCATCCAATAATTTCACCCTCATTTTAACCATCGTTGACGATTGTCAAAAATGGTCCATTTAGTCCCTTTGCTCAAGCTACCCTCCTCCATTGCCTTGGCCCACATTATGGCTCACGAGGTGTATAGGCTCCACGGACTGCCACTAGACATTGTCTCTGATCGGGGCCTCAATTTTTCTCCCACTTCTGGAAGGAGTTCTGTGACCTTCTGGGTATTTCCATTAGCCTCTCCTCTGGCTTCCACCCTGAGTCAGATGGCCAAACAGAGAGGGCTAATCAAGAGGTGGAGGGCAAACTGAGGCTCCTATGCCAAAAGGATCCAGAAAAATGGAGCTCATCAATGCCCTGGGTCGAACATGCCCTTAATTCTGTCCCCTCCTCAGCCACCGGTTTGTCCCCTTTTTATGTTGTTTTTGGTTTTCAACCCCCTATTGTATCAGTCCAAGAACGTGAAGTATCTGTCCCCTCAGCCCACATGGCCGCCCTCCGCTGCCAGAGAGTCTGGAGAAGGGCTAAACAGGCTCTTTTAAAATCCAGGGCAGCCTACACTAGGAAGGCTGACCACCACAGAACTCCCCAACTCGACTATACTGTGGGTCAGAGAGTGTGGTTGTCCACTAAGGACCTCCCACTTAAAGTTTCATCTCGTAAACTCGCCCCCCCCCCCCCCTTTCATGGGACCCTTCCCCATCGCCAAAAGTATTTATCCTGTTTCTGTTCGTCTGTCATTACCTAAGTCCTTTCGTGTTCACCCCACATTCCATGTCTCTTGTGTCAAACCAGTCATTGCCTCCCAGTACCACTCCCCTGTTTGCTCCCCCCCACCTGCCCATCTGATTGACGGCTCTCTTGCCTACACTGTTCGCCGACTCCTCCGTTCTAGATGAAGGGGTCGGGGGCTCCAGTATCTCGTCGATTGGGAGGGATACGGACCGGAGGAGTGGTCCTGGATTCCCTCCCGTTACATCCTGGATCGTACTCTCATCCAGGACTTTCATCGCCTGCACCCCGAGCAACTTCGTGGAACGCCGGGAGGCGTTCCTGGAGGGGGGATCTGTCACAAATCACATCCCATAGATTATATTTTCTGTCACCCTGATCACCCTTTTATGTTTGCAATAGATCTTTTCTGTAAGTTTCATTTATTCTGTCCGCTCAGGTAATGTTTATTTATACATGTGCATTTTGGTTTGTCTTCTTTGCATGCTGATAGAGGGCGACGTCACGGTTGTTTAGTTTTATCTTCACTGCAGCCAGCAGCAGCTGATTAGAGCTCAACTGGCTGCACCTGTCACTCTCACCCTTTAAAAGCTTCACTCTTTCTCCTCTTCGGTGCCCGGTAGTTGAAAACAGTTCACTGTAAGTAGATACCTCACAATCATGACCCTGCCTTGTTTCCCCATTGTCTTAATGTCTCCTTGTCATAGTTTACCTGTCTCCTCGTTCCTGTCCCGCTCCTGGTTCTTGTCCCTACCTCTCGGCTTGACCTCCCGGCTCCTGGACCCACGACTTACCTGGACATCATCATTGGACATTTGTGTATTTATCCAATAAATACATCAAGTTCACACGAGAAGATGTAAAAAATGGCAGGTTGGCTTTCTTGGACTGTGAGGTCTCAGTCTCTGATAGAGGACATTTGCAAACTGAGGTGTAACACAAACCCACCAACACAGACCAGTATTTGCAGTTTGACTCCCATCACCCTTTGGAGCACAAGTTAGGAGTCATCAGGACTCTGTATCACAGAGCAGACAGCATACCCACTAACTCAGGAGCCAGGCAGAAGGAGAAATCCTACACAAGACAGGCTCTAGAGCAATGTGGATATCCTAACTGGGCCTTCCTGAAAGCAGGACTCCAGTCAGCCATCAGGTGAAAAGGAGGAACCCAGACCCATACCAGTGGTCATTCTGTATGTTGAGGGAGTATCAGAGAAACTGAGACGTTTATTTTCTAAACATAACGTCCCAGTGGCTTTTAAACCCCAAAATACATTATGGCAAAGACTGGTTCATCCCAAAGATCCAGTCCCCTGGCACAAACAGAGTAATATTGTATATGCTGTTCAGTGTCAGGAGGGCTGTGATCAGTCTTACATCGGGGAAACTAAAAGCCACTGGCCAAAAGGATGGCCCAGCACAGAAGATTAACATCATCAGGCCAGGACTCTGCGGTCTACACTCATCTCCAGGCCAGTGGTCACTCTTTCAGGGATGAAGATGTTCACATCCTGGACAGAGAGGAACGATGGTTTGAGAGAAGAGTAAAGGAGGCCATCTTTGTGAAAAGAAATCGTCCATCATTAAACAGGGGTGGAGGCCTCCGGGTTCAACTCTCCCCCTTTTACACTGCTGTTATTGCTAGTATCACTCAACACCCTGGGAATAGTAAACAGCCATCAGTGTGCTAATGATGCATTGTTAGGATGATGGCCCTTCTTGACCATGTGAGCAGCTGGTTTTGGTTGTCAGCAGCAAACTGGTTGATCCACTCTGAGAAGGTGCTATTTAAGAGACTGAGCTGAATACAGCACCTCAGACTGAGGAAGTCTCTCGGATGAGAGACAAAAATGTTTCTATATTTTTTTGCTTTGTTTTGTTTTTTGAATGTCCAGAGGACCAGATTGAACTTTTTTGGACATATCATCTGTTGTATTCAACTTTTGACTCTCCCTTTATTAGAGCATCTTTCATTCATGTTTCTGGTCTCTTTTCTCATCAACAGTGATCCAAAAATGATTGAGAGCTTTAGTAACATCATACTGTCACAGAATGAATCGTGAACGAGGCCTCAGAAAAGCCTTTACACCTACATTAAAGCTGTGAGGAAAGTTTGATAAATGACCAAATCAATGTTGTGATTGGTTGTGAGATTGCTAGGCGTTTCCATGGTAACTAACAGGTGAAGTGAGAGGTTTGTGTGTGTCCACTCAAAAACAAATGTGTCTGAGGGTGTGAGAAACAAATTATGTCTTTATGATGAACTCCTTTCAAACACCTAAAGTCACATTCCTTTTTACCTATGGGTTGTTTTTGACTGGGAACACAGCATGTTTCACAAAAAACTGTTCAGTGATTTGTAGATATACAGGAGTATTTTGAACTGGATTTGAAGGTGAACCGGTAACCAGTGCAGTGAGGCCAAAACTGGTGTAATGTGCTCTCTTTTGCCTGTACTGGTTAAAAATCGGGCTGCTGCATTCTGGACAAGTTGTAGTCGTGCTATGGAGGTTTGACTGATACCAAAAATATCTGCTTCACATTCTGCTTTTGGAAACTCTAGGAACCACAAGTAAACCTGCAGTCTGAGCGTGAAGAGTTCTGTGTTTCCACCTTGTCTGTGGATTGTGCTTCTCATAGCCTGTCATGTTCTGGTCCTCCATGTCTCCTTGAGTTCATGTAAGTTTTGCTGCCATGCTTTGTTTTGTGTTTTTGTAAATGCATGTGTATTTAAAATCCAACATTTTTCAGTCAGGTTCATCTGGACAGTTTCTTTTTTTGTGCTGAAACATTTCGCCTTCGATACCTGGATTATTGAGCATGGACTTTGTTGTTTTCAACCAGTTTGACAAGACTGTCAACAAGGAAGAGGGCTGGCAAGGAGGGGCATACCAAAGAGACCATCTTATCACAAGCAGAACTGGTTTGTTCCACTTTGGAGTAAGCTGTTGGAGGAAGAATCAGTTTTGTTGTGTGTTTCCTTGACTGATGAAGCCTTCCGGATCGAAGGCGAAACGTTTCAACACAAAAAAAGAAACTGTCCAGATGACCTGACTGAAAAATGTTGAACCTTTTAAATAAGTTGATGAACACCTGCATTTTATTAATGAAATTCAAAGTAATCTAAATTAAGCATCTTGGATAAATACATCAAATGGATTTTTTTTTAAATGTTTTAATTAAAATTTTTATTTTGCATATTTAAGCTAGCAAATGTATTTTCACAAGATAATAATAATAATAAACTTTATTTCTATAGCACCTTCCAACAACGCCTTGCATTGACCAAGGTGCTTCACAAGACAAAACAAGATTAAAAACAGGACACAATAAATCAGTGCAAATTAAAAAACACAGCGAGAATAAAAGAAGGTAAAAGAGATAAAATAAAAAAAATAAATACTAAATACTAAACTACTAAAAGTTAAACATTAAAAGCCCTTTTAAATAAGTATGTTTTCAGTTTGGCTTTGAACAGAACCAGATCAGAGATGGCACGCAGCTCATAGGGAAGAGTATTCCAGGCTGCTGGGCCTGCAACAGAAAAGGACCGATCCCCCCATTGTTTGCACCTTGAGCGTGGTACCACCAGCAGATTTTGACCAGCAGACCGTAAAGCTCTGCTGGGCTGGTGGACTTTCAAAAGTTCTGAAATATAAGGTGGTGCAAGGCCATTCAAAGCTTTAAAAACAAACAGTAGCAGCTTGAACTGTATCCTAAACTGAACCGGGAGCCAGTGTAAAGAAGAAAGGACAGGAGTGATATGTTCATATTTACATGTGTTTGTCAGCAAGCGAGCAGCAGAGTTTTGTACAAGCTGTAAACGGGAGATAGAAGATTGATTAATACCCACATATAAGGTGTTACAGTAATCAAGCCTAGAGCTCACAAAGGCATGGATGGCCTTCTCCAGATCACTACGGCTAAGGAGTGATTTTACTTTGGAAAGCAGACGGAGCTGAAAGAAGCTGGTTTTCACAACAGAACTGATCTGCTTATCTAGCTTTAAGTTACAGTCAAGCTCCACTCCTAGATTTTTTACCACCTGGTTGGCGTGGGGGAGCGGAAAACCTAGACTGGGAGAGATGTTGCATGAATTACTGGAAGCACAAAATAAAATCCATTCAGTTTTATCGTTATTGAGGTGGAGAAAATTCTGAGACAGCCAGTGCTTAATGTCATTTAAGCAGCTGGCAATAGAGTTGAAACCGAGTGAGGAACTGGGAGTGACCGGCAGATAGATTTGTAGATCATCTGCATACAGATGAAAAGACAGATTATGGCGTGCAATGATGGGTCCTAATGGTAGCATGTAAAGTGAGAAGAGAACAGGCCCCAGAATGGATCCCTGCGGTACACCAGAGGTCAAAGAGACTGAAGAAGAGGACAGATCACCAATCATAACAGACAATTCTGTCTGTTAAATAGGACTTAAACCACTCAAGCACAACACCCTGAAGGCCAACCTGCTGAGCCAAACGAGTGATCAGGACCTGATGGTCTACAGTATCAAAAGCTGCTGAGAGGTCCAACATCACCAGCAGAACAGGTTTTTTGGCATCAAGGGACAAAAGAATATCATTCTGTACTTTGAGTAGTGCAGATTCAGTGCTATGACGGTGTCTGAAGCCAGATTGAAATTTTTCAAACAAGTTGTTGTGTTCTAAAAAAGTTTGCAACTGAATGAAAACAACCTTTTCCAGAACTTTGGATAAAAATGACAAGTGTGAAATTGGCCTAAAATTAGAAAAAGCTGTAGGATCTAAACCAGTTTTTTTAAGAAGAGGCCTGACCACAGCATGTTTGAAAACAGACGGGACATAACCTGAACTTAGACAGCTATTAATAAATGTCAGAAGACAAGGACCAATAACATCCAAGGACTGCTTGAACATCTTAGAGGGAATGATGTCCAGGGTACAGTTTGTAGGTTTCATCTGCTGAACCACCTTAACGAGGTGAGGTAGTGAGACCAGGTCGAACTGATCAAACACAGCAGAGGTTATTGAGGGAGCACATAACTGAACAGCATTATATGTACTGACAATGTTCTGCTTGATAGAGTCTATTTTGTTCACAAAGTAATCAAGAAAACCATCACAGGTAGACTGTGTAGCAGTTTTCAGAACATTGATGGAGGGATTAATGACAGACTGAATGGTATTAAATAAAACCCTTGGCCGGTTACAACTGGTAGAAATTAAATTAGAAAGATATTGTGATTTGGCCTGCTTAACAGCTTTTTGATATTCATGAAGACAGTCTCTCAGTATGTCCTGGGACACATGAAGCCTGTCTTTCTTCCATCTGCGTTCTGCTTTCCTGCAGCGTTGTCTAAAAGTCCGAGTGGTACCATTAAGCCAGGGATCTGGTTTGATTTTTGTAGAAGTCTGTCTTAAAGGAGCGATGGAGTCCAAGATCTTTGTAGAAGTGTACTGAAAGGAGGTGATAAATTCTTCTGGATGTAGAGATGAGTCCAGACTTTCAGCGGAGTATAAGTCAGTGCTTCTAAACGCAGCAGCAAACTGACCTGGAGTGGAGGGAGTGATGAAGCGGCAGCGACGTGCTGGAAGCATAGTTTTTACTGGGGGAGGAGTGGAAAATTCAAATATAATAGGAAAGTGGTCTGAAATACAAGTGTCCAAAATTTCTATAACAGATACACGAAGGCCATGAGAGATGATCAAGTCCAAAGTATGACCATGACTGTGTGTGGACCCTGACACAGATTGTGACAGGTTAAAAGAATCCAGAAGGCTTTGAAAGTTAGCAGAAAGTTGGTTACAGGGACAGCAAACATGAACGTTAAAATCACCACATAAAAGCAAACTGTCAAATTTTGGCAACAGTTCAGCTAACAGTTCTGAGAATTCATTAATGAAATCCTTATTATATTTTGGAGGGCGATATAAAACACCACACAGCAGGGGGTGTGCAGATTCCATCACAAACAGCTGAAGCTCAAAGCTGCTGTAGTTTTTAGGAGGCAGTGGGCGACAGGTGAGTTTATCACTGAACACAGCAGCGAGACCGCCCCCACGGCCAGACACACGCGGTGCACTCAGGTAGGAGTATCCAGGTGGGAGGAGCTCAGAAATGGCACTGTTGTCCCCTGGTTTCAGCCAGGTCTCAGTCATCAGAAATAAATCCAAATGATGAGTAGAGATCAGATCGTTTAGCATAAAGGTTTTATTTGAGAGCGATCGGGCATTAAACAGGGCTGCACGTGCTGGTACACAGCCATTTGCGTCATCAGCTGCTCGGGCAAGCGGGCGGAGGTTCTGTTGCACGCAGCCCCCCCTCCTAGTCCCCACAGAGCGACTGGGTGGAAACTTAAAGTTGACGCCAGGATTAACAGGAACGAGGCATCGATGACGATATACCAGGGAACGTCGGAGGTCGACGATGCCAAACTCCGAAGGTAAGTCCTGCAGTAGAAGCCGATGGTCAACCGTACTGTGAGAGGAGAGGTAGAATTTGAATTTGACGAGGACTCCCGCTCTCCTTCCACGTCTTCTGCAGCGTTTGTTGCGTAGCAACGTCCCGGTAGTGCGGCGTAGATAGGCTGGCACAGACGCCAGGAAGGGCGGTGGTTTCTTAAAATGTCCAGTTTTACCAAAAACTGGTGCGTTGTTTAGCGAATCCTGGATCTTTAGCAGAGTTGAGCGGTCGTACACTAGAAGTGAGGATACATCATGGATGAAGAGAAGGCAAAACACGAGTAACTGTAACAAATTCAGGAGAGGTAGACTGCGTGCCATCAACAAAGGCGCCATCTTGAGCCTCCACCTGCCTCCAAAATTATGAGTTGTCATCAACCTTTCAACAAGATAAAGTTTCCAGAGTCTTACATTCTCAAGATTACTGGGGGGACACATTTTTTATCAAGCATGCTAACTGCTACAAGAAGAAAAAGCCTGAAAAACGCTTCCTTGGATATCTGTTTTAAATAAAATTGATTTTCTATTTCTCTATGAGGCCCCTTGATTGCTTTCGATATCTTGATTTGGCCCTCTGGAAAAAAATTGTTGTCCACACTTGGACTAGATGCAGCCAAACACCAAAATGGAAACTGGTAAGTTTCTTACTTTTCAAGTTCTCTGGCTTATAAGACTGACTGACTGATGGATTGATGGATGGATGGATAGATGGATGGATGGATGGATGGATGGATGGATGGTATTACCAAGTTCGGTCTCCACTTCAGGATGATGGACAACAAAGCATGTCTGTCCAAACATAAAATTTGCTTCCTGCAAAGCACACTATGGTACTAATCTGGCAGAGACCTTAAAAGCTCATCATGTACCATGCAAATCCTTCTGAGCTGGTTTAATATGACCTGAAAAGTTATTCACCCCTTGGCATTCCTTTTGTTCTGTTCTAAGAGCTACGTGCAGCTAACGACAGCATGAAGACCTTTGAATTCTCCACACAAGTCAGAAGTTCAGCAAACCTGAAAGGACGCCAAGAAAAAGAGAGATGCTGTATATTTGCAACCCATTGAAATTTCAAGTCAGATAATTTAGCAATGTTTGTAACTGTTTCTCACAAACATTTCTCACAAATCTTTGTTTAGGATCTGGTCACCCTTCATTAAAAATGGTGGTAGTGACACTAAAGGAAAAATATTAAAGCATTAGTAGAGATCTTTTGAAATGGAGTTCTGTGGAAACATAATAAACGTTTTATTTTATTTTAGCTGTAAATAATTTTTTGAATAACTGCAGTTCATGCTTTTCTGAACCTATGAGCTAACAGCTAGAAGGAAAAGGACCAAAAACTAAGGTATATCTATTCTTTTAGGTTCAAAAAAAGTTTGCTGAATTAAATTGAATAGATTTTTTTTTCTACAGTATGAGGAAATATGCATGCTGAAAACACTTAAATTTAAGTATTTGAGAAATTTAAGTATTTTTAGGTAGAAATTCTATAACATTATATATATATATATATATATATATATATATATATATATATATATA
>NC_056514.1:15184609-15185586 GCF_014905685.2 Nematolebias whitei
TATATATATATATATATATATATATATATATATATATATATATATAGAGAGAGAGAGAGAGAGAGAGAGAGAGTGTTAGGATTTCTGTCAGGAGCGAACCCAGAGTGCAGAACAGGGACTCAACTCGGCAGATATACAAAAATAGGTCTTTAATGATAAATGAAAAGTACAAAATAAACGAGCTGACGGGGCAGCAAAACTTACATAAACAAGGAAGGAGGCACGGGGAACTCAGGAGACACGGGGAACTCGAGGGACCAGGAAGACAAGGAGAGACTCAGGCGACCCAAGGAAGCGTACCCAACGAAGACGACCCGACGAAGAACAAGACAGAATAGGACAGCTTAAATACAGGGAGAAGACGAGACATGATGACAAACAGCTGGGACGAGACACAGGTGGCAACAATGGAAACTAATGAGGGAGCACGAGGGAAACAGACACACCGGGCCACAGAAAAGTAACATCCTTACAGTACCCCCCCCCCCCCAAGGACGCCTCCAGGCATCCCCAAAAGACCCCCTCCCGAAGGACTAGGGTGGGTGGAGGGTGGCACTGCAAGGGTGGAGGGACCGAGGAAAACACGAGGACCAGAGAAAGGACACGAGGGACCAGAGAGAAAAGGACATGAGGGACCAGAGAACGAGGACACGAGGGGACAGAGAAGGGACACGAGGAACCAGAGAACGAGGACACGAGGGGCAAGAAAAGGGACACGAGGGGCCACAGAAAATACACGAGGGATCACAAAGAACGAGACACGAGGAGCCAAAGAAAAAAAGAACATGAGGAGCCAGAAAACGAGGACACGAGGAACCAGAAAACGAGGACACAAGGAACCAGAGACAGGGACACGAGGAACCAGAGAACTAGGACACGAGGAACCAGAAAAAATACACGAGGGATCCAAAGAACGAGACACGAGGAGCCAGAGAACGAGGACACGAGGAGCCAAAGAGAACGAGGAGAAAAAGGAC
>NC_056514.1:15185596-15185750 GCF_014905685.2 Nematolebias whitei
AGAACGAGGACACGAGGAGCCAAAGAGAACGAGGAGAAAAAGGACACAAGGAGAAAAAGGACACGAGGAGCCAAAGAGAACGAGGAGAAAAAGGACACGAGGAGAAAAAGGACACGAGGAGAAAAAGGACACGAGGAGAAAAAGGACACGAGGA
>NC_056514.1:15185850-15189364 GCF_014905685.2 Nematolebias whitei
TTTTTTTCTGGGGGTTGCCAGATAGGGGCACAGACCACAGAAGGGTGTAACAGAATGTTACGTTATATGCGTGTATGAAATAGTTATTAACTTATGTATTATAGTATTATATTACTTAATAATGAAAATAGTTCATAACTAAGAAACATTTTTTTGTAAAAGTCCAACTTTATTATCAAATACAAATACATATATATGAAAAAAATTCTAAAAAATGCTCTCTGGTATTGTTCAGGGGGCCGGACCAAATATGGTCAGGGGCCGGATCTGGCCCGCGGGCCGTAGTTTGGGGACCACTGCTCTAAATTGTCCCTAGGTGTGAGTGAGAGTGAATGGTTGATTGTCTCGTTTGTCTCTATGTGTCCCTGTGATGGACTGTAGACCCGTCCAGGTGTCCTTGTGATGGACTGGAGACCTGTCCAGGGTGTCCCCCCACACTCTCACATTCGTGACTGCTAGATATGGGCACCAGTGATCCCTGCGACCTGAAAAAGAAGAAGCTGATAAAGATAATGGATGGATAGATGAATTCCGCAGCATGACATTCATTTGACCTTATAAAGTAAGTTGTTTATTGTCGATATAAAACAGTTGCTAAGGTTTGCCAACTTTTACAGTCTGCTTTTGACATCACCCAGTCTGATTTGTTCCTTCTCAAACTTGTCCTAAATGCCGACAAAACCAAAGGGATGTTGTTTTCAAACAGGAAGTCGGTCCCAGCAGTTTTTACTTTGATTTGATCCTCAAACGGTGTTCCTATTGAGTTTGTCGATTCTTACAAATATTTGGGTATCTTGGTCAATCCGCATCTCTCTTTTAAGTTCTATGTGGAAAACTCGGTAAAGAAACTGAAAGTTAAACTGTGTTTCTTTTTTAAAAATAGATCTTGTCTAACTCTGAATGCTAGGAAACGCCTTGTAACTGTGACTTTCCTTCCCTCCATTGATTACAGTGACATTATCTATATGAACGTTCCTACAAGAACCCTGCAGATGTTGGATGCTGTCTATCATGGTGCACTAAGATTCATAACTGGCTGTGATTATCGTACCCACCCCTGCACCCGGTATTCACTGATTAACTGGACATCTTTAACTTCACACAGACTCTCCCACTGGTACGTTTTCATCTTTAAATCACTTCTTGGTCTGCTGCCTTCTTACATCTCCTCCTACATGTCTCTGCGTGAGTGCAGCTACAGCGTGCGCTCTCAGGACATTATTACCTGCAGTGTTCCCTCAGTGCAGACTGAACCAAGCAAAAGGGCCTTCTCCTACTCCGCTCCTGTTTCCTGGAATATCTTGTAAAAAAATCTGAAGTTCTCGACTTTGACCTCTCTAAGTGGTTTTAAACATCTGTTAAGTTCCTGGCAAAAACCAATGCAGACCTGTTCCTGTTTTTAGTTTTCTACACCGCCTTACAACCTAGCTGTTTTTCTTTCTTTTTTGTTTGTTTCAGTTTTAATGCCTTTTTATTTCACTTGTTCTTGTCAATTTGTATGCTTCTTTTTATGATTGTCCACTCTTGTCATCACTCTTTGTTAGAATCAGGTCTCTCTTGTAAATGAGTCCCCGGGACTCAATGGGATTAACCTGTATAAATAAAGGTTGAATGAATGTTTGAAATGTTGTTCAACCAGGTGGACATTGCGACACAGTTGAATTAAAACCTACAGTCTAGCAGTTTTTTGTCACAGTAATGAGGAGAGCAAACACCAACACACTTCAACAACTTTTGTGAAGCTTTTCAATTTGAACCATGGAAGACAGGTGAATGTGAGGGTTCTAACAACCCAGGCATTTTCATTAACTTGGTAGTAAAGATAAACAAGCTATTTATGGAGCACCATAAAAACAGTATTATATTTGAAGTGCTCAACAAAATGTACAAAGAACAAACCTCTGGACTACGTGTTAACAAACATCAAAAGACGTATAACGGAGGGGGTCTATTTGTAACCATCTAAACGAATGCGGCCGCTGACAGCCCAGAGAGAGCGTGTGAAGATATATTGACTTGTAGGGCAAAAATAATTGGAAAAAAATATTTTTTTTTCTTTCACTTTCTGTTGTGAATGTGACATCTGACTCAACTGACCAGACTTTTTATGATGATGACGTGGAAAAACTCTTTGCTTAGAACTATAATTGAGCCAGTTTTTGGGTGGAAAGTATTGATGAGCATTTTAAGCAAAAACACTCTGTATTTGTTTGTTAATTATTCGTCTTTTCTTCAAATATTCTTTCTCCACTTCCTCATGTTCACACAATTGAATTTAAGAAAATTTTACTTTCACCAAGTGCTGAAAACAGCTGCTTTAAACACCCCTAATGAAACAGAGAGGTGTCCTGCTGCTAATCCTGCTAGTTGGCACCTTTATTTTGTCCCCCGTCACGGAGTGAAGAGGGGGAGTTGGAAACTGTTCATGCATGCTGTGCACTGAATAACTTGAAAAATAAGTGAGGTACCAACCTCCATTTTGTTGTGCAGTTGCATCAATGTAAGAAAAATTCCTTCTGATATTGGGTTGCCACATCAAAATCCATCAGCCTAATGACTGATCGTTAGTGCCCTGATGGCTGTTTGCTATTCACAGAGGACTGAGACTAGCAATAACAGCATTGTAAGAGGGGAACAGTTGAACACTGAGGCCTCTGTCCCTGTATAAAGATGAAAGAGTTATCTTCACAAAGATGGCTTCCTTCACTCCTCTCTCAAACCAGCCTTCCTATCAAGGATATGCACATCTTCATGTTATTGCTATGTTCATTCATAACTATCAGTGGTGGAGAAAGTACTTAAACAATGTACTTAAGTAAAAGTACAAATACACAGACAAAAAGTTACTTAAGTAAAAGTCAAAGTACCAGATTATTATTTTACTTAAGTAAAAGTAAGAAAGTACAAGCTTTTAAAACTACTTAAGTATTAAAAGTAAAAGTACTTGCCGACTGTATTATCTAACGGCTTATATAATGTCATTAAGTGTACCTATCGTATTTAGTTTGAATAAATCAGTAATGTGCAATTTTAATGAGCAATGCTGCAGATAAAGCATGTTTTTATTGTGTTTACTCTCTGTGACAGTTTAGATTTAGATAAAATCTTATTCTATGCATCAGAATTTCAGGGATGACCAGAAGGGTTAAATGTAATTAGGCAAAATGAGAGGAATTATAATACCTTTGAAATGTTTTATTTAATTCAAAATAAACACATTCAAAAGAAAATTGTTTCCCTGAAAAAGGGACTTTAAACTGACCTAACAAACATCAAGCGATTTGGAAACATCTAGTCTTCCATCCTGACAAAACATGAACTTCACTTTTTTGAAAGCTATTTTGAGAGAACTCTTAACAGAAAAGGGCTGAGGAAATACAATCAAGGAAGGGGAGTCCAACTTGGAACAGTCACAAAAAGTTCTGTAACCTCTGTATATGGGTGCGCCTGATCTGAATTAAACTGGTCCCCTCACATTCTTCAAATCAATCAAAATTGGTGTCAAACATGTGTG
>NC_056514.1:15189464-15195860 GCF_014905685.2 Nematolebias whitei
ATATATATATATATATATATGTATATATATATATATATATATATATATATATACATATATATGTATATATATGTATATATATATATGTATCGGTAAAGATGATGTGTGTATGTATGTGCGGAGCAGTCAGCAATCTTTCCTGTGTTCTCCTCAGATGCTCTTCTTGGTGCTCAGACAGTTGTACATTTCTTCTAAGTACAGTATTCCCTTGTTTATTGCGGGTGTGATATTCCACCCTGGCCCGCAGTAAGTGAAAATCTGTGAAATAGCAAGATTATCCATCCATCCATTTTCTTCCACTTATCTGGGGTAGGGTCGCGGGGGTAGTAGCCTAAGAAGGGAGGCCCAAACTTACCTCTCCCCAGCCACTTTGTCCAGCTCCTCCGGGGTAATTCTGAGGTGTTCCCAGGCCAGCCAAGAGACATAGTCCCTCCAGCGTGTCCTGGGTCTTCTTCTGGGTCTCCTCCTGGTGGGACGTGTCCGGAACACCTCACCAGGGAGGCATCCAGGAGGCATCCTAAACAGATGCGCGAGCCACCTCAACTTGCTCCTCTCGACGTGGAGAAGCAGCGGCTCTATTCTGTCCCTCCTGGATGATCGAGCTTCTCACCCTATCTCTAAGGAAGAGCCCAGACACCCTGCGGAGAAAACTCATTTTGGCTGCTTGTATCTGAGATCTCGTTCTTTCGGTCACAACCCAAAGCTCATAACCATAGATGAGGGTAGGAACGTAGATCGATCGGTAAATTGAGAGCTTTGCCTTTTGACTCAGCTCTCTCTTCACCACGACAGACCTGTACAGTGCCTACTTCACTGCAGACGATGCACCTATCCGCCTATCGATCTCACGCTCCATTTTTCCCTCATTCATGAACAAGACCCCAAGATACTTGAACTCTTCCACTTGGGGCAGGACCTCCTCCCTGACTTGGAGAAGGCACTCTACCCTTTTCCGGCTCAATACCATGGCCTCGGATTTGGAGGAACTGATCTTCATCCCGGCCGTGACGCACTCGGCTGTGAACCGCTCTAGCGAATGCTGTAGCTCACAATTTGATGAAGCCAACAGGACCACATCATCTGCAAAAAGCAGACGCAATCCTAAGGCCACCAAAATGGATCCCCTCAACATCTAGAAATTCTGTCCATAAAAGTTATGAACAAAATTGGTGACAAAGGGCAACCTTGGCGGAGTCCAACTCTCACCGGGAACGAGCCCGACTTACTGCCGGCAATGCGGACCACTGTCTGACACCGGTCATACAGGGACCTAACAGCCCGTATCAAAGGACCCGGTACCCCATACTCCCAGAGTTCCCCCCAGAGGGTTCCCCAAGGGACGCGGTCAAACGCCTTCTCCAAGTCCACAAAGCACATGTAGACCGGTTGGGCAAACTCCCACGCACCCTCCAGGACACTGCTGAAAGTGTAGAGCTGGTCCAGTTTTCCACGACCAGGACGAAAACCGCAAGATTATATTTATTTTAATATTTTTATATATATTAAGGCTTTATAAACCCTTCTCACAGTCATGTTATGTTCTAAATTCTTAAACCTGCATCATTTTAACAACATATGTACTGTATATGGAACTACTTAATTTTTACTCACCAGGCTCTGCAGAGCAGCCGCTGTTCAGTTCTGGTCCCACCCGAGTAATGAAAAAAGTCCCGGTGGGCTCTGGATGGAGTGCTAGACCTACGGCGACCCCTCTTGGAAGTCCTTGTGGGCTGGGTAGGATCTCTCGGGTTCACTGCTGAGTCTGGGGATCCGGTTCTGGTCTGGTTAATTGCAGCCAGCCCTTGAGTGCCAAAGCACATTTTGGGGGTGACCGGGCCTTTGGTATTCAGGCGCAGTGGTTGAGTGAGTCCATGTGTGGATGAAAATAGTCCCGATGGGCTACGGAAACAGCCCCGGACCTAGGGCGGCATGTCCACCATGCACGACCACCATTTAGCGTATTGCTTCTGTTTTTATGGTTATGTATAAAATAGTGTGTACGGACATGCAGGTCGAATACTGTTCATACATCCTGACAGACCAGATCTTTAAATCACAAATTAATAATAGTTATTAATAACCGCTCTGTGACTTTCTTCTGAATGAAAAAAACAAGTTTGGATCTAAAATTCTTTGTTCTAAGTGCCAGTTTTTTTACATTTTCAGGATTTTGGAACATTCTTGAAAATATACAAAGGACTATATTTGCCATTAATAAATGTACGTTTTGTTTGCTTTGTTTGTCACAGTTTTCCCAATAAAACAACACCTGTGTTACTTTTCATCTTGGGATGGGAGTCTGCGATGGAGTTGATCTGGGGGCAGTCTGCTCCTCAGATCATTAATGTTCTTGGCTTGCTTTTTGTGTATGAGTGTTTCTGTTCAGTGTCCTGAGATAACTTCTGTTGTGACTATAGAAATAAACTGACTTGAATTTACTTTTTAAATGTGTGTGGACATAGACCTTATCTCTGTGTCCCTGTGATGGACTTGTAACCTGTCCAGGGTGTCCCCCACCTCTCACACAGTGAGTGCTGGACATGGGCACCAGTGACCCCCTGCGACCCAAAAATGAAAGAAGCAGGTAACAGATAATGGATGGATGGATGGAATTTAATTTACTTTTTTAATGTATGTGTGTGGTGCATAGACCTTGTATATCGTGCCGATGGCGTTGAGGCTGCTGAATGTATCCACAAGAGTAGAGGGAAAACTTTAAAACAGAGTAGAAGTAGTTGTTAGGGAGACTGATACATTTGCATTTGCAGAATCATCAGCAAATGCATGGTCTCTGCTCTGTACAGCAAACATTTCTATTGTAAAGTATTCACTGTTTGGTTGAGAAAACAGGAATGTATCATGTTTGTAGAGTATTTCAGAACCCAGGATGCAGACTACTCGCAGTTCTCAGAGGTATAATAAAAAAATAATAATATTAACAATAAAAGCTGATGTGGCAGCAAAAAGTAAATATTCTCAAGAATACAAAAGGGAGCAAACATGGGAGATGCAAAGAACAGACAGGGAAGTAACACAATTAGAGTTTAAAGGAGCTCTAATGACAGACAATGACATGGCAGAGACAACAAGGATCAGGTGAGAGGAGCAGAACACAAGGGGAAAACTGAAAACCAAGAATCACAAGAAAGCAAAATAAAAGTATCATAAAACCACAGAATCCTCACAGATTGAACTAATTAATTGCTGTTCTGCAGAGTAAGGTTTAATGTGAGCTAAAGTAGCATTCAATCACCTCTCGGCATTTTTAAGAAATACTTGTTTTATAAGCCGATAGATATAAAAAACATATGTTTGGCTAGTCATTAGCATAACCTGATCAAAACACTTTGCCACTTTCCTCGTTCTCTGTAACTGATGTCACAGCTAAAAGGAACTATTTGTAACAATTTGACAGAACTTCATGTCAAAAATGGACAGATTAATTATTTAAGTGATTAACTTTCAGTTGAACAGTAAAATAAAATAAACAAAATAATGTTTTGATGTGCTTTAAAACATAATCTGACTTTTATTTTTATAGTGATAACGTAAGGTTTTCTTTCCAGTCAGCAATTTTCATGTGTTTTTATGGGGCTGAATTCAAGAAGAAGAAAAAACATCTAAATTTGAATGTAAGATGTTTCGTTTAGCCTCCAACAACAACAGGTGGTGATATTAAAAGAGCCAAATACCTTTCCTAATAGGAATAAAACTTCCAAAATGGCAGCAGCTAAACCGAACAAGCTCAGAGGTTTTTTATTTATTTTTTTTAAATAAAATGCTTTACAACATTTTTAGTGCTGCTGCTGATTTTAATTTATCACCCCTTCTCCCGTTGGAGCCACATTTCTCTGCAGCACATGCTGTTTTCCATTTGCAGCTACAGACAGAGAACAATGTTTTCAGGAGTGATTCAGAAGAAAACACGAGCGGACAGACCGCAGCCTGCCATCAAGTCAAACACATTCACACACCGGCAGTCAGGTGCTGGTCTGCACCACGTGCACGCTCAGAGGTGTTTATTGAACAATTTGCATGTACTTGAAGATTCCTCAGTCTCGACGTCATCTGATGAGTCAAATCTCTGAGCTCTGCAGGGACACGTGCACATCAGCTAACTGGACAAAGACAGTTGATACGTAAATGTTGCATTATTCCAGAGTTTGCAGCAGAATGTAAAAGCTGTGCTCAACTTCCCAAAGTGATAAAAAAAAAAAAAATCTAGTGGATCTATTTCATTTGCCACTTACTTCAGAGATTTATGGGGTCTAAAACTTAACAGGCTGAAACAAAATCACAAATTAACTGACATTAAGAGAAATTGTTTTGTTGTAGCCAGGGGCGATTCTAGAATCTGACCTTTAGACCCTGTACACACGTAGCTGGATATCAGGAAAACCGAATAGTTTATCATGCGGTGTGGCCTTTCATCCACACGTGAACTCCGGTTGATGTAACTATAAACGAATAATAACAAAAACTCCGACCAAAGTGGAGATTTGAGAAATCTCCTCTTTCGGGTTTGCGTGTGGACTTTCGGAACCGGAGATATGCGCATTATGTCTGCGACAGATGGTGCAGCGCGGCGCTGACGTCACATGTGCGACAATTGTTTTTGTTTGCCCATTCATTCGGAGGGAAGTTGTGGTTGCTTTGAAGGGTTGTGATTGGCTGATATACGTTTCACCTTTGCACTACACTGCCTCCTATGGGTTGGGCATATTCTTTACAACGCTCTGTGGTGAACATCACCGGGTTCATGTAGACGATCATTTTCTCTATCCGAACATGTATGTACGGCGATATTTTTTTGCGCAGATATTCGTTTTTTCAAACACCAGGCTACGTGTGTACAGGGTCTTAGGGGCGCGTAGCCCCCAGTGCTGACAGTGGCTCTTGGCTTGAACAATGCAGTGTCCATTGGCGTCAGAAGCATTTTTAAAGTGTGTGTGTGTGTGTGTGTGTGTGGGGGGGGGGGGTGTGTCTGGGTTTCCTCCCACAGAACATTTTGCATAAAGTAGATGCCATTTCCTGCATTCTGTATTTTAACAGGTTAAACATCTGTGTTGACTTACAAAAGTGAACACTTGATTCAATAACTGTTTTAAAGTGCATGTCACAACACATAGCATTAAGCTAGCAGCATGCAATACAGATGCTCTAGCTAAGATGCTACAGACATAGCGCTCTGCTTTACATTGCAAAACCTAATAAACACTTTGTACAAAATCAGTTTAGTTTTAACTGATCATAACAAAGACTAAACTTACACATCAAGAAGTTACAACATATATCTACATTTTAAACAAACAAAACAAAGAACTAGCTTCAAACATTAACCTTTAATTTAACCACTAAGCATACAATAAAATTATGGCCGAAAATGGAGGATTTACCTGCAGTTCATTCAACCTTTATTCATACAGGTTAGTTCCCACTGAGCATTGAGAACTCATTTACAAGAGAGACCTGTTCTCTGCAGTTACCTTCGTCCAGATGAACATGTGGTACTTCCTGTTTATAAATGTTGAATTCAGCTGCTCGTGAGGTCATCCGAAGGGCTTTATCATCTTTTACATTTTTCCACTCAGTTTAGGTTTTGGAAATGGAATAAACTGTATTCCACCCTCTAAACACTCAGGGTAATGTGTCTGAATTACATGTTCTCTACTGACTATCCGTTTTTTAATTTTGTTCAGATTTTTCATGAAATCCCTGACCTCAAAGTGTTCATAATGCAAAACCCCAACAATGCTATTGGTGGAAAAGAGGCTGGAGCTCCTGCAGGTAAGGGCTGTTGTACCTCCTGTTTACTCTGCTCACATATGATTGTGCAGCTACCCATCCAGGCTGTCACATTGTAAAGTTTGCAGATGGTACAGCGGTGGTGGGATGCATCACAAACAATGATGAGTCCAGCTACAGGCAAGAGGTGGAACACCTGGAGAGCTGGTGCAAAGAGAATAACCTTCACATCAATGTGAAGAAGACAAAGGAGATGATTGTGGACTTCAGAAGGAACAAAAACATCTACACCCCCCTGAACATAAGAGGATCTGCGGTGGAAGTGGTCTCCAGCTACAAGTACTTGGGTGTACACCTGAATGACAACCTCAGCTGGAGCAACAACACCACCAGCCTGATCAAGAAAGCTCATCAGAGACTCTACTTCCTCAGACGGCTGAGGCGAGCTGGTCTGGGAAGCTCAGTCCTCACCTCCTTCTACAGGTGTGCAGTGGAGAGCATCCTGTGCTCCAGCATCAATGTGTGGCATGGAGGCTGCACAGCTGCAGAAAGAAAAGCTTTGCAGAGAGTGGTGAAGGCTGCACAGAAATCTGTCAGAATCAGTCTCCCCACCATCACAGACATCTACACCTCTAGATGCAGGAAGAGGGC
>NC_056514.1:15195960-15203537 GCF_014905685.2 Nematolebias whitei
CTCCCCACCATCACAGACATCTACACCTCTAGATGCAGGAAGAGGGCCACCTGCATCATGAAGGACCCCACTCTCCCAGCACACACACTTTTTGCCCCACTCCCCTCAGGAAGGAGGTTAAGGAGCATTAAGTGTAGAACCACTAGACTGAGGAACAGCTTCTACCCTGAGGCTGTTAGACTCATG
Organism: Nematolebias whitei; assembly: GCF_014905685.2. NCBI lineage: Eukaryota > Metazoa > Chordata > Actinopteri > Cyprinodontiformes > Rivulidae > Nematolebias > Nematolebias whitei. Next base: position 15,196,147 of record NC_056514.1, read on the forward strand.
AATCTCTAACTAGAATAATCACTGTGAAAAACCATATCATGTTGCTGCTGATCTGTTTCATGTTGCTGCTGATCTGTTTCAGTGTTGATGTGTTCATGCATGCACATCTGCTCACAGACTCATGTTCATGTTTGTGCTGATGTTCAATGTTTTATGTTATGAGTGCTTAGTGTATATTTGGTTGATGTTTTTCTTAGTTCATATCTTAGATGTTATTACTGTTTTCTTATACATTTTATTGTTGGATGTAACTGGGACCCTGTGTACATAATTTCGCTCCACCACATGTACCACATGAGGTGCGAATGACAATAAAGAAACTCTGACTCTGACTCTGACCTTCTGGACAAATTGTGATTGCTGATTGGTCAGTTGCTGATGAGCCTGCAGGATTAATTAACAGGTGGCGTCCAGGATACAACTTGTGCAAAAAAAACAATAGATTTTTCCTGACCCATTTAAGAGTGACATAATTTATTCCAATTTTATTGAATATTTTGGTGAATCTAAGGTTTGAGAACTGTTTCCTTACAAAATCCTAATGATGTTTTCTTTATTTTTTCAGGGGTGCTGAGTCAGTTCAGGATTTACATTTATTTTATTTTATTGCGAAAAATCATCTTCTGACACTGAAGTCAACATTCCCTTCATTCAAAGTGACCTCCCTGCAAAGGAAAAATTCATTGTGGATAATACTTTGTATAGTAAATATATGAACATCACATGATTTCACAAGTTTTATTTAATGTAATTTTTGTAACTTTATATTTAATATTTTTGATATAGCCTATAATGAAATTATTTAAAATAAACACTTGAACAAATATATTATTGGTACTTTAATTTTTAAATTATTATTTTATTTAAGACATCCTATGCCAGATTTAATAAGCTATCTTTTAAAATACCAATTACCGTAAATATAATCAGGTCAGTTGGATGTTTTAATTAAATCAAGTCAAGGTTCTTTATCGTCATTCACATCTCATGTTGTACATGAGGCGGAACAAAATTGTGTACACAGGGTCCCAGTTACATCCATCAATAGCAAAAATATAAAGTGTAAAGAGAATCAGTAAGTAAGGATCTAAGATATAAACTAAGATATACACTAAAAGAATGCCCACCGGTACACTAAAAGATCTAAGATATATGCCAGTCGCTAATAGTGCAAAACAATACACCGAACAATAGTAGCACAATTCTCATAAGTTCTGTTCGGCTATAATTTACACACTTTAATGCACTAACATAAACTAAACTAACATAAACTAGGATTTATTCAAAGCATGCAAAAAACAAACAAACAAACAAACAAACAAACAAACAAACAAACACAACAACAACAACAACAACAACAAAACAGAAACAAGGCACCAAAAGTGAGAAAGAAAGAAATCTACAGCAGCATGTATCAGGATCTGACTGTTGCGTGTTCGAACCCACGTGCAGGAAGGGAATGAGGCTCCAGTAAATAAGTAAAAACAGTTTATTAATAAAATAAACAAAACAAAATGCTGACGAGGCAGCTAACTTACTTAAAGGAGGACACGAAGGGAGACAGGTCATGAAGCCTTAGGACAAGGACAATCCAGAGACACTGACAAGACACCAAGAGGCTGAATATATACAGACACAAACAAGGTGAAATGAGTGACACCTGCGGTGATTAGAATTAGACACAGGTGCAACAGTGCTGGAACACAGGAGGAGAAAAGCTGAGGGGTGACAGGCAAACATGAGGGAAAACACAACATGTAAGACAAGACCCCAGAAACCCTACAGCATGGTCCTATTGGTAGAGTGGTTCTGATGACAGTGAACTTCTCTTTGCATCATGGTCACGTTGGCACCATGGTACTGTTAGCGGTGCGGTTCTACTTTGTATTATTAGTTGCGTGGTCTTGTTAGCAGCATTAGCAGGTCTTGTTAGCAGGTCCCATCAGCAGCTTGATGACAACAAGGACTGCAGCAGCTGCCTCCCAGACTGCCCTCCAGAACCAGGTCTGTCAGATAGAGAACATCCAAGGTTCCCCCACAGAACCAAGCAGAGTCCACAGGATTCGGTCCAATCAGGTAGATGGAGGATCTTGTTAGCAGCATTAGCAGATTAGTCAGGGCCAGATTAGCAACCCCAGGGCCCCCTGGGCACTGACGCTCACAGGGCCCCCCTCTCTAACCCAACACCAATTATATATATATATATATATATATATATCCTACAGTTATCCAGGCAAAAGGAGCCCCAACTAAGTATACTAAGTATTAAGTGCTGTACATGCTCATACTTTTCTAAAAATCAATTTTTTTAATTGGTCTTAAGTAATATTCTAATTTTCCAAGATACTGAATTTGGGGTTTTCATTAGTTGTCAATTATAATCATCAACATTAAAAGAAATAAACCTTTGAAATATATCAGTCAGTGTAAAATAAATGAATATAATATACAAGTTTCACTTTTTGAATGGAATTACTGAAATAAATCAACTTTTTCATGATATTCTAATTTTATGACCAGCACCTGTATTATCTGCACAATCACAACAGTGTGGCCTACTCACTTCACAGAAAGCACAATGGCTCTGTAAGAGTAGCTCTTGCTGCAGCTCCATGATGGCCGCTAATCACCACCAGCTGACGATCATCTGCCTGATGAGTTCCCGTGCTACTTAAAACTGCAGTCAAGTTCTGCTCTGCACTGGAGAATTAATTCCATTCCTGTCGCCTTGGGTTCTGTCCTGGTTCGCTGTGGTTCTGTGCCTTGTCATTGTGCCTTGCCCTCCAGCCATTTGCCTGTCTTGCCCATCTGTCCTGGTAAACACACCTCTGGAGCCATTTGGATTTACAACAGTACCTCTCTGCCTCATCCAAACTGGACTCAGACAACGACCTGTATATAGTGTCCACTGTAAGTAATAAACACCATTCACTTTTTCTAAGCCCGAGTCTTGTGTCGTTCCGGGTCTCGTACTATCTGGGTTTCCTGAGTCACAACAGGCTCTAACCTTTAGAAGTTTTTTCTGGTCTTTTTTCATTTTTGTAGGCAGAATACAAATTTATGAACCTCAGAGAGTCCGTTGGCCGTTTGTTTACAAAGTGAAATGAACACAGAAACAGCATTTTGGGTGGTTTCTTCTGGGTCCGTGTTCAAAACACTGTTTGCTGTAGTCTTAGCTTGGTCTGGTTGTTCGTGCAGCCACGAACAGCAGGTACCTGATCCCCGTTAGGACATTTTAGTAAACAACGTTTAAACAAAAACAACGTTTGCGCTGATAAACTGAATGCAAATAACTTTACAAAAAAAACCTGCGGTACTGATACTTCTGGTGTCGGACTGGAAGTTTCTTGTAGAAACGTTTCTACAGGAAAGGCACCAGGAATAAGGTGAGATATGTGAATTTTAAGGGGATTGTGTTTTATTTTGAAAACCGTAAATTCGCTGCCCCATCGCAACCGTTATTGTGAGTATTTTCACCATCCTCCCTCACAGTGCTGTATCACATGAATGAGTGGAGTCAGAGTGCCCCGGTGTTTGTTGCGGGTTGCGGCAAAAACAATTCTGCCGGCAGAGGGCCCCCTCTGTACCAAGGGCCCCTGGTCACGTGCCCATATTGCCTGTATGGTAGAGCCAGCCTTGAGGTTAGCGGGTCTAGTTAGCAGGTTCCGTCAGCAGCTCGATGGTAACAATGACCGCAGCAGCTGCCCTCCCAGACAGCCCTCCAGAACCGGGTCTGGCAGATGGAGAACATCCGAGGTTCCCCCACGGAACCAAGTGGGTCCGTAGAGTTCGGTCCATGCAGGCAGATGGAGGATCTTGTTAGCAGCGTTAGCAGGTTTTGTCAGCAGGTCTTGTCAGCTGGGATTTAGGGGCTGGGAACTAAACCCCCAAACCTCTGATTGGAGGTATGATTTATATGTGTTCTTCATTTTTTTCTTGATTCTAACATCAGATACATTGAGATTTTATTTGTCAGTAAAACAATTGTTTCATGTATTTTTCTTAATGCAGGAGGGGAGCACGGTAGCTCAGTGGTCAGTGCTGCAAATTTATACTACTAAGTCTGCATGTTGGAGCCCATGTATGTAATAGTATTCCCTAAACCCGACCGTGCAATTTCAAGAGTAAATATTACGGTGGTGGCTTAGCTGGACAAGTGAATGACTGCTGACTCTTTATCATTAACTACATAACTAAAGAGACCATTTTATCAGGGTTACAAGTTCACATGGCAGAGAAAGCTCCACTCAAAGTAATGCAACTCAACACCAACAAATTACTGTGAATTAGCAGGAAGACAACAAGTCTGGGCGAAACTGTGCAGTGAGGAGGCAATAATGGGCTTAGGACTGGAGCCTGACCCGTCCAGTACGTCACCTGAATTAATGCTGAAAACCTTGACTGGTTAACTCACCATTGTCAAATCATGGATATATCCATCAGTCCAATAACTCTTGTATGGAGAAAATAGAATTCATGTGCTAGTGCTAAGAATATTAATCTTCCTATAATGCAATTACTTTGTATGTAAACCAGGCTGACCTGCACTGCTGACCTCCAGTCCCACCTCCTAATGTTCTTTGTTCTTTACACCAGTGTCCTCCAAGGCTTGCTAAATGTCACATACTTAATTCCAAGCTTGAGTTTTATTATTATTGTTTTGCATCTACTTAGTAATGATAATCACTAATAAGGATACCATTATAAGTGAGAACTTTAAATTATTCTCAAACATTTCCCTGCATCATGTGAGTCTTTGGACACACTACTGCTAATATGCCTCCTAAGAATGTCAGCCACAAATCAAGAGTTTGTGCCTAGAATCTTAAAATGTATGTATGTATGTATGTTTTATTTATTCATTTCATTTCATCCAAACAACAAATATAATACAATTTAAAGAAAAGAAAAAAGATATACAATCACCGAAATAAAATGAAAGGCAGCAGAAGAAGAATGAATTCTTATAATATCTGCCCCTTGTCCCCAAAATATATTCCAAACAAAATTACTATACAAAAGCAAGATGAATATAAGATCAACTGTAAACAATTTTTATGAACTCACATTATACTTAATATTTTTTAAAAAAACAAATTTTTATCATCCTCTTGAATATGTACATAGTTTTGGCATTTTTAATATCAACCTCCAGATCATTCCACAATCTAATACCCTGAGATCTAGTGGATCGCATCTTCAGACTGGTGCGACACCACGGCTTCACAAACATCTCCATTCCCTTAAGATAATAATTACTTTCTCTTTTAACAAATTTCCCTTGAATGTTAGTAGGTAGTATGTTTTTGTTGGCCCCATACATAAACAGTAAGATATTGTAATCAACCAAGTCATAAAATTTTAATAACTTTAGCTGATGAAACAATATTTGACGGATGGTTATAATCTTTTCTGGTAATAATTCTTATGGCTCTTTTCTGTAAAATAAAAATTGGATTTGTAATTGTTTTACATGCTTTACCCCAGACTTCAATACAGTAAATTAAATGTGGAACAATAATGGCATTATACAATAGAAACATTGCTTTATCATTGAATAACTCTCTAACTTTGTACATTACTGCAATCGATTTAGCTATTTTAGTTCTTAAGTTTTTTTACGTGAGATCTCCATGTTAGTTTTTCATCAATGAAACAACACATTGTTGTTTTCATCAACACCCAGAAATTTCACCTCATTGACTCTATTAATTTCAATTCCATCGACTCTAAATGGAGTATCAAGCACTTTCTTGTTATTACTAAAAATCATATAATTTGTTTTATCAACATTTAAAGATAATTTGTTTAGTTTAAACCAATTTTGTATTTTCACAAATTCTGTTTGTGCCGTCTTCAGCATTTGCACAACATTTTCACCCACACAAAGAAAAGTAGTATCATCTGCAAACAAAATACGTTTAAAAAATCCAGTCACATTTACCAGGTCATTCACATATAAAATAAATAGCTTATGTCCAAGTATAGAGCCTTGAGGCACTCCACATGTAATATTACAGAATTCAGATTTTACATCATTTATTTGAACAAATTGTTTCCTTTTTTCTAGATAACTAGATACCCACTGCAATGCATGCCCTCTAATTCCATATTTATTTAGTTTTTTGAGAAGAATATTGTGATCAATAGTATCAAATGCTTTCTTTAGATCAACATAAATACTAATACAATATTTTTTTTGATCCACAGCAGTCGTTATCTGTTCCATTAAATCCATGAGTGCCATTGACGCAGAATTTTTAGGTCTAAACCCATATTGACTATTACTTAATATATTTTGCTTATTGATAAATTCATCTAATCTAGTGACAAATAATTTCTCTAAAATCTTCGAAAATTGTGGCAACAACGATATTGGCCTGTAATTATTAAACACACGTTTCTCTCCACTCTTATATAATGGTATTACCTTGGCTATTTTCATGTTATTTGGAAATACCCCTGTTGAAAAAGATAAATTGCATATATATGTAAATGGCTCAATAACATAACTCATAATATTCTTTACCAGCATCATATCCATGTCCATCCAGTCTTTTGATTTTTTATCTGCAAGATGTTTTACGATAGTCATAATTTCTTCTTTATCAGTTCCCCCAAGAAAAAAACTGTTTGTGTAATCTGTAACCGTATGGTTTACATTTTTATCTATATTTGGGATTTTTGCTGCCAGACTTGGGTCAATATTCACAAAATGTTCATTGAATCCATTAGCGATTTCATTTTGGTCGTAAATGTCTTTGTCATCTTTTACAAAATATTGTGGAATGCTCGATTTTGTTTTATGATTATTCAGAACACTGTTCATTATTTGCCATGTTGCCCTCATATTACCATTACTTTGGTCTAATAATTCACTGTATTATTTCTTTTTATGCTTTCTTATAATCCCTACCGGCAGCACGGTGGCGCAACTGGTAGAGCTGCTGCCTCTCAGCGAGCAGGTCCCTGGTTCAATCCCCGGTCCAGGAGCCTTTCTGGGTGGAGTTTGCATGTTCTCTCCGTGCATGCGTGGGTTTTCTCCGGGTACTCCGGTTTCCTCCCACAGTCCAAAAACATGCATGTTAGGCTGATTGGTAACTCTAAATTGTCCCTAGGTGTGAGTGAGAGAGTGAATGGTTGTTTGTCTCTATGTGTCCCTGTGACGAACTTGCGACCCGTCCAGGGTGTACCCCGCCCCTCGCACAGTGATTGCTGGACATGGGCACCAGCAACCCCCGTGACCCAAAAATGGAATAAGCGGGTAAAGAAAATGGATGGATGGATGGATGGATAATCCCTACCAATTTATTTTTATAATTTTTATATCTCTGTTCTGCTTCGTTTGTTCTTAATTTCAGAAAGTTTGAGTATAAGTAGTTCTTTTTTTT
>NC_056514.1:15203637-15209507 GCF_014905685.2 Nematolebias whitei
CCAGGAAGACAAGGAGAGACTCAGGAGACCCAAGGAAGCGTACCCAACGAAGACAACCCGACGAAGAACAAGACAGAATAGGACAGCTTAAATACAGGGAGAAGACGAGACATGATGACAAACAGCTGGGACGAGACACAGGTGGCAACAATGGAAACTAATGAGGGAGCACGAGGGAAACAGACACCGGGCCACAGAAAAGTAACATCCTTACAGAGAGAGAGAGAGAGAAAGAGAATTTAAGAAACATTCCAGTCTGTCGAGCTTCCCAACTTTAATCCAAAGTTACATCAAATGTGGGAAAACCTGACAAAGAACAGCTGTAACCTTGGCGACAAGTTATATAGATATATGGATATATAAATATATTTAGATCTAAGAATATAGATGACGATATAGCTGGAAGGTTATATTACTGTATATTGCGATTATTGTCAGTGTCAGGGGAATGTGCATTATTTGCACTAACCATGCTTCATAATTTTATTGTTCTTTGTTGTGATTGTGAATTATATTAAAATCTTCTATGTAATAAGCAGCCTTGGTGTAAATAGTCAGTAAAGGACAGCCAGAGACATTTTTTAACTATCCTCAAGCTGATTGATATGATTACAGTGATGCAAATTCAAAGAGTCCTTGGAAGCTGTCAGAGCTTATAGATACCTCTTCCTTGTGTCTGTGGCTCGGCATGAAAGGGGAGGAGATGGAAGAGATGGAGATGTAAGTTCTACAAAACTGATTTTTTTTCTGTTCAGGAAGTCAAAATGGGTCATAATCTCAGACATGTGAAAGCATTGATAAGTATGAACTTGTATATGCATTGATCTTCTGTGATTGCTGGCTGTTCTTCAAAGCATCGTAATAAATCTGATGACACCTACACCTGGTTGTTTTGGGAATTTCTTTTTTCCACCACAGTCAGTTTGATGAGCTGATCCAAATGTTTCAGAGTCCAGCAAAAAGCTGTAATTACATTAAACTAAAAACATGTTGTCTTAATCAGTTCATATTTTCAAACTATACAATATTAATTAAACGGAATAGGGAAAAAAAAGTGACTAATAAACTGGACACTGATGCCATCACCAATCACACTTATTTCTGATCTAATTTTCTGACTTTGTGAATAAAAAAAATGACTGTATCCTTTACATACTAAATTTCTAATTTAGCCTGACCTTTTCAACATAGAGATGGGATCATTTTTATGTGCAAGTCTTTTTAAAGAAGTATCTAAACACATTATTATTGTGCAATTACTGGGCAAAACTGTCATTGGGAAGTTCAAGTTCAAGTGGGTTTATTGTCATTTTATTGCATGTGGTACATGAGGTGGAATGAAATTATGTACTCAGGGTCCCAGTTACAGTACATCCAAAAATAGCTAAAATATAAAGTGTAAAAAGAAACAGTAAATAAGGATCTAAGATATACACTACACAAATGCCAAACAGTAAGCTAAACGATCTAAGATATACGCTAACCACTAATAATGTAAAACAATACGGCATAAGAACAGCAGCCTGAACATGTTGTCAGCTACATTATACCTGCATACTTATGATTTTAGCTTGGTGGATTTCAAGTCGATATGTGAGACACATGAAATACTTTTTATAGTATTATCTGTTTCTAGGAAGTTGAGATGAGCAGCACGAGATACATAATTTCCAAAGAAAAAATATACAGTAATTAAAACACAGGTCTTTAAAGAGCATAAAGGAATAAAGAATAATTGATCATTGATGCTGATTAAATGCCTCCTGGTAGAACTGGAAGAACAGGTTTCCCTCAGAGCACTCTGTGGAAGACTAAATAAATTGAACTTTGAGTTCATAAAATGTCAAAAACCCAGTTATTTCTATGAGAACATTTTGTTGTTTCCAATTAAGATTTGGGAAAATAGCTTTTCACACCAAACATTGTTTGCACAAAACATTTTGATATTTCTGTTCTTCAATTGAAACATATTAGACTCAAGTGTAACGATTTGTAAGTAGATGGCTGTTTGAGTTACTTGAAAAGACTGCAGCCCAGCATTTTTTCTGGATTAATCTGTAAGAACAGATGTTCTGACGGCATGCGGAGCTGTAATGCTGCCAGCTTTGATTATTTGATTACAAGACCCTGTGTGGAGTTTGGAGAAATCAAGATAAACTGAACCGTTTAATCCTGGATATGTTTCATGTCTCTTCTCTGGTAGTGCAAATGACACTATTTTACTCACCTTGCACCATCCTCAGTCAGGACATCTCCTGGATATTTTCCATAATGTTGTGAAATGCTTCTTAAGAAGCCCTGCAACATCAATCATGAGGTGTTGGACCCACCAGAGAGTCACTGCTGCTTTCAAATAAAAATACAACAATTCATAAAAGAGAAAGAAATGCACATGGATCAGGAGGACACAGTGTCATCTTCCCTGTGAGTTGATAATTGACAGCTGCATTTATTTTAGCTCTGAAGAAAAAACTCTTGGGATGGAGGGGGTGGGCCAAATACACAGTACATACAGTACAGTAAATAATGTTTGAAGGTTGAGCTGCAGTAGGTTCCTGGTATGAAAAGAGGTTTAGTGATGGTAGCATCTAAAAAAACAACATAAAGAGGAAATCCATGAGTTTTATTACTGCATATGACAATTTTTATATTGACCCAAGATATATTTTTCTTATCAAACATTAATGGACAGATCAGAACCTTTGACTTGCACTTCCCATGCATGTGTTGGTTTTCTCAATACACTTCAATTTCCTTCCACAGTCCAAAATCATACGTTTTTATCCTTCTTTTGGCTGCTCCCTTCTTCATTGTAGCCAAACTGAACTACCTTGCATAAAGATTTAGCAATTGATTTTTGTTTGTTTTTATTTTATTTTTTAATGCTGGATGTCCTTCTTGACACAACCACAGACCGCCGAGCTGCCACAGCCCTCTGTGTGGAGCAGAAAGCTGCTATCTAGGGTGCCCAGGGGAGCTCACCAGAGAGGGACAAATGAGGGTAGAGGCAGGTGTGGGTGTTTCACCTTTCCCACCCACATTTTTATGTTGTCAGTACGGGGAGTTGAACCGGCAACCTGCAGATCTACCTTCTCTAATTTCTGCGCCACCACTCCCCCACATGCTACTGGTAATTGGCTACTCTTAATTGTCACTGTACAGGTCCTTCTAAAAAAATTAGCATATTGTGATAAAGGTCATTATTTTTCATAATGTAATGATAAAAATGAAACTTTCATATATTTCAGATTCATTGCACACCAACTGAAATATTTCATGTCTTTAATTGTTTTAATACTGATGATTATGGCATACAGCTCATGAAAACCCAAAATGCCTGTCCCAAAAAATTTGCATATTTCATCCCACCAATGAAAGACAAGTGTTTTTAATACAAAAAACGCCAACCTTCAAATAATCATGTTCAGTTATGCACTCAATACTTGGTCGGGAATCCTTTTGCATGAATGACTGCTTCAATGTGGCGTGGCATGGAGGCAATCAGCCTGTGGCACTGCTGAGGTGTTATGGAGGCCCAGGATGCTTCGATAGCGGCCTTAAGCTCATCCAGAGTGTTGGGTCTTGCGTCTCTCAACTTTCTCTTCACAATATCCCACAGGTTCTCTATGGGGTTCAGATCAGGAGAGTTGGCAGGCCAATTGAGCACAGTAATACCATGGTCAGTAAACCATTTACCAGTGGTTTTGGCACTGTGAGCTGGTGCCAGGTCGTGCTGAAAAATGAAATCTTCATCTCCATAAAGCTTTTCAGCAGATGGAAGCATGAAGTGCTCCAAAATCTCCTGATAGCTAGCTGCATTGACCCTGCCCTTGATAAAACACAGTGGACCAACACCAGCAGCTGACATGGCACCCCAGACCATCACTGACTGTGGGTGCTTCACACTGGACTTCTGGCATTTTGGCATTTCCTTCTCCCCAGTCTTCCTCCAGACTCTGGCACCTTGATTTCCGAATGACATGCAAAATTTGCTTTCATCCGAAAAAAGTACTTGGGACCACTGAGCAACAGTCCAGTGCTGCTTCTCTGTAGCCCAGGTCAGGCGCTTCTGCCGCTGTTTCTGGTTCAAAAGTGGCTTGACCTGGGGAATGCAGCACCTGTAGCCCATTTCCTGCACACGCCTGTGCATGGTGGCTCTGGATGTTTCTACTCCAGACTCAGTCCACCACTTCCGCAGGTGCCCCAAGGTCTGGAATCGGCCCTTCTCCACAATCCTCCTCAGGGTCCGGTCACCTCTTCTCATTGTGCAGAGTTTTCTGCCACACTTTTCCCTTCCCACAGACTTCCCACTGAGGTGCCTTGATACAGCACTCTGGGAACAGCCTATTCATTCAGCAATTTCTTTCTGTGTCTTACCCTCTTGCTTGAGGGTGTCAATGATGGCCTTCTGGACAGCAGTCAGGTCGGCAGTCTTACCCATGATTGTGGTTTTGAGTAATGAACAAGGCTGGGAGTTTTTAAAAGCCTCAGGAATATTTTGCAGGTGTTTAGAGTTACGTCGTTGATTCAGATGGTTAGGTTAATAACTTGTTTAGAGAACCTTTTCATGATATGCTAATTTTTTGGGAAAGGCATTTTGGGTTTTCATGAGCTGTATGCCATAATCATCAGTATTAAAACAATTAAAGACCTGAAATATTTCAGTTGGTGTGCAATGAATCTGAAATATATGAAAGTTTCTTTTTTATCATTACATTATGGAAAATAATGACTTTTATCACAATATGCTAATTTTTTGAGAAGGACCTGTATATGTACGGTTGTTTGTCTCGCTCTCATTGGAGGCCATGTGATGGACTAGCACTCTCTGGGCTTGATCTTGTTTTAATTTAACATCTAACAGCCTAACATGATTTCTGGCCATTACCGGTATGTTTGGTAGGCATCCATGAAAGGGTGACAGCAAAGGTCGGAGCATGAGGATCTGTCTGTTTTGTGTCTTGTGACCACTTTTGTTTTTCTGTTCTCCCTTGTGTTGTCAACTCCTGCTGCACCTGTTCCTCATTGTCTTCTGCCAGGTGTTTGTAATTGTTTCCTTGTTAGCATCACTTTTTATTCTAGGTTTCTGTGTTCCCTTGTTGTCTGGGCATTAATTGTGTCTGGTCTGGATCCTTGTTCTTGTCTTCCCTCGTGTCTCCACATCCGTTATGTAAGTTTTGCAGCCATGTCAGCTTTTGTTTTCAAGTAATAAATATAATTTCTTATTTTACCTTTTGTGTTTCCCCATGTCTGCCTGCACTTTGGGCTCTACTACCATCAGCTTACGAGACTGGGGAACAGTTTACAAGAACCACAGGTGGAAATTCCACCTGTTAGTACACAGGGAGTTTTGTAAAAGCAATTTTTGCTGGGTTCCTTAAGGTAAGGTCTAATGTACAGTTGTAAAATGGGGCCTGTTCAAATCCCGGCCGGGGCCCTTTCTGGGTGGAGTTTGCATGTTCTCTCCATGCATGCATGGGTTTTCTCTGGGTACTCCGGTTTCCACCCACAGACCAAAAAACATGCATGTTAGGCATGGGTCCCTTGGTTCCATCTTCTGTATGTCCTCAGTGGAGATTATTTCCAGCCTTTGGAAGCTCTCCAGATTTCTCTGTTACTCGTGGAATCATTGTTCTCTGTCTATTGTGCGTTTGTGTTGTGCAAAATGACACTGCTCCCTGTGAATTTGGAAATCTCTTCATAAAAGTCTCTTTGAATTTGACAATGGATCTGCATCCTGCCTCCTATTTTCAGTTGAGAACCTCCAGATGTCATACTACCAATAAAGACAAAGACAAAACAGCCATTCTTGCGCACAATCATTAAAAGAAAAAACAATTATATATATATATATATATACATATATATAT
>NC_056514.1:15209607-15215001 GCF_014905685.2 Nematolebias whitei
TCCAAAAAAGTTGGGACACTAAACAAATTGTGAATAAAATCTGAATGCAATGATGTGGAGATGGCAAATGTCAATATTTTATTCGTAATATAATATAGATGATAGATCAAAAGTTTAATCTGAGTAAATGGAACATTTTAAAGGAAAAATATTTTGATTCAAAATTTCACAGTGTCAACAAATCCCAAAAAAGTTGGGACAAGTAGCAATAAGTGGCTGGAAAAAGGAAATTGAGCGTTTAACGAACAGCTGGAAGACCAATTAACACTAATTAGGTCAATTGACAACATGATTGGGTATAAAAAGAGCTTCTCAGAGTGTCAGTGTCTCACAGAAGCCAAGATGGTAAGAGGATCACCAATTCCACCACTGTTGCGCAGAAAGATAGTGCAGCAATACCAGAATGGTGTTACCCAGCGTAAAATAGCAAATACTTTTAAGTTATCATCATCAACTGTGCATAACATCATCAAAAGATTCAGAGAATCTGGAACAATCGCTGTGTGTAAGGGTCAAGGCCGTAAAACTCTACTGGATGCTCGTGATCTACGGGCCCTTAAACGTCACTGCACCTCAAACAGGAATGCCACTGTCAAGATAATAACAGAATGGGCTCAGGAATACTTCCAGAAAGCATTTTCAGTGAACACAATCCACCGTGCCATCCGCTGTTGCCAGCTGAAACTCTACAGTGCAAAAAGGAAGCCATTTCTAAGCAAGCTCCACAAGCTCAGACATTTGCACTGGGCCAGGGGTCATTTAAAATGGAGTGTGGCAAAATGGAAGACTGTTCTGTGGTCAGATGAGTCACGATTTGAAGTTCTTTATGGAACACTGGGATGCCATGTCATCCGGACCAGAGAGGACAAGGATAGCCCAAGTTGTTATCAACGCTCCATTCAGAAGCCTGCATCACTGATGGTATGGGGTTGCATGAGTGCTTGTGGCATGGACAGCTTGCATGTCTGGAAAGACACCATTAATGCAGAGAACTATGTTCAGGTTCTAGAACAACATATGCTCCCATCTAGACGTCATCTCTTTCAGGGAAGACCCTGCATTTTTCAACACGATAATGCCAGACCACATTCTGCAGCAATCACAACATCATGGCTACGTAGGAGAAGGATCCAGGTACTGAAATGGCCAGCCTGCAGTCCAGATCTTTCACCTATAGAGAACATTTGGCGCATCATAAAGAGGAAGGTGCAACAATGAAGGCCCAAGACGATTGAACAGTTAGAGGCCTGTATTAGACATGAATGGGAGAGCATTCCTATTTCTAAACTTGAGAAACTGGTCTCCTCTGTCCCCAGACGTCTGTTGAGTGCTGTAAGAAGAAGGGGGGATGCCACACAGTGGTTAAAACGGACTTGTCCAACTTTTTTGGGATTTGTTGACGCCATAAAATTTGGAAACAACAGATTTTTCCCTTAAAATTATACATTCTCTCAATTTAAACTTTTTTATCTGTGATTTGTGTTCTATTCTGAATAAAATATTAGATGTTGGCACCTCCACATCATTGCATTCAGTTTTTTTCACAATTTGTTTAGTGTCCCAACTTTTTTGGAATCCGGATTGTATATATCATAATCAGAATAAGCTTTATTATCATTGCACTGAGTAACAACGAGAACATGTACATGAAGTCATCCAGAAGATGGACATAGTGCACGAAGCTGCTACTATAACTAAGCACGGCCTTTCTTATCCTTTTTCAGAATAATAATCTTAGATAGGAAAAGGGAGAGAAACATGAGGGTAGATAGTGGTATTACAAAAAAGATATTTCACATCTTGTCTATCAGGACACCGTTTGAGAGGGTGCGATAGATTAAGCTTTTTGTCCTTGGTTACCCATGAACCAGAAGAAATTTGATAGTCTGCCCATTCCGAGGCCGTTGGAGTCAGATTCAGATAAGCTTTGATTGTTGATTTTCTTCAGGTAGACAGATTTTTTTCTTCAGCCTTGAGTCCATCTGGATGTTCTGGTTCCAAATTGGCCTAATTGTAGGAATCCATTCCACTGATCCATGCTATGAGTCTCCCTCAAGGTCAAACCCACCACTCTGACGAGTCCCAGAAGATGCAGGCGGCCTGCGATTCTCATAAATCACCTCCACCTTACGGTTTAGCTTGTAAATCAGCTGATTTTGAGCACTCATAACACAAACCAAACCTTCACACTGACTCGGAAGCTTTGTCATGGCCGAAACTGCTTCCGATGTCTTTTTCAATAGTCGATAAAACAGAGCCCCGCCGATGCCAAAAAGCAGAGTCCCTGCTATCATAATTCCAAATATGTAAATGTCTTCAACATCCTCCTGAGACAGGACTGAGAGGCACATCAGCTGCCACACTCCCCACGGGTTCATGACATACCCCACAGCGTCCGTCTCAGCTGGACACGCACGTTCTCCAGGACCTTGTCATTTCGTTGAAAAAATCTTATCAATAGAGTTGAACGTCCAGAATATCAAATCCATAATCTTAATTTACGTTCGGGAGATGTGGACCAGGCACTTCAGACACACAGAGAGCAGAATAGGAGGAAGGAAAAATGGGGAACGAAGACAGAAGTAGCTACCTCGATTGAGAGCCAGGGAGGAAAAATATATATATATATATGTATATATATATACATATGTATTCAAGCATATTGCTATCAATTTCTGGTCAATTTGTGGTACACAGGGGTGGCTGTGGCTGAGTGGTTAGAGCAGTCATCCTCCAATGCCAGAGTTGGGGGTTCAAATCCACCAGCAGTCACATGTCGAAGTGTCCCTGGGCAAGACACTGAACCCCTCATAGCCTCTGATGTGTGTCCATCAGTGTATGAATGTGATCTAAAGCACTGATTAGTTTCATTAGAATAATTTGTTCAATTAGCTTTCTAGTGATCTAGTAGAGTTCATTCAACCTTTATTTAGACAGGTAATCCCAAGAGTGCTGTATGAATGGGTAAACGAGGACACAGATTGTAGTGTAAAGCGCTTTGAGTGTCTTGAAATAAGATAGAAAGGCGCTATATAAGTACAGTCCATTTACCATTTACCATTGTAATCCTAGACCTTACTGTTGCTTTTGATACTGTTGACCACAGTATCCTAATATCATGGCTGGAACGGTGGGTTGGGATTACAGGTGCTGCATTAGAATGGTTCTGCTCATACCTGAGTGGCAGGAGTTTTTGTGTCAAGGTCGGTAATAATATATCCACCTCATTGCCTCTTTCTTGTGGGGTCCCATCGGATTCGATTCTTGGACCCCTTCTGTTCTCACTCTATTTGCTCCCACTGGGGTCCATCCTGAGGAAACATGGTCTTTCATTCCATTGTTATGCTGATGACTGCCAGATCTACCTGCCTGTGAAACCAGCAAGTGTTTGCTCCATTCACCCTCTGTTAAAATGTCTGGACGACATTAAGGTCTGGATGGTTTCAAATTTCTTAAGTTTTAACGATGAGAAGTGTTGTGGACCGTAGCCACGTCGTGTTCAAGACAGCTGAGACATCGCCCTCGGTATAAAAGATTTATTTGACAAACAGGGTTACAGGTATTCAGAGACAAACAATTACATTTGTAAAATATATGCATATATTTGGAGCATTAAAAGAACGAACCATCTCGGTCTGGTCTTCCCCAGAAATGCTCGCTGAGCGTGTGTCATTTCCGGCTTTTATCAAAGCTTGAGAAAGCTAGCTCTTCTGATTGGTTTAGCCCTTTGGTTGCCATGGTTACTGGTCTAGCCCGCCCCCTGAAGGATGTTAGTCTACATTCTACAGATAAAAAGTTTATGGCACACTGAAATCGGTTCTTTGTTTTAGCTCTGTTTCAGTTAACTTGATTATACCTTAGTGATACCAAATGATCTTGAGTTAAAATTGTTTTTTTCTAGGAATAAATAATAACTATTAATTATTAACTAACTCATGTTTATGTGTTCTTAATTTATCCCTCTGACTTATACTTGTGTTTTAGTTCAGTTGAAGTCACCCCACTTTACTGTGAAGATTAAACCTGTATTCTCTCCTCTAAACTGACCCATCATCAAACAATGGTTAAACGATTAAATGATAATTGTTATTATTAAGAGAGAACCTGAGGGATTTTATTTAGTCAAACTATATTAAGTCTAGATTAAAGAAATGTGTTCTAGCTTTATTTATGTTAATCAGTCTGCTATCTGGCATGATTTGATTGCTTGTAATATATCAAATGTGAACTTGTAAAATTATCATCAGCTGATATAAGATTATATGTAAAGGTAAAATAGTTAGAACTAGTAAACATTTTCTATAAATATAGTTCAACCCTGGAAGAAAGACACACACACACTTTGTATAACATGACATTTGAATGCTTGATAGGAAATATAAAAAGGTATAAAATATGAAATCCAACAGAAGACTGAAATTGTCTTTAGCCCTAGCTCAACTGCCGCCACTGATCCTGTCAACCTAGATTCTCTTCAGCCATATCTTAAGCATTCTGGTAAAAATCTCGGGATGGTTTTAGACTCTGACTTCAAGTTTGACAAACAAATCAACTCTGTTCTGCAGAAAAGCTTCTTCCAACTCAGACAGGTAGCTAAGCTCAAGCTAGTGTTGTCCAGACCCGACCTTGAGAAACTAGTCCACGTCTTTGTCACGACCCGATTGGACTATTGCAATGCACTCTATGCTGGGGTCAGCTAGGCCTCCATTTCATGTCTTCAGCTTGTCCAGAATGCTGCTGCTCGGCTTTTAACCGGAACTCGTAGGTCTGAACATATTACACCAGTTCTGTCCTCCCTTCACTGCCTCCCTGTTCGTACGAGGATAGTTTTTAAAATTCTTCTGTTGACCTTCAAATGCCTAAATGGCCTCGCACCCCTTTACCTCTCTGAACTTCTGGAACCTTACGTTCCCTCTCGGGCCCTGAGATCATCTGGTTAACTGTTTTTGGCTGTTCCAAAAACAAGACTGAAGCTCAGAGGAGATCGGGCTTTTTCAGTCATGGGCCCCAAACTCTGGAACAACTTGCCTCCCAACATCTGGGAGGCCACCTCCCTTCCTCAGTTCAAATCCCTGCTAAAAACACATTTGTTCTCGCAGGCATTTCACAAAGTGAAAATTGATTTAGTGCTTTTTGTTCTGTCATCCTATGTTTTAAATGCTTTTTATTAATTCTTCAGTTATTATTATTAGTGTATTGTATTTTCTTTCTTTAATTTTACTCCCATTGATTGTTGTTGTTAAGCACTTTGATAACAGGTTCTGTTTTAAATGTTCTCTATAAATAAAGTTGACTTGACTTGACTATATATACATATTCATATATATATATATATATATATATATATATATATATATATATATATATATATATATATATATATATATATATATT
>NC_056514.1:15215101-15232053 GCF_014905685.2 Nematolebias whitei
ATACCTGTATGTATGTATATATATTGCTCTCAATTTCCAAATCTATAGACGATTAATGAACTGAGAAGTGTGATGGAAACAAAAGTATTTATGTGCATTATTTATCTTTTCTTGACTTTTGGGCAGCACGGTGGATCAGATGGTAGAGCTGCAGCCTCTCAGGAAGAAGGTCGCCTGTTGAAATCCCAGCTGGTGGTCTTTCTGGGTGGAGTTTGCATGTTATCTCCATGCTGCGTGAGATTTCTTTGGATACTCCAGTTTCCTCACACAGACAAAAAAATATGCATGTTAGGCTGATTGGTAACTCTAAATTGTCCCTATACGAGAATGGGAGAGTGAATGGTTGTTTGTCTCGTTTGTCTCTTTGTGTCCCTGTGATGGACTTGCGACCTGTCCAGGGTGTCCCCCCCCCCCCCAAACACACACACAGTGACTGCTGGATAGGGACACCTGTGACCCCTGTGATCTGACAAGGAAGAAGCGGGTAAAGATGGATGGATGTGAACATTCGGGAAATTAGTTTTTGAAAATGACTCCATGAAATATTAAAGTTGAAGAGATCTATGCACAAACAAGGGTACGTTGTTAAGTTCATTGCAAAAATAATAAAGACAATGTTCCTGTTAAGTAATTTACATTTTATAATGTAGCTGTTTATGTTTTGTTCGTCTTTTATTTACTTTTCATTTGATATGCTTTTATATGAATGTTTATTGTTGTCTGTACCTCATCTGTGTTATTTTGTTAAAAACAGGTCTCTCTTGTAAATGAGTCCTCGTGACTCAGTAAGACTAACCTGTATAAATAAAGGTTGAATGAATGACTACACTGCATTACAGTTTCATTGAACTGTTAGGTATTTAAATAAGGCAGTTTATAAAAGTTATTTGTCTCTTGAGAAACATGAAAACAAAATTAAGAGTTCAAACTGCTGTGAGACAACAAATATAGCTGTAGATGTAATGTAGCCTTCACCGTCTAACCTTAATCTGTGTTGTATACGCACCTCGAATAGCAAACGACAAAAATATTTAGCTTGGCATTTTTCCAAGAGAGCAGATTATTTTGACAAAGAGAGCAGCACATTCCTGTTTTTGTCATTAATACCGACAGCATGATAACCATCTGTTACAGGCCAGCATTTTGTAAATATTTTGGCAGCTTCTTTATTAAATGCCACCAAAAAAGACATATTTTGT
Organism: Nematolebias whitei; assembly: GCF_014905685.2. Classification (NCBI taxonomy): domain Eukaryota; kingdom Metazoa; phylum Chordata; class Actinopteri; order Cyprinodontiformes; family Rivulidae; genus Nematolebias; species Nematolebias whitei. The sequence continues at coordinate 15,216,301 of NC_056514.1, forward strand.
TTAGAAAAAAAGCAAAAACTTTTTTTTTGTTTGTTTATGTGATACGATCATGTAATTGGCAAATTAGGCCAGGGTCATATACTGTTCCCTTTTCATAAAGTGAATTGTAAAATTTGGGCCAGATGTCCAAACAGACAAACTGTTGCTGGGAGAATTTTATATACAGTATGTTTATAAACATACAATAGATATGCAAAATCTCTATAAATATATAGTATATATTTAATTTCTTGCAAATTTTCTCAAATCTACACAGGGTCATATTTATACATACAAGGTCAAATGTAGGTGGTGCAGTTGGTAGAGCTGTTGCCTCTCAGCGAGAAGGTCGCCGGTTCAAATCCCGGCCAGGGGCCTTTCTGGGTGGAGTTTGCATGTTCTCTCCGTGCATGCGTGGGTTTTCTCCAGGTACTCCTGTTTCCTCCCACAGACCAAAAACATGCATGTTAGACTAATTGGTAACTCTAAATTGTCCCTAGGTGTGAGTGAGCGAGTGAATGGTTGTTTGTCTCGTTTATCTTTATGTGTCCCTGTGTTGAACTGGAGACCTGTCCTGGTGTCCCTGTGGTGGAATGGAGACCTATCCAGGTGTCCCTGTGATAAATGAACTGGAGACACTTGCCCCAGGCATTTCCTGCTGCTCACCTAATAACTTCTAAAGGAAGGCAAGAAACCAATGAATAGATAAAAGATAAATGTTGAAATTTCATGGGACATATAATGAAGCAACATCATGACTATATCGTAACAAAAATTATAATAGCAACATCTATTTCAGTGTCATTGGGGGGGTGGGGGTGGAGGTATAGCAATAGTGGTGACTCAAGCATTGTGACAAAGTGTAAAAGTTTAAGGTGTTCATTTACAATACATACAAGTACAAAACATATAGGGATGAAGAATAGCATCTTCATCACTGATCAGAAATTAACCTTAGAAATTGAGGTATGCATATGTCCACAGGGATTTTGCAAATGTTAAAAATTTTACTTTATTTTGGTGTTTCTTTTCTAGGATTGAAAAGCTTGAATCAAAATTTGGAGTCCAAGGAGGACAATATCAAGGCATTGCTGGAGAATGGGCAGGCAGGTAAGTGTTTAAGGTGTTTCATTTATTTGCAGATAAAGAAAAGTGACAAAGACCATTTAGACTGAGATCAGCAAATTCTTTGGGAGACCAGAAGCTCATGAGGAGGCGAGGTTCCTGTCATCAACACAATGGAGGGAATAACTAGCGATGACACTACAGGTAAGCACAAAAACAATACATTTGAGTAGCTCTAATGGAATACAATATATTGTAAACTGGGATAACTTGTTAACTGAGGTGACAGTACAGTCAGGCAGCAGATGATGGTCAGGTGAGATGGCTGGAAACAGGACATCAGATGAAAGCAGAAAGTGCCTTAGTGTTTCAGTCTGCCCACAGCTCCACCTAGAGGGAGAAGGAAAGGGAGTTAATAGAAAAGATAGGACAAAGGCCTAGGTCAGTGGTCAGGTTGAATCATTCTGTCAAACTAAATCAGAAGGAAGGTGTTTGGAGCAGCTGATAAGGTATGTCTCCTCACTGCAAGAACGTCATGAGTTCAACTTTGAGTAGTTGACTGCGGCGTTTTTGTTTGGACTTTAACATACACCTGGTCATTTACTGGAGATTCTAATAAAGATCTGAGTGTGTCCATAGTGTGCCTTTGTGTTGTCCATGTGATGTACTGTGACCTAGCTATGGTGTTGCAACCATAGCTAAGCGCAGAGGTGACAGGGCCTTCTCTGTAGCAGGACCAAGACTCTGGAACGAGTTACCTCTGCTTGTCAGACAGGCCCCCCTCCCGCTCGGTTTTCAAGTCCCGTTTAAAAACTCACTACTATTCAGTAGCTTTCAACACCAGATGATCTGTGTTTTGATCCTGTATGCTCCACACTGGTTCGTCATCATTATCTGCATCGTTTTTATGTCTATATTCTGATTTACTTCATTTTGTATTTTGCTTTGTGTGTTACCTGTTGTTTTGTCTGTACAGCACTTTGGTTGGCCTTGTAGCTGTTTTAAGTGCTTTATAAATAAAGTGGTATGGTATGGTATCCCTAATGGAAATGTTTTTTTTTTTTAATAAACATTTTATGTATAAAAAAATAATGTTTTTTACAAGTGAAGAATAAAAATAAATAAACGGTGCCGGCTTCATCCTGAAATCCTGTTCTCACTTTGACTTTATTGAATAATCTGTTAATTAAAGTTAACTCAGCTGAAAATTCATAAAAAGACTAAATTATTGGATCTCTCTGGAATATTTCCCTCAAACATGTTTAAAGAAGAGATACAGCCTTTTGTTCAACTTTATTCTAACCAATAGATGTACACATCACAAAACTAGAATTACACTTTAAATTAAAGCTTTAAATCAAAGCTAAACTTTAAATCAAAGCTCAAAATAATCTGTATACAAAAAAGCAAAACCACAATGAGTGCAAATACATCAAATAATGAAGAAAAATATAGAATTTTAAATATAACAAAGTCCATGCTCAATAATCCAGGTATACAATCCAACATTTTTCAGTCAGGTCATCTGGACAGTTTCTTTTTTGGTGCTGAAACGTTTTGCCTTCGGTCCGGAAGGCTTCATCAGTCAAAGAAACACACAATAAAATTGATTCTTCCTCCAACAACTTACTCCAAAGTGGAACAAACCAGTTCTGCTTGTGATAAGATGGTCTCTTTGGTACGCCCCCTCCTCCATTGCCAGCCCTCTTCCTTGTTGACAGTCTTGTCAAACTGGTTGAAAACAACAAAGTCCATGCTGGTTTGTTTTCATATATTTCAGATTCATTGCACACCAACTGAAATATTTCAGGTCTTTAATTGTTTTAATACTGATGATTATGGCATACAGCTCATGAAAACCCAAAATGCCTGTCCCAAAGAATTAGCATATCATGAAAAGGTTCTCTAAACAAGCTATTAACCTAACCATCTGAATCAACGACGTAACTCTAAACACATGCAAAAGATTCCTGAGGCTTTGAAAAACTCCCAGCCTTGTTCATTACTCAAAACCGCAATCATGTGTAAGACTGCCGACCTGACTGCTGTCCAGAAGGCCATCATTGACACACTCAAGCAAGAAGGTAAGACACAGAAAGAAATTGCTGAATGAATAGGCTGTTCCCAGAGTGCTGTATCAAGGCACCTCAGTGGGAAGTCTGTGGGAAGGGAAAAGTGTGGCAGAAAATGCTGCACAACGAGAAGAGGTGACCGGACCCTGAGGAGGATTGTGGAGAAGGGCCGATTCCAGACCTTGGGGGACCTGCGGAAGCAGTGGACTGAGTCTGGAGTAGAAACATCCAGAGCCACCGTGCACAGGCGTGTGTAGGAAATGGGCTACAGGTGCCGCATTCCCCAGGTCAAGCCACTTTTGAACCAGAAACAGCGGCAGAAGCGCCTGACCTGAGTGTTACGACCCGGCTCAGCTAGGAGAAGGGGAGGCAACATTAGAAACCCAGATGGAACAGGTTTGAATAAAAGTAATAATTTAATTGGTCAGTTTAAAACAAAATTTAACATTAACAAAAAGGAGGGGTACTTTCAAAATACAAATTACAATAAAGTTTTCACAACCAAGTCAATAACAAAATTAAGGTTAACCAAGTGAACGAATACTCAAACCAAATTTACAATGAGTCATAACAAAAAGTAAACAAGTAAGCCTTCTAACTGTTTTCAGGGGCTTACAAACAACACCAACTAACAACAGCAACTGCAGGGTTTAACTGTTGGCCAAAGCCAAACAATTCATGTCAAGAGACTCAAGTCCAAAGACACAGAAACCCATACTAATGGCGAGCTGCTCTAAACAACAGCCACCCTGAATGGCAGGAGAGCTGGGTTTAAATAAGCAGGCCTCTTCTGTGGTTGGAGGAGCAGGAGGTGAAGAAGCCAACCAGGATGCAGATTGATGTCCATTGGGGAGGATTCAGGAAGTGAAGCAGCCAATCCCAGATGGGCCACAGCACAGCTGAGTCAGCAATCAACCTGCAAACACTTTTGCTCAACCAAATGGCCTCAGGCCGTAACACTGGGCTACAGAGAAGCAGCACTGGACTGTTGCTCAGTGGTCCAAAGTACTTTTTTCGGATGAAAGCAAATTTTGCATGTCATTCGGAAATCAAGGTGCCAGAGTCTGGAGGAAGACTGGGTAGAAGGAAATGCCAAAATGCCAGAAGTCCAGTGTGAAGCACCCACAGTCAGTGATGGTCTGGGGTGCCATGTCAGCTGCTGGTGTTGGTCCACTGTGTTTTATCAAGCGCAGGGTCAATGCAGCTAGCTATCAGGAGATTTTGGAGCACTTCATGCTTCCGTCTGCTGAAAAGCTTTATGGAGATGAAGATTTAATTTTTCAGCACAACCTGGCACCTGCTCACAGTGCCAAAACCACTGGTAAATGGTTTACTGACCATGGTATTACTGTGCTCAATTGGCCTGCCAACTCTCCTAACCTGAACCCCATAGAGAACCTGTGGGATATTGTGAAGAGAAAGTTGAGAGACACAAGACCCAACACTCTGGAAGAGCTTAAGGCCGCTATCGAAGCATCCTGGGCCTCCATAACACCTCAGCAGTGCCACAGGCTGATTACCTCCATGCCACGCCGCATTGAAGCAGTCATTCATGCAAAAGGATTCCCAACCAAGTATCGAGTGCATAACTGAACATGATTATTTGAAGGTTGGCATTTTTTGTATTCATTGGTGGGATGAAATATGCTAATTTTTTGGGACAGGCATTTTGGGTTTTCATGAGATGTATGCCACAATCATCAGTATTAAAACAATTAAAGACCTGAAATATTTCAGTTGGTGTGCAATGAATCTGAAATATATGAAAGTTTCATTTTTATCATTACATTATGGAAAATAATGACCTTTATCACAATATGCTAATTTTTTGAGAAGGACCTGTAAATGGTGAGGGTTGTGTCAGGAATGGCATCCAATGTAAAACACTTTTGCCAAAACCATAATGCGAGTTCATCAAAGGGAAACCATACCAGATCGGTTGAGGCCCGGGTTAACAACGACTGCCACCAGTGCTGTTGACAAACAGGGTGCTGGCGGAAATTGTGCTACTGTTAGTTGAAGACCACGAGGAGGGAAACATGTCAGGAGACAGAGAGAGAAGAGGAACGTGAAGAATGTAGGACTGAGGGTTGCAACTTTAAATGTGGGAACAATGACGGGCAAAAGTAAAGAGATGGCTGACATGATACAGAGAAGAAAGGTATATGTTTTATGTGTCCAAGAGACCAAGTGGAAGGGCAGCAAGGCTCACAGCATTGGAGCAGGGTTAAAACTGTTTTACCATGGTGTGGATAGAAAGAGAAATGGAATAGGGGTGGTCCTGAAGGAGGGGTTGGTAAAGAATGTAGTAAATGGTAAATGGACTGTACTTATATAGCGCCTTTCTATCTTATTTCAAGATACTCAAAGCGCTTTACACTACAATCTGTGTCCTCATTTACCCATTCATACAGCACTCTACTAGATCTCTACAAAGCTAATTGAACAAATCATTCTAATGAGACTAATCAGTGCTTTAGATCACATTCATACACTGATGGGACACACATCAGAGGCTATGAGGGATTCAGTGTCTTGCCCAGGGACACTTCGACATGTGACTGCTGGTGGATTCGAAACCCCAACTCTCGCATTGGAGGACGACTGCTTTAACCACTCAGCCACAGCTGCCCCAGTAGTAGAGAGAAGAGAGTGTCAGATAGGGTGATGTGCCTGAAGGTAGAAGTAGAAGGTCTGATGCTAAACATTGTCAGTGGTTATGCTCCACAGGTTGGATGTGATGAGGAGGAGAAAGATACATTTTGGAAAGATCTGGATGAAGTGATAGAGCATATTCCCAGGGAGGAGGGAGTGGTGATCATATGCAGACCTGAATGGACATGTTGATGAAGGAAACAGAGGGTATGAGGAAGTGATGGGTAGGTTTGGTGTCAAGGAAAAAAAACAGGAAGGACAGATAGTGGTGGATTTTGCCAAGAGAATGGAAATGGCTATAGTCAATACCTATTTCCAAAAGAGGGAGGAACATAGAATGACCTATAAGAGTGGAGGAAGGAGTATGCAGGTCGACTACATTCTGTGTAGAAGAGGAAACCTGAGGGAGATTGGGGACTGTAAGGTCGTGGCAGGGAGAGCGTGGCCAGACGACATCGGATGGCTGTGTGTAGAATGACTGTTGTTGTGAAAATAGAAAAAGAGTAAAACCAGAGAAGAAGACCAAATGGTGGAAGCTGAAGAAGGAAGAATGTTGTGAGAAATTCAGAGAGGAGCTGTTAAAGGCTCTGGGTAGTAAGAAAGAGCTTCCAAATGACTGGGCTACTACAGCAACAGTAATTAGAGAGACAGGTAGGAAAGTACTTGGTGTGTCATCTGGACAGAGAATGGATGATAAGGAAACCTGGTGGTCGAATAGTGAAGTGCAGGACGCCGTTCAAAGAAAAAGTTTAGCCAATAAGAAATATGACAGTGAGAGGACTGAAGAGAGGAGACAGGAATATAAAGAGATGGGACTTAGAGCCTTGAGGGAAGTAGCTAAGGCAAAGCAGAGGGCGTACGATAAGTTGTATGGGAGACTGGACACTAAAGAGGGTGAGAAGGACTTGTACCAATTGGCAAGTCAGAGGGATCAGGCTGGAAAGGATGTGCAGCAGGTTATGCTTATTAAAGATAGAAATGGTAATGTTCTAACAAGTGAGGAGAGTGTGACGGGAAGATGGAAGGAGTACTTTGAGGAGCTAATGATTGAAGAGAATGAAAGAGAAAGAAGAGTAGAGGTCATAGAAGGTGATCGGCTGCAGCCTTCCATCCCTCCACGACCTGTACGTCTCCAGGACTGTGAGGCGAGCAGGTCGGATCACAGCTGACCCTGCTCACCCTGCACACGGACTGTTTGAACCACTCCCCTCAGGCAGGAGGCTTCGGTCCATTCGGACCAGAACCTCCCGCCATAAGAACAGTTTCTTCCCCTCTGCTGTTGGACTCCTGAACACTCATAATGCTACCTCATAATTTCTGCTTTGGTTACATTACATCTGTATTATAATTGAATACTCCATCTGTACTGTTCTCTAAGCTTTTTTATTGTTTTCTATTGTATGGGTGTACATATGGTTATGTTATGTTTTTAATTTTACTTTATTTGTGGGTGTACACAGGCTTATGTCTTATGTAATGTTCTCATTTTTACTTTATTTTTACTTTATTTTACTTTATTACTATTCGCACCTTATGTCGAAGCAAATTCCTAGTTTGTGAACCTCGTTCATTGACATGGCGATAATAAACTGATTCTGATTCTGATAGAAACTGTGGACCAGGAAGTGGGAAAGATTAGTGAGGGTGAAGTCCAGAAAGCTCTGAAAAGAATGAAGAAGGGGAAGGCAGTAGGACCTGATGACATACAGGTGGAGGTTTGGAAATGTCTTGGAAAGATGGCAGTGAGATTTTTGACTCTGTAAAGATATTTCTTATTTAGACTGGTCCTATGGTTTTTAGCTGCTCAGAGACAGGGTTATAATGAAATTATGACCCGGTTCTGACTGGGTTAAACTGGGCCAGCAGCTCTCAAGTGAGTCTCCCTGGGATTTCAATATCAGTTAAATAGTTTAATCTGCTTGCCACATCATTTAGAAAGGCTTTGGAGCACCATCTCATATTTCCTAACACGTCAGTCCACATAAGATCCCTGAGATCACACTTAGCCACGCCCCCTCATACACTAACAGGTTGAGCTTCCCTTCTGTGAAGGTGGAGTCTTTAGGGCCCTATAAATTAGTAACGACATGTGACATCGAGGCTCTTCCGAGTCTATGAATGCGTCGCAGTGCGGAGAGTCCAGCGTTGTAAAACTATAATCTTTTTCCAGCTTTTTTTTTAATATAATTGATTAAACTTAATTGACGTTTCCTTGACTTATTGATAGTATGAGTTGTCACTTCTGAGAGAGATAGAACCAGAGGAAGCGGTGGGGGCTGGCTGAGGGTCCAGGGTCAGAGAGGAAGCCTGAGGCCCACAGCTAGTCGTAGCTAGCTACAGTGACTGACGACCGGCAGTCTGCTCCCAAAACGCAACAATTCAAATATTCAATGGCATATATGAGGGTGAGAAAATGCCTGAGGAATGGAGAAGAAGTGTGCTGGTGCCCATTTTTAAGAACAAGGGTGATGTACAGAGTTGTAGCAACTACAGGGGAATTAAATTGATGAGCCGCATGATGAAGATCTGGGAGAGAGTTGTGGAAGCAAGACTTCGACAAGAGGTGACTATCTGTGAGCAGCAGTATGGTTTCATGCCAAGAAAGAGCACCACAGATGCCATCTTTCCTTTGATAATGCTGATGGAGAAGTACAGAGAGGGTCAGAAAGAACTCCATTGTGTCTTTGTGCATTTAGAAAAAAACATATGACAGAGTGCCAAGAAAGAAGGTGTGGTATTGCATGAGGAAATCTGGAGTGGCAGAAAAGTATGTTAGACTGGTACAGGACATGTATGAGGACAGCAGAACAGTGGTGAGATGTGCTGTAGGAGTGACAGATAGCTTCAAGGTGGAGGTGGGAGTGCGTCAAGGATCGGCTCTGAGCCCCTTCTTGTTTGCTCTGGTGATGTACCGACTAACAGATGAGGTCAGGCAAGAATCCCCATGGATTATGATGTTTGCAGTTGGCATTGTGATCTGTGGTGAGAACAGGGAACAGGTGGAAGAGAATTTGGAGAGGTGGAGGTATGCAGTTGAAAGAAGAGGAATGAAAGTCAGCTATAGTAAGACAGAGTACATGTGTATGAATGAGAGGGAGGCCGGTGGAACAGTGTGGCTACAAGGAGCAGAGGTCACAAAGATGCAGGACTTCAAGTACTTGGGGTCCACTGTCCAGGGAAATGGGGAATGTGGTAAAGAAGTGAAAAAGAGAGTCCAGGCAGGATGGAGTGAATGGAGAAAAGTTTCAGGAATGATTTGTGACAAAAGGATGTCAACAAAGGTCAAAGGAAAAGTTTACAAGACAGTAGTGAGACCAGCTTTATTGTATGGTCTGGAGACAGTGGCATTGACAAAAAGACAGGAAAAAGAACTGGAAGTGGCAGAAATGAAGATGCTAAGGTTCTCCTTACAAGTGACAAGGCTGGATAAGATTAGGAATGAGATCATCAGAGGTACAGCCCAGGTTGAACAACTTGGAAATAAAGTTAGGGAGGCCAGACTGAGATGATTTGGACATGTCAAGAGGAGGGACCGTGGGTATATTGGTAGAAGGATGTTAGAAATGCAGCTGCCAGGAAAAAGACAAAGAGGAAGGCCAAAGAGGAGATATATGGATGCAGCTAGAGAGGACATGAAGGTAGTTGGAGTGAGGACAAAGGATGCAGAGGACAGAGTGAGGTGGAGGAGGATGACTCGCTGTGGCGACCCCTGAAGAGGGAAAAGCCGAAAGAAGAAGAAGAAGAATGTTATTTTTTGTTGCGTTAAAACCCAGTGTTTTGCCGGTTGGCCGCAAAACGCCGGACATGGATCTCATCAATTTTACCAGGCAGCATGTCTTAAAAATCATACCCAGTAGTCCTTCTACTACTGTTGAGGAGTGTAGTTTGGTGATGGGAGAAGATGTGGGTTGTAGCAGCATTAAATCTGCTGCTCGGATGAACAGCGCAGTGGTTATTTTTGTTGATAGTGTGGAGAAAGCAAACAAAGTAATTGAAAATGGTATTGTTGTGAATTATGTCTTTTTGTCAGTTTCCCCATTAAGTACTCATGCAAAAAAAGTCACAAATGCAAATATCCCTTCTTTCATCAGTGTTGAGTTGCTGGTGAGAGAACTGTCACGGCACGGGAAATTTATTTCGCCTTTCAGGAAGCGACCCTCCGGTTGCAAGTCGCCACTTTTAAAGCACGCCATTTCACACAAAAGCCATGTCCTTATGATTCTGAATAAAAATAATGAAAACCTTAATTTAGTGTTTAATGTGCGAATGGAAGATTTTGATTATGCCATTTATGCAACTTCAGGCATTTTGGTGTGTTTTGGTTGCAGAGCGGTTGGCCATTAGGATCGAGTGTGTACTGGAAATATGCTCCTACTAATAACACGGAGCAAATCCAAGATGAAAGAGGCAAAAAAAATGCCAAATCAAGCTGAAGCCAAATATTCAGGGAGCACAGTGACAAAAGAAACAGAAGGGCAAACTTCTGAGATGTACACTCACAGAGAGAGAGAGGTGGATAGGGAACAGATTGCGCGGACTCCGGGGGCTGTCGGTGACAGGTTCACAGGGGAGTCAGGGGGATAACAGTGTGGAGGAGCAGAGTCAGAATATCCTGATGCATGCTCAATAATCCAGGTAGAAAAATCTAAAAAAGTTAAATCTGGTCCTCTGGACATTCAAAAAACAAAAGAAATCAAAACAACAACAAAAAAAATGTAGAAACGTTTCATCTTTCCTCCAAAAGACTTCCTCAGTCTGAGGTGCTGTATTCAGCTCAGTCTCTTAAATAGCACCTTCTCAGAGTGGATCAACCAGTTTGCTGCTGACAACCAAAACCAGCTGCTCACATGGTCAAGAAGGACCAACAGCCTAACAATGGATCATTAGCACACTGATGGCTGTTTACTATTCAGAGGGCTGAGTGATACTAGCAATAACAGCATTGTAAGAGGGGGACAGTTGAACACAGAGGCCTCCACCCCTGTTTAATGATGGACAATTTCTTTTCACAAAGATGGCCTCCTTTACTCCTCTCTCAACCCATTGTTCGTCTCTATCCAGGATGTGAACATCTTCATCCCTGAATGAGTGATCGCTGACCTGGAGATGAATGTAGACCAAGGATTCAAGGTTCTTTATTTGTCATTCGCACCCCATGTGGTACATGTGGTGGAACAAGATTATGTACACAGGGTCCCAGTTACATTCCACAATAAAATGTAAAAGAAAAACAGTAATAAGATCTAAGATATGAACTAACTAAATATACACTAAGCACTAATAGCGTAAAAACAATACGCCGAACAGCAGCATGAGTCTGTGTGAGCAGATGAGCACGCATGAACACAGCAACATGAAATAGATCAGCAGCAACATGAAACAGATCAGCAGCAACATGATGTGATTTTTCACAGTGATTATTCTAGTTAGAGATTAATGAGTCTAACAGCCTTAGGGTAGAAGCTGTTCCTCAGTCTAGTGGTTCTACACTTAATGCTCCTTAACCTCCTTCCTGAGGGGAGCAGGGCAAAAAGTGTGTATACTGGGTGAATGAGGTCCTTCATGATGCAGGTGGCCCTCTTTCTGCATCTAGATGTGCATGTTTCATTGAAAAATAAATGTGTGGCTAAAAATGAAAATCTTTTTTTTTTTTTGTTCATTTACAAGTACAAGTACATACACCATTATATGTGCGTATGTGTTGTACTTATGAAAGTACAGCTGTAGCGGCAAATCAATGTATATTTTTACAGACACTTTTGATGGAATGCTGATTAACAATTGACTCCAAGGACTGATTGAGAATCAGCTCACTCTGGCAAAAGTAGGTGGCCACAACATACATTGTATAGTTTTATATAAAAAGGGAGTTGACGTCTGCGTTTTTAAATAATTCAGCTAGTTGTTTGACATTAAACAAAACAATCTTTACACATTGTAGGCTCTTGTCAAACTAGCTTAATGAAAATTATGGCAATTATAAAGAAGTTCATGTTATTCAAGTAGCATTTACAAGGTCAAATGAGACACTGTTGTTTAGGCTTGTTTGTTTGCTCTTTGCTGTTGTTGGAGATGAATTACCAGAAAATAGACTTTTTTTATTCAAACTGATGAGTCTGAATTTCATCAGACTGTTTCTTCTTCTCAGCAAGAGAATGGGTTTGGAAATAGACAATTTTCTATTCAGATTCACATCTTACTGTTTATTTTCCCCATTAACCACAACAATGGACGTATTGACAATCACAAATTGATTTTAATATAATTTTTCTCTTTCCTTTAGAAGGTATAACTATTTTTCTCTTTTGAAAATGGTGCAGATCATGGATTATTAGTTTGGTACTTTTCTGTTCCATTTCTTCTATTGTAAAAAAAGCTTTTATAACAGGAGCAACTGTAAATTACCTCTTCTTGTCAAGGACATACTAGAATCAGAAACTATTCAGACCTCCTTAACTTTTTGCCGTGGTATTTTACAGTGAACATTTGGCTATGCTTTTCACATCTGGGCGTTTTGACATTGAGTGGATATGATGAAATTATGAAAAAGAAAACAATAATTTTATTAGGAAATTTATGAAAGTGCTAGACCAAAGTTTTTGCTTTGGAAAGAGAAAGGTTGAATGAAAAATGCTGTGTTCAGAGAACACTTTGTTATTTGTAGAGACTCTATGAACTGGAGATTAAAAAGAACTAAGAATGACAAAAAAACAAGAGTTTCTATTTTCCTGGAGAGTGCTCAACATAAGGCTTTAGAAAGAAAGTCAAATTTATAGGGGTTGCACTGTAGCCTAAGGTAAGGTGAGTGTCAGGGATTGCCACAGTGATCAAGCTCACATAAAAGATTTGGCAATTGTTTGACACTGGATGCCCTTCCTGATGCAACCTGGGCTTGAACCCTCAACCTCAGGATTAAAAGACCACAGCTACTGCAGCCCCACATTGTGTGTGTGTATATATATATATATATATATTTATATATATATATATATATATATATAATGAATTTAATTTGTAACGCACTTTTCATTAACAAAAATCTCAAAGTGCTACAGAGTGCAACTAAAATCAATGATAAAATCAACTAAAATCAGCGATAAAATCAACTAAAATCTGTGATACAATCAACTAAAATCAATGATACAATCATGTGGAGGCAGAATAGGCTTGCTTAAAATGAAAAGTCTTTAAGCCTTTTTTAAAGTCAGTCAATGATTGTGGAGCTCTCAGATATTCAGGGAGGGAGTTCCAGAGGTGGGGGGCAGCCACACAGAATGCCCGATCTCCCATGGTTCTTAATTTAGTTCATGGAAGGTGGAGGAGATTACTGTTCTGTGATCGTAGGGACCGGGTGGATGAATATGGAGCAAGAAGGTCCTTCAGATAATCTGGTGAATTTCCGTATAAACACTGATGGGTGACGAGAGCAATTTTGTACTGAATTCTGTAAGTGACAGGAAGCCAGTGGAGGTTATGGAGAATGGGTGTAATATGTTCAAATTTACGAGCTCTCAATAAAATCCTGGCTGCACTGTTTTGAATATATTGAAGCTTCTGAAGGTTTTTGCCGGGTATTCCAGTAAACAGGGAGTTGCAGTAGTCGAGCCTGGAGGAGACAAAAGCATGGACGAGTTTCTCTGCATCAGCAAAAGTGAGAGATGGGCGCAGTTTGGAGATATTTCGAAGATGGAAGAAACAGGTTTTAAACAGATGCTTAATGTGATTTTCAAATGTAAGATGAGAGTCCATTTTTATTCCAAGATTTGTAACAGAGGTGGAGAGGGGGATGTCTTGTCCAGAAAATGAAAAAGTCGTTATAGTTGAAGTTTGAACCTGGTGAGGGGTGCCAATTAGTATGGCCTCTGTTTTGGAGCAGTTTAACTGAAGAAAGTTCTGATTCATCCATGCCCTTATCTCCTCCAGGCAGGTAGAGAGGGCAGTGAGTGAAGATGGAGATGACAGTGGTGAAGATGATGCTCCAGTCCTGATGTAAAGCTGTGTATCGTCGGCATAACAGTGAAAAGAAATGTTGTACTGATTAATAATTTGACCTAAAGGCAACATGTAAAGGGAAAATGGCGAGGGGCCTAAAACTGACCCTTGAGGGACACCACAGGAGACACAGACAGTCTGGGACTTGGCATTGCCAAGACTAACACATTCCAGCCTATTGGAGAGGAAAGATTTAAACCAGTCCAGGGCAGTGTCACAGAGACCGACCTCCACATGAAGACGGTGGAGGAGGATACTATGGTCCACAGTGTCAAAAGCTGCAGTGAGGTCAAGGAGAACAAGGAGGGAGGGAGAACCAGTGTCAGCAGCCATGAAGACATCATTGGTGACTCTCAGCAGTGCGGTCTCAGTACTGTGAGCTGCACGGAAGCCAGACTGAAACTTCTCATACAGGGAGTGTTGTTGTAGGTGGATCTGCAGCTGAGCAGCAACTGCTTTTTCCAGCACTTTTGACAGAAATGGGAGGTGGGAAATTGGGCTGTAATTAGAAAGAATGTCTGGATCCAAATTAGATTTTTTCAGAAGAGGCCTAATGATGGCAGTTTTAAGAGGCAGTGGAACTTGACCAGATTGCAGTGACTTATTTATTATTTGTGTGATTAATAGGCTTATTGCAGAGTGATTGGATTTAATGAGAGACGAGGGGAAGGGATCCAGGGCGCAGGATGAAGGCTTCATTTTCTTGATGATGGTCTCCACTTCACTCTCAACAACCTCATCAAAGCAGCTCAGGGACCCAGAATGCAGACGGGTAGATGGCAGATGAAGATCAGGGAGGCTATGGAGCTGAGATCTAATGGAGTTAACTTTGTTTTTAAAAAATGAAAGGAACAGGTTGCATTTTTGAACAGAGTCCTCATGAGACTGTTTAATGGGATTAAGGAGATGATTTATTGTGGAGAAGAGTTGTTTAGAGTTTCCAGGGCAGTTGTTGATGATGTTAGAATAATATTTGGACCGTGCTTCTTTAAGAGAAAAGACGTAGGCTTTCTGATGTTCTTTATATGCCTGCTGATGTACAGAGAGATGAGATGATTTTACACGTCTCTCAACAGCACGGCCAGCTGCTTTCATCTTACGCAGCTCAGCAGTGTACCGAAGGGCTGAACGGGAGAAAGACACCAGCCTTGCTTTAAAGGGAGCATGGAGGTCCAGAAGCTCCTGGAGAGATTGGTTGTAGTAATCCACAGAGTCATTTGCAGATGAATGATTGACAGTGGTAAGGGAGTGGAGATCAGAGGACAGAACCTCAGGGGAAATGTTTTTAAAGTCACGGAACTGGATAAGTCGTTTAGGATTAGGAGCAGATGAAGTTGAAGGCACTTCCAGGGAGATTGATAGGTACAGTGTCTGTAATCACCAAATCCAGAGTGTGCCCCTGTTGTGCGTAGGGGCGTCAACATACTGAGTGAGATAGAGAGATTCCAAAAGAGACTTAAACTCTGCTGCCAGAGGGGAAGAGGAATTATCAATGTGGATATTTAAATCTCCAAGAATAATATTTTTTACAGGAGATGCGCAGAAAAAAGTGAGGAGGTCATGCATCTCTGAGTTAAATGAAACATGTGGTTTGGGAGGCCGATAAATCAATATAACATTCATCAGGAGGGGGGCTTTGAGGTTGAAGGCCAAACATTCAAAAGACAAAAAGTCCCGAGAAGCTAAATGTGATAATTTTAAATTACTGCGGTAAATTACAGCCAGACCACCACCACGGCCAGTGCAGCGGGCTTTCTGCAGATAACTGTATCCAGAGGGACAGGCTTCATTCAGAGAGCTGTACACATCTGGTTGATGCCATGTTTCAGTAAGGCACATGAGGTCCAAATTTTTCTCCAGAATATGATCATGAATAAGACATGTCTTATTGGATAGTGATTGAGCATTGAAAAGTTCTATTTTAATATTGGTTGGAGTAGAAGCCTTTAGAAGAGGTTTAAGCAGCCTGAAGTCCACTCCACGTTTTCCT
>NC_056514.1:15232453-15278535 GCF_014905685.2 Nematolebias whitei
TCTCTGGGTCTAAAACCGGCATTGCTTTTTCCTGCCCGACTCCGTGTGACTCTACCCGGAGGTAACAAAAGGTGGCTTGGGTCTGTGGAGGAGGCGCAGAAATACATCGACACCTTACCTCAGTCTTCACAGCGCAAGTAACACTTAACTTTTCCTTTGACTGATGAGCAAAGCGTTGGTTCCGCACTGGATCTGTTTATGATAAACTTTTACTTACTTAAGGTGATATACATTTGAGAACAGGACTCTGCACATACTGTTCTGATTAATACATTTTTGTTTTCAGTGCCCTAAAAAAGTGCGGTTTTCTTTTTGTCCGTTTGTATGTGCGATCAGACGCACACCCAAACAGTTGAATCGGGTATAAATGTGTGAATTATATAACGTTTCAATATATTTTTCTGAAGCTTAATTCAGCATTTTTCTTCTTATTTACCTGCGCAATTTGACTTTAATTTAATTTAATGTAACTTTATACTCTTATGTGTGTGCGTGTTTACACATGCATTTATCTGTACCATTTTTGACATAACTTTGCATACTTTAATAGCCTACTGTTATGTGAGGTGCTTATACAACCTTTTTTTACGATACTGGAGCTGGAGCACTAGTTTAGAAGTTAGACAGGTGCCTTATTCTTTATTTTCTATGGAGCTTGCTGCTTTTGTTTTTTGCAGCTGTCCAGGCTGGGGAGGGGGGGTGGGGGGTCCGTTACTGCTATTAACTTTTTTTTTTATGCTATTTTGCCAAGAACTGCACAGCCATCCACACAGCCAACTGTATTATTGCCTATTTTTATTATACAAATGTCTAGTAATATGACTGGTCAGTTGGTGTTGTCAAGCTGGAACGTTAAGGGTCTGAACCACCCGGTCAAAAGAAGGAAGGTGCTTTTTCATTTAAAACAATTAAATACAGACATTGCTTTTCTGCAGGAGACTCACATACGAAGTGAAGATAACATAAGATTACTGCAAACGTGGCAGGGGCAGAGTTTTCACTCCTCCTTTAGAGCGAAGGCTCGTGGCGTCTCAATCCTCATCAGTCAGGACATTTCTTTTGAACCTCTTGAAGTTAACTCAGATAAGTATGGTCGCTATGTGATAGTTTCCGGTAAATTGTACAATACACCAGTAGTGCTTGTTAACATTTATGCCCCAAATACAGATGATGTAGGCTTCTTTGAGAAAGTATTTTCACTGCTTCCAGACCTTAACATATTTTCATTGGTACTTGGAGGCGACCTAAATTGCTGGCTGGACTCAGTTTTGGACAGATCCTCTACCAACCCCGTCACAGCCAGCAGGTCATCCCACACTATCCGTGCCTTTTTATCCAAGTATGGTCTGTGCGATGTGTGGCGTTTTTTACACCCCGCTGAGAGAGAATATTCTTTTTTTTCTCATGTTCATCATACATACTCAAGGATTGATTACTTTTTCATTGACAATAAACTTCTTCCCTCTGTCCGTGGCTGTAACTACCACAGTATTGTCATCTCAGACCACGCACCTGTGACTCTAGCCCTGTCCCTCCCTGACGTTCCTCTGAGGAGCAGACAGTGGAGATTCAATTCAACGTTGTTGTCAAACAAAGATTTTGTCACATTTATAGAGAAAGAAATAACATTTTTCCTATCCACCAACAGAACTCCTGGGATCCCACTTTCAACAGTCTGGGACACGCTTAAGGCCTATATCAGGGGACAAGTCATTTCATACACCGCTCGGCTGAAGCAAAAATCTCAAAAAGAAAGAACAGTTCTGGCCCAGCAAATTAAAGAAATAGATAAACAATATGCTCAAAACAAATGCCCTAATCTCTACAAAAAACAGCTAGAACTCAAAACTAAATTTGACTTATTGACCACACACTCGATAGAACAATTACTCTTAAAAAATAAATCCACATTTTACATACATGGAGAAAAGTCAGGAAAACTACTTGCAAATCAGTTGAAGGGTGCCAGGGCCAAACAATTAATCCCTAAGATCCAATTAAAGAATGGCAATTTAACTCTAGATCATTTACAAATTAATGAAGCATTTAAGGACTTTTATACTCATCTATATACTTCAGAATCCCAAACCAATAAGAATTTATGTTCCGATTTTCTTGACCAGATTAATATACCCAAACTCATACCCAACAGAAAAGAGGCACTGGAGATCCCAATATCCCTCACAGAAATTGAGTCGGCTGTCTCAGTAATGCAGTCCGGCAAATGTCCGGGTCCTGATGGCTTCCCTGCAGAATTTTTTAAGAAATTTTCTCCATTACTCTCCCCACTTCTACATTCGGTTCTTTCAGAGTCGTTTAGCCAGGGATCCCTTCCAAAATCTTTCTCTGAGGCCTGCATTATCCTCATTTTAAAGAAAGGAAAAGATCCAACTCAATGCTCTTCTTACCGACCAATCTCCCTTATAAATACAGACGCCAAAATTTTAGCCAAAGTCCTAGCCCTTAGGCTAGATAAGATCCTTCCTTTTATTATATCAAAAGACCAAACTGGATTCATTAAAGGTAGGCAGTCCTTCTTTAATATCAGGCGTCTTTTTGACATTATTTATTCTCCTTCGACTACTGTCCCAGAGTGTGTCATTTCCCTTGATGCGGAGAAAGCATTTGATCGTGTTGAATGGGACTACTTGTTCAATGCTCTTGGCAAATATGGTTTTGGCCCCAACTTCATCACATGGGTACAGTTAATTTATTCACATCCCACTGCAACCATTCGTACCAACTTTCAGATATCTAGACCATTCAATCTGCATCGAGGAACTCGCCAGGGTTGCCCACTGAGCCCTTTACTCTTTGACCTAGCAATTGAACCTCTCGCCATTGCTTTACGGTCCTGTAATACAATTTCAGGAACCTGGAGAAGTGGTCTGGAGCACAGGGTATCCCTCTATGCTGATGACCTCCTACTCTTCATCTCTCACCCGACTGACACATTGCCTTCCATTCTATCATTGCTTAAGGAATTTGGAATACATTCTGGTTACAAATTAAACTTAAGTAAAAGTGTAATTTTCCCCATTAATACCTTGGCACAGGCTCTTGACTTCAGTAATTGGCCTCTGAAAGTTGAGAATCAAAAATTCTCCTACCTGGGTGTTATAGTTACTAGGATGTACAAAGATCTGTACCAAGAAAATTTTGTCTCTCTACTGAACCAGACAAAGCAGGCGTTATCCCGGTGGTCACCGCTTTCCACATCTCTCATAGGCCGCATTAATTCAGTCAAAATGCTCACTTTGCCTAAATTTTTGTATCTCTTCCAAACCATTCCAGTTTTTATTCCTGGTTCATTTTTTGTGCAATTAAATTCCATCATTTCATCGTATCTCTGGCAGGGAAAACGTCCGCGCTTAAATAAGTCACATCTCCAAAAAACCAAGATCGCAGGCGGCCTTGCCCTTCCAAATCTCCGTTTCTATTATTGGGCTGCAAACTTGCATTGCCTTGCATCTTTATCATTCTATTACAATAGGCCGGACTGCCCTGACTGGGTAGCAATGGAGTCAATATGTTCCAGGAAGTGGTCCACCCTGGCCTTTTTGGGATCCTCGCTCCCACTTCCACCACTTACAACTATTACAAACCCAGTTGTTAAACACTCACTAAAAATATGGGTACAATTTCGTAAATGCTTCGATCTCTCCAGTTTCTCTCTCTATACCCCTATCATGTCTAACCAGTCCTTCAAACCCTCATCTCAGGACCCTGTTTTCAAAGAATGGGAGAGAAGGGGCATAGTACGCTTCAAAGACTTGTTCCACAATAACACTCTAGCTTCATTTCAACAATTAAGTGAAAAATTTAGCCTTCCTCAATCAAACTTTTTCAGGTATCTCCAAATACGACACTTTATTATCCTTCATCTGCCAAGCCTCTCCATTTCAACAGATACCAATACTGTTGATACTATTCTTTCTCTAGACCCTAATAAAAAACATTCTATTTCATCCATCTATAACAGATTACTGGATTTGAAGCGTGTTCCCTCAGATAAATTCAAAGCTGCTTGGGAAGAGGATCTTGGCTTCTCTATTTCAGAGAACTCCTGGACCTCCATACTCAGACTGGTGAGCTCCAGTTCTCTATGTGCTAGACATCACCTAATCCAATTTAAAGTGGTGCACAGAGCTCACATCTCTAAACTGAAACTGTCCTTTATGTATCCTGATGTCAGCCCATACTGTGTAAGATGTAAATACGCTGAAGTGTCCCTCTCACACATGTTTTGGTTTTGCTCATCCCTGAACAAATATTGGAGGGAAATTTTTCAGACTTTATCACGTGTGCTAGGTACACATCTGAGCCCAGACCCACTGATTGCTTTGTTTGGTGTCGCAGAGGGAGTGACAAATCTAAATAAAAACCAACGGCATGTACTATCTTTCACCTCTCTCCTGGCCAGACGAGCCATTCTGCTCAGGTGGAGAGAACCATTTCCCCCCACTCACGCTCAGTGGTTGACTGACATCATGTCTTCTTTAAAGTTGGAGAAAGTCAGATTGTCACTCCAACAGAAAGAAGGCAAATTTGAGAATGTTTGGGGAACTTTCCTGAATTTATTCCAGTCTCTTTGACAACACAACTCCTTCGGGGTAATGCAGTATCTTGGCTATCTTAGCTTCTTAATTCTTTTCTTTTTCTCCTTTCTGTTTGGCAGTGATTAGGGAGGGATTATTTTCCTTTATCCTGTGTTGGTTATACTGTATGTGATATAATTTAAATTGACTCAAGCTAATTATGTCTTTACTAATGCTTACATGTAAATGTTTTTATTGCCAACTTTGCTATTTCTTTTTATTTTTTTTTTCTTCTTTCTGTTTGTTAAAAAATGGAAAAAATTTCAATAAAACAGATCTTGAAAAAAAAAAAAAAAAAAAAAAAGTAAATTTTAGAAGAGGTTTAAGCAGCCTGAAGTCCACTCCACGTTTTCCTTGCCACTTTGTGCGCTGTGTTCTTTCAGCAATATCAGGGACTACAGAGGCAGCGTTCTGATGACGTAATCGATGTGCGGTAGGACCGGTAGACCAGATGGAAGGGATGGAGTCAGACCCAGCTTGCCGAGAGTAAACAGTTCTCTTCCGAGAGCCTCTATGGACATAGCGAGGTCTACGCAGAAGGCCCAGTTGTTTAATGGTAGAAACAGAAGGTGGAATGGAGCAGTTGTTGAGCCCAATCAGCTGGGAGGCGGAGTAGGTCAACATCAACGAGCCAGCCAAGCCGGGAGAAGCTAGCACAGAGCTAGCCGCTAACAGCAGACCCACAGCTCCGAAAAGGATTTCCAAAAGGTAGTGCGATGTAATCCACAGCATAGCACAGGAAAAAATCCAGCAAAAGATGACAAACTGGAGACAATCCAGATGACACAGGAGGTTGACAGAAGCAGCAAGGTAAGCACAATAGTTGCTAGTTCTTCAAGCAAAGTCTGAGCCGCCATGCTGGAGTTGTATGTTGACAGCAATAGTCCCAAATTCCTGTTAGGGAGTGCTAATTAAGCTGTCTGTTATAAGTACTCATTGAGAAATTACTGAACAAAAATAAGTCCAGATAAATGTCCACGAATATAGCAACAGTATAATGACTTTTAAGCGCGGAGAAGCGGCGAACATGCAGCGCCAGCATCCTCTCCCTCGGATATATATATATATATACATATGGGAACAAAACAATGTAACTCCAAATCAGTCACACTTTTGTGGAATCAATGTCACAAGTTAAGTAGTAACACTTATTGCAAATCGGTTTCACCTGCTGCTGTGCAAATGGAACATGTAGACTTGTCTTGAGGAATATTCACCAATGCTGAATCAACCTGTCAGGTCATTTTCCACTTTCATATTGAGTATGAATCCAAATCCAGATCTCCATGGTGTAATAATTTTGTTTTACATTGATAATGTTTGTTATTTTCTTCTCAATCAATTCCACTGTGCTAATAACAAAGTTTGTCAATGAGAATAATTCATTAAGCGATGTCTAGGATATGCTATTTTAGTGTTCCCTTATTTTTGGACAATATGGGCTTCAGCTTAGACAGCCGCCTCAGCCGAAACCCCCCCCCCCCCCCAGGATTTAACAATCATGTTTACATGACTGTTAAATTTTAAGGAAGGGTTCATTATCACTCCCAAACTGGTGACTCTTTGTTTCTCTAACAGAGCTAGAGAGGAAAGGTCAATGCAGTGGTTCATGGATGTGCATATATGAACACACATATGTAACACATATTCTCACTGTATCTCGGTACAATGATAATAAAGCTTATTCTGGTTCTGACATATACATATATACAGACACATATATTTATATGTGTGTGTGTGTAAGTATATACACACACACATAAACACACACACACACACACACACACACAATACGCATTTGTCTCTCATCAGCCAACATGTTATACTCTTATTCAGTTACTCCTACTCATCTCCTATTACTTGTTCTACTATTACTATTACTATTTTTTACCAGCATGTGGACATACCAACATGTGTAAACAACACGCTGGACCATGCTTACACTAATTTAAACAATACATACAAAGCTGAACCCCGCCCCCACTTAGGGCTATCAAACCATATTTCAATCTTCCTGGGCCCTGCTTACCTGCCCCCGCTGAGACGTTCCAGACGGGTACAAAAGAAAGTTAACTCTTGGATCCAGAACAGTGGCCCCATACTGAGAGATTGTTTTGAAAGAACAGACTGGGAGGTCTTCAGAGAAGCTGCTGAAAATGATGGAGCGCTGGATCTGGACCAATACGAATCCTCAGTTCTGGGGTATATTAGTAAATGTACTGACAACGTCTCGACCTTATAATATGTTAAAAGTTACCGGAACAGAAAACCTTGGCTGAATACAGAGGTGTGCACCCTGCTGGAAGCCAGGAACACTGCCTTCAGGTCTGGAAGCTCACAGGAGCTGAGAAGGACAAGGAAAGAGCTTGTTGCTAGTATTAAGAGGGCCAAGGCCACGTATGCATAGATGATCAAGGGTCAAGTCACCTCACAAGACCTTCGGAGCATGTTGAAGGGCATTAAGAAGATTTCACCTATACTTGTAAGACCTGCAGCTGGACATTAAGTGTATAACAGATTACAAAGGCAGAAGCAAACAATGCCCCAAAGACCCATCTCTGCTTGATGTCCTCAACAAGTTCTATGCACGCTTTGAAGACCCGAACAGACCACCCAGCACCAGACTCACCTCACCACCAGATGAAGAGCATCTCAGCGTGACCTCAGCCGAAGTAGGGAGTACTTTCAGGAAGATTAATCCTCACAAAGCAACCGGCCCAGACAACATCCCCGGGAAAGTGTTGAAAGAATGTGCCGATCAGCTATGTAAGGTGCAGGCTGATGTCTTTAACACCTCACTTACCCTGTCGACAGTTCCCATCTGCCTGAAGACCGTCACCATCATCCCAATCCCAAAGAGCTCTACAGTGACTGGTCTGAATAACTATCAGCCAGTGGCCCTCACCCCAATAGTCGCTAAATGCTTCGAAAAACTGATCATGACCCACATCAAAACAACCATCAACATCAACGAGGACCCTCATCAGTATGCATACCGCAAGAACTGATCAACAGAGGATGCCATCTCCTCTGTGGTCCACACTGCTCTCACCCACCTGGAGCAGAAGGACTCTTACGTCTTTATGCTCTTTGTGGACTTCACGTCTACCTTCAATTCCATGATCCCCCAAAGCCTGATGGACAAACTACTCACACTAGGACTAAGCCCCTCTATTTGCAACTGGATACTAGCCTTCTTAACAAACAAACCACAGTCAGTGAGGATCCACAACTTCTCTTCCTCCACCATAACCCTCAACACTGGCTCTCCTCAGGGATGTGTGCTTAGCCTTCTCCTGTTCACTCTGCTCACATATGATTGTGCAGAAACCCATTCAGGCTGTCACATTGTAAAGTTTGCAGATGATACAACGGTGGTGGGATGCATCACAAACAATGATGAATCCAGCTACAGGGAGGAGGTGGAACACCTGGAGAGCTGGTGCAAAGAGAATAACTTTCATGGAGGCTGCACAGCTGCAGAAGGAAAAGCTTTGCAGAGAGTGGTGAAGGATGCACAGAAGTCTGTTGCAGTCAACCTCCCCATCATCACAGACATTTACACCTCCAGATGCAGGAAGAGGGCCACCTGCATCATGAAGGACCCCACTCACCCAGCACACACACTTTTTACCCCGCTCCGCACAGGAAGGAGGTTGAGGAGCATTAAGTCTAGAACCACTAAACTGAGGAACAGCTTCTACCCTGAGGCTGTTAGACTCATGAATCTCTAACCAGAATAATCACTGTGAAAAATCACATCATGTTGCTGTGTTCATGTGTGCTCATCTGCTCACACAGACTCATGTTTGTGATGCTGTTCGACGTAATGTTTTTATGCTATTAGTGCTTAGTGTATTATTTAATTGATGCCTTTCTTAGTTCATATCTTAGAGCTTATTACTGTTTTTCTTTTACATTTTATTGTTGGATGTAACTGGGACCCTGTGTACATAATTTCGTTCCACCACATGTACCACATGTGGTGCGAATGACAAATAAATCTCTCTGACTCTTATACTTGTTTAACGATTACTTATTATTATTATTTTTTTTTTTTTTTGAAGTTCATTGTCAGATTACTTGCTTTGTTGTTTCTGGCCATTTACCTGATATTCTGGGATCTGTTACCTTTTGAGTTGTTACTACTGCAGCTTTTACCTTGTGCATGCTTTTGTGCCCATTCAATCACTACTTTTATGACATGAAGAAGTCTGGCATGGAGTAGTCCTGGCAGTTAAGCACAATTAATGTTTTTTCCCCTTTTGTTAGAGTACTAAACCTATCATGTATGTATGTATGTTTTATTTATTCATTTCATTTCATCCAAACCACAAATATAATACAATTTAAAGAAAAGAAAAAAGATATACAATCACAGAAATAAAATGAAAGGCAGCAGAAGAAGAATGAGTTCTTATAATATCTGCCCCTTGTCCCCAAAATATATTCCAAACAAAATTACTATACAAAAGCAAGATGAATTAATAATAAAAAAAAAATAAACAAATAAATAAAAACTTAGCTAAAATATAAGATCAACTGTAAACAATTTTTATGAACTCACATTATACTTAATATTTTTTTAAAAAACACATTTTTATCATCCTCTTGAATATGTACATAGTTTTGGCATTTTTAATATCAACCTCCAGATCATTCCACAATCTAATACCCTGAGATCTAGTGGATCGCATCTTCAGACTGGTGCGACGCCACGGCTTCACAAACATCTCCATCCCCTTAAGATAATAATTACTTTCTCTTTTAAATGTGTCATGTGTAATCATGTGTAGGAGTAGAACTTGCTACAGCCCCAAGATGGCCGCTGATTACCCACAGCTGACGGTCGTCTACCTGATGAGCTTGCACACTACATAAGGCTGCAGTCAAGCTCTACTCTTCGCTGGAGCATTGATTCCTCTTTGGGTATTTATGCTTCTAGCCAGTAATGCTAGGATTGATGAAAGAGAACTTACTTTGTTTTTGTGTGCTTACAGCCATCCTGTTGTTTGGATCCAGTCCTGCTTCGTTTTTGGTCCTGTGCCTCATTCCCTGCGCTCTTGCCCTCCAGACACTTGCCTGCCTTTAACTGCCTGTTGGATTGGACCCCTCTGGAAACCCTGGACTCTACACAGAGTAACTCTGCAAATCACCTGTAAGAAAGAAACAAGACTTTACAATCAATTTCCTGTACTACCTCCTTGCCTGACCATCCTGACTGTGCCTTTGCTCTTCCAGGGGTTCCAGCCAACCAACATCTGTATATATATAAATAAGTTCCACTGTAAATAAATTTCACTGTGAACTTTTCATTGAATCTTGTGTTGTTTTGGTTCTCGTTATCTACTGGGTACCTTGAGACGTAACAGAAATGCTCCAGCCAAACAAAACCCAGAACAAGACCATAAACGAACAAGCTTCATCCTCTTCTCAAGCTGAGCGAATTTACCAACTTGAAAAGATGTTAAAACAAGTTTTAGTTCAACGACAAAAGACTCAGTCCAACTTGCAGGAACTTGGAGGAATGCTTTTTCTATTAATCAGAGACTGGCACCGTCTCCTTCTACAGCCCCAGCTGCTCCACCAGCAACGAGTCCCACCGACATTAGCCCAGTAAGTAAACCAATTAATGAAGAACTGTTTATCAAACCTTCAGAGCTTTTTTTTGGAGACCCTGATCAGTTTGAAGGCTTCCTCCTACAATGCAAACTCGCCTTCAAGGGGGCCCCTCAGCGCTTCTCCTCGGACATCGCTAAGATCACGTACTTTTCCAGCCAACTCAAAGGTAACTCTCTCCGGTGGGCATCTCCATTTCTACATCAACACGACATGGATACTGTTTCTTTCGACACTCTTCTCACCGAGTTCCGCAGGATTTTTGATCGACCGCTGCAACAACCCAATGCAGAGAAACGTTTGCTGGGATTACGTCAGGGCCGGCGAACTGTATCCGAGCACGCTCTTAAGTTCCGCATTCTCGCCACACAGACTGGATGGAACGAGAGAGCGTTACAAGATACGTTTCTAAATTCCTTGTCTGAGTATATTAAAGACCAGATTGCGGCACGAGATGAGCCGCCTAGTTTTGACGCATTAGTAAATTTAGCAATATCCCTGGACAAACGCTTCCGGGAGCGACGAAGAGAACGGGACTACAACTCCCAGAGGGCCGCCTCTTCCGGTCTTGCAGCGTCATCAGGAGGGTTTCGCAACTACAAGCCGGTTTTAGAGGACTACAAGTCCCAGGGTTGCATAAATCCTGTTCAAATGACACACACAATGCTGCCTGAACCAGAACCTATGCAGGTGGGACGTACTCGTCTAACACCTGATGAAAGACAAAGACGTCGGGAGTCAAGATTATGTTTTTATTGTGGAAAGGATGGACACTATGTAGCATCTTGTCCGTTTCAGGGAAACTAAGATGCCCGCCGGTAAAAAGGGAGATACTGGTGGGTGCGTCCTCTTTCACTCCCTTTCATAGACTTATACTTCCCATCCAAGTTAATCAAAACCGTTTCCCTGTTGTGATATTGATAGATTCTGGTGCTGAGCAAAATTTAATCAGCCAAAATCTGGTCCAAGAATTTTCACTCCCTCTTCAATAAATTCCACCTGTTTCCATAGCAGGAGTCACTGGTGAGACCCTGGCGCAGATCCGCTTTAAAACGACAAAACTGCACCTTATAACTTCTGGGAACCACCATGAATACATTGATTTTTTTCGTATTCGATTAACCCAACACCCAGTGTATTTTAGGGTACCCATGGTTGAAGCATCATAACCCCCACATAAATTGGGAAATCGGGAGGGTAGAAAAATTGAGCGACAGGTGCCTTAAGCACTGCCTTCGTTCTGGTATCTCCAAACACTCCAGACCCGACTCACCCACAGAAGAGATTGATTTGTCATCTATTCCCCCCGAGTATCACGACCTGGCCCAAGTGTTCAGTAAACAGAGGGCTTTATCTCTGCCTCCTCATTGGCCATATGATTGCTCCATCGACCTTCTTCCTGGGGCCCCGCTACCGGCCAGCTGCCTCTACAACCTCTCTGGCCCCGAGAGAGATTCTTTGAAAACTTACATTGAGGAATCCCTCGACTCTGGGATTATTCGCCCGTCCACCTCTCCTATGGGAACGGGGTTTTTCTTTGTAACCAAGAAGGATAAGACTCTTCGCCCATGTATCGACTACCGAGGACTTAACAACATTACCATAAAAAATAAATACCCCCTCCCATTAATTGATTCTATTCATGAACAATTGCAATCTGCCACAATCGTCACCAAATTGTATTTACGAAACGCTTATCTCTTGGTCCGTATAAAACAGGGAGATGAATGGAAGACAGCGTTTCAAACTCCCCTTGGACATTTCGAGTATCTTGTCATACCCTTCAGCCTGACCAACGCTCCTGCGGTCTTTCAGGCATTAGTTAACGACGTCTTAAGAGATTTTATCGGCAACTTTGTATTTGTATATCTCAATGACATCCTCATCTACTCTACAGACAAGACCAAACACACTACACAAGTTAGGACTGTGCTTCAGAGACTATACGAGAATCAATTATTTGTAAAGGGTGAGAAGTGTGAATTTCATGTGTCATCTGTTTCCTTCTTGGGATTTATCTTTGGGGAAGGACATTACAGAACGGACCCTGGGAAGACCAAGGCAGTAGTGGAGTGGCCAGTTCCTGAGACCAGGAAACAATTACAGCGCTTCCTGGGATTTGCAAACTTTTACCGACGCTTTATAAAGAACTACAGCCGCATCGCCGCACCTTTATCACAGCTTACCTCAATCAATAGGACATTCAGATGGAACCCTGAAGCAGGTGCAGCCTTTGGTAAGCTCAAACAGCTCTTTTCCTCCACACCCATCCTCTGTCACCCAGATCCCAAACGGCAGTTCATTCTGGAAGTAGACGCATCCGATACTGGGGTAGGAGCGGTGCTGTCCCAAAGGTCCCCCAGCGACAATAAAGTGCACCCATGTGCTTTCTTCTCCCGTCGCTTGTCCCAAGCGGAACAGAATTATGACGTGGGCAACTGGGAACTTCTGGCTGTAAAATTAGCCTTAGAGGAATGGCGCCACTGGTTAGAGGGCACTGAACTTCCTTTTTTAATATGGACAGACCATAAGAATCTGACATACTTGAGGGACGCCAAACGACTGACGCCCAGACAGGCACGTTGGTCATTGTTTTTCAATCGTTTTAATTATACCTTGACATTCAGACCTGGTTCTAAGAATACCAAGCCTGACTCTCTCTCTCGCCAGTTTTCTTCCCCAGATGTACCTGACTCTGAAGAGAACATCATCCCTCCCGTCTGTATTGTTGGGGCCCTCACCTGGCCTATTGAGAGAGAGGTTCGCGAGGCTCATAAGGATGAACCTGATCCCTGTACAGGACCCACTGGGACGCTGTTCGTTCCCTCCACCATGAGGTCTAAGGTACTCGAGGGGGTACACACTAATAAACTTTCCTGTCACCCTGGTACCTCACGCATGTTATCGCTTACCAAGACTCATTTCTGGTGGCCTATGCTCTCCCATGATGTAAAAGAATTTGTTGCAGCATGTGCCACCTGTGCCAGAAATAAAACTGGAAACCAACCCCCTGCTAGTTTGTTACAACCACTACCAACGCCCAGCCGTCCTTGGTCACACATATCAGTGGACTTTGTCACAGGCCTGCCACGATCAGAAGGTAACACAACCATCCTCACTGTCATTGATAGATTTTCAAAAGCAGCCCACTTCATTCCACTACCCAAGTTACCTTCTACCCTGGAGACAGCCCATCTCCTCGTTCAGCACGTTTTTAGGATCCATGGCATCCCATCTGATGTGGTGTCAGACCGGGGCCCACAATTCATATCTCAGGTTTGGCGTTGTTTTTGCAATACTTTGGGGGCATCTGTCAGTCTCACTTCCAGTTACCACCCCCAGTCGAATGGTAAGGCGGAAAGGTGTAACCAAGAATTGGAGTCCACCCTACGGTGCATTGTGGAACGCAACCCCTCGGCTTGGAGTCAACACTTGGTATTGGTGGAGTATGCCCACAACTCGCACAAATCTTCGGCTACAGGAATGTCTCCCTTTGAAGCCTCCCTTGGCTACATGCCTCCATTGTTCCCCAGTCAGGAGACAGACATCACAGTACCCTCCGCACAACACCACTTCTGCCGATGTCGACGTGTCTGGCGACAAACCAAGGCAGCTCTTCTACGCACGGCTGCCCAAAATAAGAGGTTTGCCGACCGCCACCGTTCTGCTGCACCATCCTACCAAGTGGGTCAAAGGGTATGGCTCTCCACCAGAGACATACATCTAAAAGACACCCCCAGGAAGATGGCCCCCAGGTTCATCGGTCCTTTCCCCATCATCAAAATCATCAACCCCGCTGCAGTTCGATTACAGCTCCCTAGTTCTATGAAGATTCATCCCACGTTTCACGTTTCCCAAGTCAAGCCTGTTTCAGAGAGCCCGCTATGCCCACCTGCCAACCTCCCTCCACCCACCCGGTTGATTGACAATCATCCAGACTTCACCGTACGGACCATCCTGGATGTGCGACGCCGAGGAAGGGGATTCCAGTACCTCGTTGACTGGGAGGGATACGGTCCAGAGGAGCGTTCAGGGATTCCCCGCTCATTCATCCTAGATCCCAGCCTCATCACTGCGTTCTTCAAGGCCCACCCCGAGAAGCGCCTCAGGTCGCCTGGGGGCGATTCTTGGGGGGGGGGGGGGTACTCTAGGAGTAGCACTTGCTACAGCCCCAAGATGGCTGCTGATTACCCACAGCTGACGGTCGTCTACCTGATGAGCTTCCACACTACATAAGGCTGCAGCCAAGCTCTACTTTTCGCTGGAGCATTGATTCCTCTTTGGGTATTTATGCTTCTAGCCAGTAATGCTAGGATTGATGAAAGAGAACTTACCTTGTTTTTGTGTGCTTACAGCCATCCTGTTTGGACCCAGTCCTGCTTCGTTTTTGGTCCTGTGCCTCGTTCCCTGTGCTCTTGCCCTCCAGCCACTTGCCTGCCTTTAACTGCCTGTTGGATTGGACCCCTCTGGAAACCCTGGACTCTACACAGAGTAACTCTGCAAATCACCTGTAAGAAAGAAACAAGACTTCACAATCAATTTCCTGTACTACCTCCTTGCCTGACCATCCTGACTGTGACTTTGCTCTTCCAGGGGTTCCAGCCAACCAACGTGTGTATATATATAAATAAGTTCCACTGTAAATAAATTTCACTGTGCACTTTTCATTGAATCTTGTGTCGTTTTGGTTCTCGTTATCTACTGGGTACCTTGAGACGTAACATCATGCCCGTGGACAAATATTCATATTTGCCAACTCTGACTCATTGTATTTCTTTCCAATTCACCTAATTTTCTGGCTGATCAGCGCACTTTATTTATTTTTATTTTTTTATATTCTTCTGTTAATTACTGAAATTTAAGTGAAGGTGATGCCACTGATGTTTTGTTATTTTAACAATATTATGAGGAGTTCAACTTGCCACACCATACAATCCATCCGAAACTTCTGGGTAATTAAAATAAAGCTTGCTACAACTAAGCTGCAAAGGTCACTGATTCATTAAGACTCATTCTAACTTTAGCTGCAATGATTAAAAACATTAAATTACAAACCTGTTTCATTCCCTTTGGCTTCTTCTAAGCTTAAACGGAGGAATAAATTATAACTTTTACCCAACATGCTTGAGAGTTTAACAGAAGTTATTAATTAGCCAGCCATCAAGATTAAATTGCAGGAAATTAGTCTGAAAATAAATGAGAACAGAGATCTTTCTTTATTCAGGAAACCCTGTTCACATTTCGAGCATGAGAACTTTGCTTGTTCTGAGACTAGAATTACTTAAATGTTGTGCCCAAATAATCAAATGTGAGTACTAAATAACTGCCTATACATTCTTTTAGACCTTGTTAACAAATAAACTTTTGTAAAATATCACTACAAACACAACCGTTTCATGAAATATCTTCCTACACATGAAAATACACTGAAAATGATCCCAAATGCCACATTAACATGTTGCTGTGACAGCACCATATAAAATACATCCAGAACAGAAAACACAGCTAATTACAACTATTGTGCTAGTTGCAAAATGTTGTGGATGATGGTCAACCATCACCACACCAAATTAACACACGTTAAAACGTTTAGTCCCCCAGTAAGCAGTATCTGTGTTTTGTAGGGTCAGTTGGCTGAGGTGACAATCTTAAATTGAACAATGTTCAGTCAGGTCATCTGGACAGTTTCTTTTTTTTTTTGCTGAAATGTTTTGTCCTTCATCCAAAGGACTTCTTCAATCTGAGGAGCCACCAAAACAAACTGATTCCCACAAACAACATATTCCATAGTGGAAAAAAAACGTTTGCTGGTACTAAGATGGCCTCTGGGGCCCGCCCTCTCCCCCTTCAACTCCTCTGAGACAGTCATGCCAAAGTGGTTAAAACACCAAAGTTCATGCTCAGCAATACAGGTAGAAATCCAACAAAGTTCGGTCAGGTCAGAGCTTTACATCACATTCATACATTGATGGGACTTACATCGGAGGCAATGAGGGGTTTAGTGTCTTGCCCAGAGACACATCAACATGTGACTGCTGGTGGAATCGAACCCCTAACTCTCCCATTGGAAGACGACTGCTCTAACCACTCAACCACAGCTGCCCCACTTACAACAATGCTTGAGCGTTGGTTCACCTACACCGCTTGCTGTGGAAACTTGCCTCTTGTGCCTCGAGCTACTTCCTGTGTGTTCAGTCCCCAGTGTCTCATTGTCCACCACCTGGAGCCTCTCATTCTCTCAATCTTAGGATAAGATTGGAAATAATTGGCTTCCTCTCCTATCTTTGGTCCCACTTGTTGCTCTCCTTCAAACATCTACTTACCTCATGGAGAAATGCAACTGTTGAATGTTTCATTCCCTTTGGCTTCATCTTAGCTTAAACAGAGGAATCAGTTATGACTTGCAATTACGAAACATGCTTGAGAGTTTGGCAGAAGTTATTCATTATTAGCCAGCCATCAAGATTAAATTGTAGGAAATTAAGTCTGGAAATAAATGAGAACAGAGATCTTTCTTTATCCAGGAAACCCTATTCACATTTCTGGCATTTCTGACCTCATTTCGTTTGAGACTATAATCACTTAAATGCTGTGCCCAACTAATCAGTGTGAACGCAGTAAGCAAAATTTTCCTCTACTTATGAACAAAAAAGATCTCTTAATGTTACTTACTCTATCTCCCTCTTTGCAGATGCATCCAGTCCCTACACCTAGGGCTGGACGATATGGCCAAAACTTTTATCACAATATATTTCTTAATTTTGGTCAATAACAATATAATTCAATATCAATATAAACAATATAAAAACCTCAGAAAAACTGTACGAACTGTAAAAATAAATGAATGTTCACTTTTATTTGTATTTAACCTTCAAAGAAATTTGAAATCACCACATAAAACTCTCAACTTTGTCAATATTAATAGTTTTAACTTTAAACAACAACATAACCTAACAACCCATGCAGCAAACTTCTGCATTTGCTGCATGGGTTTCTCTTTTGATACACTTAGGGGTTGTTTCAGGGACACGTTGGCTCAAACATTATTGTGCTTCATCTTCTGACACTCAGCATATTCTACTGAGTGGAACAAGTTAGATGTGTTCCCACCGCTAGTTGGAACGACTCTCCGTCACATTTTGTAGCGTATTGAAACATGCAGTTTATCGGATCTTAGATAGCCGAACCACTTCCACACTGCCAAATTAGTCTTTCCTCTCATATCAATTATGTCATCTGCATTCTCTTCGCTTGAGAAAGCTTGTTCAGTCACATTCTGATGGTCATGGGCACTCATTTTTAAGTGAAAACTTAATGCATGACGGAGATTAACCTAGCCTAGCCTGTTACCGCTAACATCTTCTGTCAGGTATTTTCTCTCGTACCTAACAGAAAAAGAACCACACAGGACAGAGTAAGATTTTTGGCCAACGCTCTTTGCAAAGGGGAAGTCCACTGCTGATTCAAAATCAGAGTGAACTCCGAAGCCTCGTTGTTCGACCTGACTTTTATTGGTAAGAGAGAAGGAAAAAGAGGACATTCAACAATCTGGGGTCACAAGATAAGCGTTTAGCAGGCAGCTGGAACACTCTAGATCAGAGAGTAAAGAAAAAGCATCTTGTGGAATGTTAAACAGTTTCAGTTGATTAAATGCTTGCTGTAATGAGTTTCTGATACCATCTTTATCACTTGATACCATCTGTATCAGTTTAAGGGTGAGGAGAAAAACAATGACAGTGCAAGATGGCTGGAATACTAGTTAATATGTTTAAACCTTGACATGTTTGGTTTTACAAAAGAACAAACAATTCTAGGTAAAAACAGCTTATACAGAGAATTACTATCAGCTCAGAGGGGCTGACAGTTCTAGAATCTTCTTTGCTACGTATGCACAGCAGTGCAGAAATCATGGAACAGTTTAAAATGATAACATAAAGAAATACTCTTACATCTTCTGGACTTGACTTCTGCGTATCATCTACATCATCACACGCTTATGTAGTTGTGTCGCACCTTTTTCTGTTCGGGTTGAAAGTGAAGCGGCCGCTTCAACCCAAACAGAAAAAGAAATGTGTCAATGAAACACTGTAATCATATCGAAATATGGAAAATGTGCTTAAAACTCATATCACCGTTATTGAATACAAGTATATCACAACATATTGAATTATTATCCAGCCCTACCTACACCTTCCACATTTACAAATGAAAATGCTTACCTTTTGCATCCTGAGTCGGTGAGTTTTTTCATTTCTCGGTACACCAAACTGCTTAAAATCCCGCTGATTCGCTATCCAGCTATTCAGCAAAAACTCCATTTTTGTTTAAGTTTTATTACAATAAATCCAGTGATTCATGATATTTTGCAAACAAAAAGAGTTGACTCTTAACATTTAATGGCAAAGTCTTTAAAAACAAATCTTCCTTGATTAGTTAGCACTTAGAGTACATGTCGTGGATCAGTCTCAGCTACTACCAAACCAAATTTTGTGGGAGTCCTGTTTTTCCCTGTTGTCCTGAAGTCACAAGATGATGCCAGCTAGCCACACCTGTGAACCATTCCCTTGATGACAGGAGCATAAAAGACAGAAGATCACTTCTCCTCGCTGCTGGAGCATTACATGCCTAATGGTAGTCGTGCTTCTAGCCACTTTGTGTTTGCCTGAAATAATAAAGACTTACATGTGTTATATTGCAATCTTAGTATCATTCTTGTGACTCACCTCTTCCTGGACTCCTCTGAGAAACCCTTGAAACCTCCTTGTGATCTCCTCAGCTGTGTTTCTCGACTATTAACCACACTTCCGCCAGAAAACTCCTACTCACTCCCGTCGTCTCCTTATCTGCGCTGGAAGCCTTGGAACCTTTTCTCTTCGGTGACCCAGTCTTCCACCTGTAAGAACAAAGACAATCAATATCCTTCATTCCCAGAAGTACTCCTGACCCTTCTCCTTGCTCCCCCAGGATTCCAGATACTCCCTGTGTATATTTATTCACTGTAAATAAATGCATTGGTTTTCTATGCAGTCTTGAAGTCTTTTCATTTTCAGTCCTTATCTCTGGGTATTCAATAGACCTTTTTCACGACAACCGGAAGTAGCGTCTCATGGTGCTGAGTTACTTCCGGCTTTCGCGAGTCTATGCAAATGCCAGGTTTTCTTTCGCTGATGTGGAGGAACTCGCAGCTGTGAATTCTCGAACCAATAAACTTGAGAAAGGATAAAAGTTCTTCCATGAAGAATATATCCACAGCTATCAAGGTAAGAAAAGACATCGCTTAGCGAGCTAACCATTAGCCACAACATATGAAGTACATAAACATCGTAATAAAGCCTAATTTAGTGTGCTAAATTATTTGGAATATTTGAGACAGACGTGGTATAAACTTTTAACTGATATTTTAACATTCTGATATGCATTTGCCATTACAATTTGTGAAAGAAAACATACTAGATATTAGATGCTATGATGATTGATGTTCAAATTGTGCTTTACTTCTGCATAACTACAGGTCAAATATTGTCGAGGGACAGACAGTTGTCAGAGCTAGATGCTTCAGGTCCATGAAGAAAAATGAGGAACCACAGACTGCAGGTTTGAAACAGTCAGAAAGGCTGTTGGCTCATGTTCATTAGAGTTCCTGTTCATTTATGACAGCTGAAGAACTTTGACATATGATGGACAACTTCTGTACTGAGAGCTCACAGTAACATCTTCCTGCTCACTGGTTACTGTTTGTGGTAGCAGCAAAGTCTGTTTTGTTCTGCTGATGTTTCAGCTCATCTTCAAACTACAATCTATTACTTGTTTAAAGCTAAATATGTTATAACAAGTATGTGTGTGCTAAAAACAGTTATCTGTTTTAGATCTCACTGGGTGACAGCAGGAGAAAAACTACGTCAGCTGGAGTCCCAACCACTTATCGCTCTTGTCCTAGATGGTCTCTAAACTTTGGAGCTGGTACCATCCAGATGTGGTCCTGTGCCACAGGGCTCACAGATGTCTTACCAGTGCCCACCTGAGAAGTCCTGCGTAGCATTATTCTGCTCCACACTTCCCTGCTCTTCCTCCGATGCTGCAGTCTTCCCGTGTTTTGTGTCCACACTTCACACATCTTCAGTTTCTGCAAGTGTCACTGGAAACGTCTTATGAAACAGAGACCAGAACCAGGGAGCAGTCCAGATGTTCTGCGGGAGTACATCTTCTACAACCAAGGCCTACTGCTGTTTCCGTGTTGCAGAAGGTGTGGAGTCTGCTGACATGTTTTACTTCAACACCTTCATCCATGTGTTTATATCAATGCAGTAAGAATCATAAAATGTACAAATCACACTTTTGTTCTTTCATATTTTTAATATTCAGTCTCAAGTTGTGAATCACTGTAAATACTGTAAATAGTTGTTACTCATGAAAAATACATAAATGTGCCAATTTCTTTAAAATTGCATAATTTTGGGAAAAATATCTATAATCCATTATCAATTTATAGTGTACATTTAAAATGTTAAATAGTTAAGTTTTTTTTTGTTTTTACTAGATATTGTAAATTACACTTGTTTTCCTTTCAATACAACTGAATCAATCCACACACAAAAAAAGCAGTACAGTATGCTGCTCAAGTGTGTTTTAATTGAAGAATGTTTAAAATAATTCAAAACCTTTAAATAACTAATTACATAACACTAGAACAATATGTAACAAGCTTGGGTATGGATGTTATTTTAATTTTATAAACTTACTGCAACAACACCTTAGGACTTTCATCCAAGGACATAATTTATACACAGAAAAGACACTTGGGTTTGTCTACAAGTAAGCAGGAGACTGTTCCAAGATACAATATAAATTTTATTAACACTAAGTTAATAACATATTCTAATGGAGGCAATAATGATTCTTACAATAAATATTTAGCCAAGGCCGAGGCTTTCCAGTGTTCAGTCAACTAAAAGACTAAAGGATGGTTCAAGGTAACATGAGAAGAAATTCACCCACAAGCTGTGATGCACGAGACACGAGTGGAACAGAACCTACACGAGACTGGACTGCTGCCTTCTACCTGGAACATTGTAAATATTAAATAAGTAAACAAAAATAAATATGAATAATATTTAAGAATGACAAAACAAACATGGGTCTCACATTCACATATAAAAATAGTTGAAAATGGCCCCAGCCTTTAGCTCAGTCAGCCAGTCTTCTCTCAGGTAAGACACTGACTAATTATGGTGACTCAAGCAGGAGTGAGAGTCCACCAACACAGGACTGAGCAGAATGAGGACAGCTGGGAGTGCACCTGTAAAACCACAAAATAAAATAAGATTAGCAAGATTGTTTCAATTATTGAGCTTATTGACATTAGTATTATTATTGTTGACATTATTTCTGTGAAGATCAATATCAATTTGTGAGTCAGTGCATGTAACTTGATCTCTCCATGACTTACATGACAAGTTTATAATGTACCAACTTAAATTGATATTTACCTGTGGGTGGATGTGCCACCAGGTGAAGTGAGTTTCACGTGGACTCCAGTAGCAGCTTCAGCCTGGCTAGCTTTCTGTGAGAGGACAAGCTGCTGTTTCTGAGCTCTCTAAAAGCAGACTCCCTCTTAGCTGGTGCGGTGACATTATTCAGGTGAAGAGAAAGAAACAGCTCAACTTTTAAAGCAGCTGGTGGTGGATCTGCGGACAAAATCCTCCTGAGTGAAATGCAGGTTACATTCAAGTGGGGCAGTACACCACCAACACTGTTTATAGTGGGGGTGGTGTCCTGCTGACCTCAATTCGGGATGTCGTGGGTCAGTGGGCAGAATACTTTGAAGACCTCCTCAATCCCACCGACACGTCTTCCACTGAGGAAGTGGAGCCTGGGGACTTTGGGTCAGGCTCTCCAATCTCTAGTGCTGAGGTCACCGAGATGGTTAAAGAGCTCCTCGGTGGTAGGGCTCCAGGGGTGGATGTGATTTGCCCGGAATTCCTTAAGGCTCTGGATGTTGTAAGGTTCTGTTGGCTTACGTGACTCTGCAATATTGCGTGGACATCGGGGGAAGTTACCCTGGATTGGCAGACCGGGGTGGTGGTCCCCCTGTTCAAATAGGGGGACTGTAGAGCAGGGGTTGAACGAGTATATAATTTTTAAACTCGACATTAACATAATAAAACCCGAGTAGAACTCGAGTATTTTATGACATCATAGATCTCAAGATACAAAAATAAATAAACAAATAAAACCGCAAAAAAGGTAATTATTTTAAAAAAAAAGACCAACAAAACATTGGGAGCGTATATTATGCTCCTACCATTTATCATACAGCAAATAAGTCACAGGAAAAACTAAACTATTAGTTATTATTATTAAACTGCAAATGTGAAGAAACATGCAGCACGTCAAAAACGAAACTTAAACCGAAACTGGTTCTGGTTCAGTGGATTGGACCCGGTGTTACACCATACTCTGTGACCTGCAACAGTGCAACACCACCCCCTACGGTCATATGGTGGTCACATAATATGACGTCACTACGGATACTCAATGTTAAATTTTTAACCTCGATAGATGTCCTAGCAATCGATGTGTAGATTACTCAAGTACTCTGTTAATGCCCTACTGTAGAGTGTGTTCCAACTACAGGGGGCTCACGCTCTTAAGCCTCCCTGGTAAGGTCTATTTGGAGTTTCTGGAGAGAAGGGTCTGTTGTATAGTTGAACCTCAGATTCAGGAGGAGCAGTGCAGTTTTCATCCTGGTCGTGGAACACTGGACCAGCTCTACACTCTCAGCAGGGTCCTGGAGGGTGTGTGGGAGTTTGCCCAACCAGTCTACATGTGCTTTATGGACTTGGAAAAGGCGTTCAACCACGTCCCTCGGGGGAACCATGTGGGGGGTCTTCTGGGAGTATGAGGTACCAGGCACTTTGATACAGGCTGTTAGGTCCCTGTATGGCAGGTGTCAGAGCTTGGTCCGCATTGCCGGCAGTAAGTGGAGCTTGTTCCCGATGATAGTTGGACTCCACCAAGGTTGCTCTTTGTCACTGATTCTGTTCATAACTTTATGGACAGAATTTCTAGGCACAACCAAGGTGTTGAGGGGATCCATTTTTGTGGCCTTAGGATCACATCTCTGCTTTTTGTAGATGATGTGGTCCTATTACCTTCATCAGGTCATGATTTACAGCTTTCTCTGGAGCGGTTCGCAGCTGAGTGTGACGCAGCCGGGATGAAAATCAGTTCCTCCAAATCCGAGGCCATGGTCTTGAGCTAGAAAAGGGTAGAGTGCACTCTCCGGGTCGGGGAGGAGGTCCTGCCCCAAGTGGAGGAGTTCAAGTATCTTGGGGTCTTGTTCATGAATGAGGGAAAAATGGAGCATGAGATCGATAGATGGATAGGTGCAGTGTATGCAGTGTATGCAGTGAAGTGGGCGCTGTACAGGTCTGTCATAGAGAAGAGAGAGCTGAGTCAAAAGGCGAAGCTCTCAATTTACCAATCGATCTACATTCCTACCCTCATCTATGGTCATGAGCTTTGGGTCATGACCATAGATCTCGGATACAAGCGGTCGAAATGAGTTTTCTCTGCAGGGTGTCTGGGCTCTCCCTTAGAGATAGGGTGAGAAGCTCGGTCATCCGGGAGGGACTCAGAGTAGAGCCGCTGCTTCTCCACATCGAGAAGTGCCAGTTGAGGTGGCTCGAGCATCTGGTTAGGAAGCTTCCTGGACGCCTCCCTGATGAGGTGTTCCAGACACGTCCCACAGGGAGGAGACCCAGAGGAAGACCCAGGACACGCTAGAGAGACCATGTTTCTTGGCTGGCCTGGGAATGCCTCGGGATTCCCCCTGAGGAGCTGGCCCAAGTGGTTGGGGAGAGGGAAGTCTGGGCCTCCCTACTTAGGCTGCTACCCCGCAACCCGACCCCAGATAAGCGGAGGAAAATGGATGGATGGATGGTAGTCAGGCACATGATCAAAACAAAAGTACACTACATGTAGATCATTTTTTTCTTGTCTCTTGATACAACATACATTCATTTTACTCTTGATTACACTTACATTATTTGTCCATGTTTCCTCCATGTTTTCCAAATAAATGATAAAGTGTAGCAGGCATTTCTCTAGTAAATAAAGTCAAGTCTGTGATACTTAAAACTTCAAACATAGACTGCTGCTGTCCAAATCCACAAGACATTTCAAGATTTGGTTTGAAATGGTATCTCAGATGCCAGCGAACTAGTTAAATGAAGTTTTGAGGATTTTACTTCAGGGGCTGACAGCAAGCAGAAAGAATTAACAGCAGTGATGTTTTACGTATTTAGTTTTATTTTATTTACGTGATTGTTTTGATCTCTTGAATATTTTAGGCTTAAGGAGCTCATACTTACAATGTGTGGAATTTTTTTTTTAAAAATCAAAGCAATATATTGCCTCATCCTTATGTTCAAAGCAATATAAACAAGCTGTACTTCAGTGCCCCCATCACTACAAGATTTGAATACTGAATTTTTGTAGTTTTGGATATGAGTCTTTTTCTGAACTGGAATTAAGCATGTAATGCAAGTACGTCTTAATCTACGAAATCTTCAAGTGGGTAGGAGTTACACTGTGGAGAACAATAGAGCCTTTTACTGATTAATTTTACCTATTTTTTTATTCATATGCATAACAGGACTTCAAACAATCGAATGAGCTGTTTTATTTTTAACATCTCAACATTAAGTATTTTTCATCAAGTTGTTTAACTCAAAATAAGGCTCTTGTGAAACGCTGTATACTTTAATCAAGGAGAAGTTCAGAGACTCTTCAGAGATACAGAGAGAGAGAGATAAAAAAGCCCTGGTCCAAATGGGGTCATGCTGCGCTGCACATTGGTATTAACGTTTTTATTTAGTTTGAACTGTTCCCTTCAGCTGTGTAAGGGCTTTAGAGACAGGCCTCTAGCTCAAACAGCCAAAGTAAAATCCTCAGAAGTGTGTATATATAAATGAAATATGTGCTGCTGAAAAGTGTTCATGAAAATCAGTTTACTTGATTGTTTGACATGAAGACCACTACACTTTCACTGTTTAAAACAGTTCTACTCACCTAGATGGTCTCTACCATAATTTCTGGTCTAAAGAGTGCACCCGAATATAAGCTGTGCGCACACGCACACACACACACACACACACACACACATATGTACACATAATGAAATATTCACACAGAAAATTTTTGTTTTTTACTTGAAATTAAATACGTACCAGTAACGTACACAAGTACGTACACAAGTACGTACAATACGTTTTTTTCGTTTGTTTGTTTTTTTAAAATGTTTGTTTCTCTTTTTTTAAAAGTAGCTTACCAGGACGTCATTGCTTTCTTCAAGCTGTCCTCCTGTTCATGGAGCAAAAAGTTCTCTGTGAACATATGAGACTCACATGCTTTATACATGCAAGGAAATCTCTCCTCAGGGAGGGAAGTAGTGGCTTTCACACCAGAAATTATGGTAAATATTTGTGCAACTTGTTTTTTCTTATAATGCGCCCATCGAAGGTGGACGTATTATAGTCGGCTCCATCCTCCATCCGTACATCTATCTGTAAACTTCATCTAGTCCCACATAACTTTGGAACTGCTCCAGATAATTTAACAAAACTTTAAATGCATATGCATCATCGTTAGATGGAACATTGCATATGCTTTCTATCACCCCAGCTCTAAAGTCAAGGTCACAAATCAAGGTCCAAAGTTATACAAGTATTTTACTTGTCTAGTCCAGAACCTGTGACCTGCTCAAGATAATTGATCAAAACTTGATATACTTTTGTACCACCACCAGAAATTGTGCTGTTTATATTTTTATCATTCCAGCTCTAAGGTAATAAATCAAGGTAAACTGTTATACAAGGCCTTCACTTGTCTGGGCCTTTGCTATAGACTGCTGTATAATAGTTTGACAGGCTTATAATGTGCACTACAGGGTAGTCTTTGATTTTAATTATTTATCCAAATAATACATCTCACCCTATATTTCACCAGTTCAGCTTCATGTTAGAGTATTAAGCATGGAAAAATGTTTCAGATGGAATTCTTTTTCTGACTAGGATGGTCAACTTCACTAGTTACTGTTAAAGCCTACATGCATCTCGGTCTTTTTTCCCCCTATGTATTATATATACAAGTGTATATATATATATATATATATATATATTTAATTTTTTTTTTTTTTTTAGCGTTTTAAACTTTATTTAAAAATGCCAGTTTAGATGAGATTTGGAATACCTTTTGTTAAAATGTTAAAAATAGACACAAAAAATAAAATATTTAGTCTTTTGGCTTTTTTTCCCCCTTG
Source organism: Nematolebias whitei (assembly GCF_014905685.2). Classification (NCBI taxonomy): domain Eukaryota; kingdom Metazoa; phylum Chordata; class Actinopteri; order Cyprinodontiformes; family Rivulidae; genus Nematolebias; species Nematolebias whitei. The sequence continues at coordinate 15,258,992 of NC_056514.1, forward strand.
TCCTGTTAGTGGCGATTTTAACATATTTTGGGGGGTGCTCAAGCACCCCTAAATATTAACTCAGCACCCCTGAAAAATAATGTAAAAAAAAAAAAAAAAAAAAAATGGTGGTGGGGGTGCTTCTGGGTTTGGGTTCTGTTTAATGCATTTTTGATTCAATGCAAAAAAAATAAAAAATAAAATAAACACATGTAAAAAGGTAACATATCATTGTAATCATTGGTTTATTTACATAATGACTTTAATTGATGGATGTCTGGCCCCTGAGCTGCTGGCTTTCAGTAACTGTGGGCCCCTGAGCAGTTTAGTTGAATAGCTCTGCTTTAGAGGGTGGAATACAGTTTATTCCATTCCCAAAACCTAAACTGAGTCTAGAAAAATGTAAAAGATGATAAAGCCCTTTGGCCGACCTCACGTGTAACGTAAAGCTGAGCGCTACACTAGTATCTTAGCTAGCACGTCTATAAACCGGACCGGACCAGTTGCCGACTTCAGCCTCAGCCTCTCCGGTCAGTCTCGCTTTTCACCGGGGGTGCCCCGTGCTGTCGGGTGCTGAGAAGCGGAGGAGCAGCGTGGAGGAGCAGCGTGGAGGAGCAGGGCTGCGTGGTGCTCGAGAGAAGTTCGGAGTTTGCATCGGAGCTGCTGCAGGCCTCCATCCAAACTCACCTGGATAATAATTAATTTTATTCCGGATCACGTTGTTGGCCCCTGTTGACCTGAAACGAACTTGGACCATGCCTTTCACTTCAGGAGGATTTTCTGGCAGCTCGCTCTGCTATTTGCTGCGAATTTTCAGTTTCAGTTTCGGCCTGTTGATTCTGGACCCAGCTTCTGTTTCTCATGGGAGCATCCATCCATCCATCCATCCTTCTTCACAGGGGAGCCGGAGCCCCCCTCAGCCTGACTCAAACTGCAGTTGGGGCACCTCGTCGGGCTTGTTTGCCCATTTGAACTGTGACATTTTATGGTCTGAATCTTTTCTGCATCATTCATATTACTGTCACTATTTTCAGTTCTCAGATTATCTGGAGTCACTGAATCTTGTTAATACACCTGAATCTGTCCATCACTGCAACTTTCACTGTTTTGCAAATGATCGCGTCTTCATTAATGTTTCTCATGGTTCGATTATGGGGGCTAATTGTCACACTGTTAACTGCTGTAATTACACATCAGTCACAAAAAACTCAAGAAAATGTCTGATAATAATGTTGTTATTGCTCTCAGGAATTCAACCCAATCCTGGACCCCCCACTAATTACAGCACACCAAATGACTTTAAAAACGCCTCTGGGCTCCATTTTCTGCATGTAAATGCTCGTAGCCTTCTGAAAAAACTTGATGCTGTGAAAATCCTGGTCAGTTCTTCTGGGGCAGATGTTATCTTTATTTCTGAGTCCTGGCTCAACAAATCTGTACTGAATAATGACGTGGCAATCAATGGATTTAACATCTACCGCTGTGATCGTCAAAAAAGGGGGGGTGGAGTCATTATTTACATTAGAGATACCCTGGTTTCAAGTCTTGTGACTTTCAAAACAATTCCAAACCAGTTTGAAGCCTTATCTGTAAACATCACCTTGAATGGAGGCCAGGTTTTAACTGTAGTCTGCTGCTACCGCCCCCCCACAGCTTCACCTGAAGCATTAAATGCCATTAAGGAATTCCTTGGTAATTTAAAATTCAAAGAGATCTTTTTGGCAGGAGATCTCAACATTGATTGGTGTAAGTCGACCCCCCTCTGTGACAAATTCAAGGAATGTTGCTTGTCTTTTAATTTAACCCAACTGATCGACTCCCCCACCAGATTAAATAAAAGCCATCCTGACAATTCCTCCATCTTAGACCTGTTTCTAACTAATATGCCTCACAAATTCCCTGGTACAGGTATATTCGCTGATCTTTTGAGTGATCATTGTGTGACAGCGGCTTTAAGAAATAGTAAACTTCCACCTTCTAAGCCCAGATTAATTAAAAAAAGGGATCTGAAACATTTCTGTGAACAGTCATTCCTCTGGGATCTGTCTCACTTTGACTGGCATCGTATTCTGTTAACTGATGACGTGAACTCTGCTTGGAACTATTTTCATAATAATTTCATTTATTTCCTGAACTTACATGCTCCTTTTCGTCAGTTCAGAATAAAGGGACGAGACAGCCCCTGGTTTACTCCAGAGCTAGCTGACCTCCTGCACAGGAGAGATTATCTTTGGGCTGCAGCGAGAAAATCTGACTCAGACACTGATTGGTTGAGTTTTCGACAGATGAGGAATAAATGTACAACTGTTGTCAAAGCAGCAAAACGAAACTATTTCTTATCTCAGACTTCCAAAAATCTAAATGACCCTAACAGATTCTGGAAAACAATTAAATCTCTCTCAGGCACCCCCCAATCATCTGACCTCCCATCACAACTTCTCGTTAACTCTGCTCCTGTGTCAAATAAGCACGAGATCCTGAACAGTCTCAACAAACATTTTGTTGCTTCTGGTTCTTTATTTGACACAGTAACTAATGGAAAATCAGCCACTTCACTTAATAACCAAACTTCTACAAATCAAATCCCTCCTACAAGTCAATCCTCAGTTAATCACACCTTCTCTTTTTCTCCATTCTCAGTCAGTGAGGTCAATAAACTGTTAAAAGATCTTGATCCTAAAAAATCTGCAGGTCCAGATGAACTTCCACCTTATTTCTTAAGGCTGGCTGCTCATATCATCACAGTCCCTGTGACCCACATCTTCAATCTCTCCATAAGACAAAACTCCATCCCAGACACTTGGAAAACAGCCTTTGTTCTTCCTTTGCTGAAGGGAGGTGACCCCACCTCACTGAACAACTATCGACCAATCTCTAAACTCTGCATTTTAGCCAAGGTTCTAGAAAAACTGATAAACTCTCAAATCAAAAATTACCTGGACTCATTTAACATCTTACCTCCACATCAATCTGGTTTCAGGAAACAACACAGCACAACCACTGCTTCACTGAAGGTTCTTAATGACGTTGTTGAAGCACTGGATGCTAAGGATTATTGTGCTGCACTTTTCTTAGACCTGTCTAAAGCTTTTGACACTGTGGATCATAACATCTTGTGTCATAAACTCTCAGAAATCGGTTTCTCAGATCATACCATTGGTTGGTTCTCTAACTATCTTTCAGACCGGAGGCAATGTGTTCAACATAATGGTACTTCCTCCAGTTATTTAACAGTCAACAATGGTGTACCACAAGGCTCAGTCTTAGGACCCACCCTCTTTACAATCTACATACATAATGTAGGTAAAAACATCCCTAATGCATCCATACATTTCTATGCTGATGACACAGTTGTTTATTGTCGAGCTAAAACAGTTGCTAAGGCTTTCCAGCTTCTGAAATCTGCATTTAACTACATCCAGACTGATTTGTTTCACCTCAAACTTGTCCTAAATGCCGAAAAAACCAAAGGGATGCTTTTTTCAAATAGGAAGTTGGTCCCAGCAGTTCTTCCTCCGATTTTATCCTCAAATGGTGTCCCCATTGAGTTTGTTGATTCCTATAAATATTTGGGTATCTTGGTCGACTCACATCTTTCTTTTAAGCTCCATGTGGAAAACTTGGTAAAGAAACTGAAAATTAAACTGGGTTTCTTTTTCAGAAACAGATCCTGTCTAACCCTGAATGCTAGAAAACGCCTTGTATCTGTGACTTTCCTTCCCTCAATTGATTTTGGTGATATTATTTACATGAACGCTCCTACAAGAACCCTGCAGATGTTGGATGCTGTCTATCATGGTGCACTAAGATTCATAACTGGCTGTGATTATCGTACCCACCACTGCACCCTGTATTCATTGGTTAACTGGACATCATTAACTTCACGCAGACTCTCTCACTGGTACATTTTCATCTTTAAATCACTTCTTGGTCTGCTGCCTTCATACATCTCCTCCTACATGTCTCTGCGTGAGTGCAGCTACGGAGTGCGCTCTCAGGACATTATTACCTGCAGTGTTCCCTCAGTGAGGACTGAACTAGGCAAAAGGGCCTTCTCCTACTCCGCTCCTGTTTCCTGGAATATCTTACAAAAAGATTTGAAGCTCTCGACCTTGACCTCTCTAAGTGGCTTTAAGAATCTGTTGGACTCCTGGCAGGGACCAATGCAGACATGTTCCTGTTTTTAGTTTTATACATTTGTCTCGGAATCTAGCAGTTTTTTTGGTTTTGTTACCTTTTTCCTTTTAGCCATCCTATTTGTTAAAAAAAAAAAAAAAAAAACTGTAGTATGAGTTTTTATAACTGCTTATTGTTGTTGCTGTTGTCCATTGTTGTCATCTTTCTTTGTTGAAATCAGGTCTCTCTTGTAAATGAGTCCTCGAGGCTCAATGGGATTTACCTGTATAAATAAAGGTTGATTGATATTGCACAACTCTAGCTTAGCACTACTTCTTGTTGTACCAGACTCTCTAAAATAGTAATCGAATCAAGTTTTTACTTATGTATGTAAACATATATGTTTAACAGCCTGTTAAAATACACCAAAATGCAGGAAGTGGCATCTACTTTATTCAACATCTTCTGGGTGAGGACCCTCAGACCCCCAGTACCTCCCACATTTCTAACTGGTGCGTTTGTGGCACAGTTGCTTGCCGGTACAACAAAAAATCAAGATTTTAAATCCCTTTCCAGAAAACCTTGCTCTTTGAGTATAAAACATATAAATGAAGCTGGTTTTGATGCCCCTGTCAGTTTACAAGTTTTATTTTAGATGTAAGGGAAGTTTTGAAAAGAAATGAACGAGAGCAGCAATTCCTGTTTAAGCTTTTCTTGGTGTTGTGAAGGGTGTGTTTTCTCCTGGTTATCTAGTGTGTTGTTTAACGTTCGTTTAGCGTATATCTTAGTGTATATCTCAGATCCTTGCATTCTGATTCTTTTTATACTTTATATCTTTGCAATTTTTGGGTGTAACTGGGACCTTGAATACACAATTTTGTTCCATCTCATGCGCCACATGTGATGAGAGTGACAATAAAGATACTTGCACTTGTCTTCCAGATGGCAGGAGAACAAACAGCACATGGGATGGGTGAGAGGGATCACTCATTATATACGGGAGGCTTTGCCAGAACTTCACTTGAAATATGATCAGACTATTTGTTTTTAATCTCACTTGGTTTCCAAACTGATTTTTTTTTCTAATTACACTGTTTTCAAGAAATGACCACAATCATATAGGGTTAAATACTTTAGTGTTATCACATTCCCTTTTAGGTATCAGACTTTGGGCCTTAGGAAAAATGTCACAGTTTGTAGTTTCTTGCAGCTCACTGACCTTGATGAGCAGATTCTGCCAGAGTAAAAATGAAAATTTGACTGAACAGTTAATTACACATGTCACTATTTATTCTGCAAAGGACACAGAGATAGAGGTGAGTCATATTCTTTAATGAGGTTGCATGTAATTTCTATTAGTCATTGTCTTCTGCAGACAGAAGATAACACAATCATCTTCAGATCAGTGCAGTCATTTTCTGCTTTGGTGCTATCTCACTTATAGAGAAACTAAATGGAAATATAAATACTACACTTAAGCTCAAGGTTAAAGAACATCTGACTGAACTGAATGAACTTGTGACCAATTATTTTATCATGTCTATTTAGGCAGGTGGTGATTGACACAACAAATGTTTGCTTCATCCCAAGTCTATTCACTTAGAACCTGAAACTGTCAAATGATCAAGTTACCATTTAAAAATGCACTAAAATACGTTCTTTCCTCGTAATTTATGTATTTCATGTTTAAGTGAACCTGGCTAAAACACATTGAGCCTAATTGTATTTACTTACATTTTATTATTGGCAGTTCCGTCCTGCAGGGGTCACCACAGTGAGCAAATGTGCACAATTTTATTTACAAATAAAAATAGTTCTATGTCGTATAAGCTTCGCCCTTTAAGGCCTTCGCTTTAGTGGGTTTATCCCGTTATGCAGAGCATAAGCACTGAAAAAATTAGTCCACGCCCACCTGCTGTGTGGGCCCCACCCGGTCCGTATAAATTACGTTAAGAGCGGGAAATCGGCTCCCATTTTTTCTTCAGCGAGCTAATATAGCACTGTCAGAAGAACAAAGAGGATAAATTGTGTAAATGACCAACCTTTGTGAAGGATGCTTGGCCCGGCAGTCGACCTCCGGTCGTCCGGTGAGTTCTCCTCCCCGAGGAGAAGATGACAGCAGTCTTATTCCAAGGTAAGCGTCGGGGAACATTTCCCAGTGACAGGTCACTACACGCTGGACAACGCCATCTTGTGTTTTTTCCTCTTATCGCCGACCCTCGGAGCGAACCGGATGGTTCCTCCGGGGCAAGGTGTGCTCAGCTGCAGCCCCCGCTGCTCATTCCCTCCTGGGGAGCGTAGTGTAGGTGGAGGGGGGCTGAGTGAATGCTCACCCCATCCCACCTCGTTTCGCATCGGCGATCACACCGCTCCCGGCCGACAGCGCCCTCAGGGGTTGCCCGGCGGAACCCAGGAGGAGGCTGACATGAAGGGACCCCCTTTTTTCTACGTCCCTCGCCTTTTCCCGCCAGTTCGGATGATCGGCGGAAAGGTTATTTTTCACTGGGCTCCACTATGGCTCACCGTCTTGATCCATACGGCCTCACGCTCCAACAGGACATTCCACGGGCGAGGCCGCAGACGGTTCTTTCCTGGTAGATTAGAGGAGTCGGTCCCCAGTCCGCTCCCATCACCAGAGTTGAGGGATTCACCAAGCGGGGCTATTCCTCGGTAACCCCCCCTGGAGCCAAGCCTCGCGGAAGCTTCCGGAGCAAAGCTGCCCAGGTCGGAGCAGCGTCCCGTCCCTCCGGAGGAACACGAACCAGACGGCGACCACGCTCTCAAATCGAGCCCACCGATGTGTTTTCAGGCAGCCGCAGTTAGCAACAACGTGCGCTGCTAGCATATAGCATGTCCAAGGGACTGAAGGCCGCAGACCTGCCTTGGAGACAAAGAACTCCCTCTGTAAGGCAGCTGACGCCAGCTCAACATATATGCCTCTCCCACGGTTTGCCTGTCGAGGACTGCAGCGCGGATGACGATGATCCATCGACCCACCTGGCTTCGTTACTCCCCTCGCTGCCGGAGAATCTGCACAAGACCTGATGAAGCTCATCGCGGACGCGCTGTTCAGAGCAGCTTCAAACCATGCTGGCGAAGTGAAAGTCGGAGGAGGTGCCAGAGGCTGTGCGCCACCTCATCAAGCCGCGCGGCCCACCCCGTCCCGCTGGAGGGACCGTCGCGAGCAAGCTTCGACTTTTCCACGGCCGCGGCTCTCGCTGAGTTCCACCACCAGCCCCGCCCGTCAGAATCCAGCCCTCTTCACTCCGGCAGCCTGCAGCTCAGCGTTTCCCCAGAGTTCGCCTGCAAGACAGCGCTCTGGGCAAACAATCGCAGAGCTCATGAGAGAGAAGTTTCTCAAAATGACGGTCTCCGGAGGGTGTGTGTAAAAGTGACACGAAAGTTGAAATAAATCATCATTAATGATCAAAGTGTCTGTTTTTTAGCCAGTCTGTAAGCTCGGATGAGCTCACAGCGGCCGCACACATAAGAGCCGGTGTCCTTAATAAGGGTTTTTAAACTCACCGCCGCTCCAAGACATTACTAGTCGCTTACAGGGCACGATGGTAAGTGAAAATAACTCGTTATAATCCCGGGCTGCACGATTTTCACCCAAGCGATGTCAACTCGTACCCGTGCGGATGGAACAGCCCCACACACGAGCCGGTGTCCTTAAATAAAGGTTTTTAAACTCACCGTCGCTCTAAGACATGACGAGTCGATCACAGAACAGCCTCCACACATGAGCCGGTGTCCTTAATTAAAGGTTTTTAAACTCACCGTCGCTCTAGACATGACGAGTCGATCACGGCACAACGGTAAGCGAAAATAACTCGTTACCAACTAGAACTGCACGATCCTCACTCAAGCGGTGTCAACTCGCACTCGTGGGATGGAACAGCCTCCACATGAGCCGGTGTCCTTAATAAGGTTGTTAACTCACCGCCGCTCTAGACATGACGAGTCGATCACTAAAATGAACAGCCTCCATCCAAACGGCGCTGCGTTGATGCTGGCGCACACACACAGCTGCCGGCGCTAACCAGCTCACATCGGTATAAATGTGGTCCGCAGGCTGGTTCGGGTGGAGGTCCTTCTCTCTCAAGAAGCGACACCCGTCTCAACGAATCAAACGCGGGCAGCCGTCACCCACCGCGTCTCAGTTTTCGGCAGCTCACCGCAGCTCAACCGTGAAGCAGCTGAAAGAACCCGGTAATGAGTCCCGCCTCCCTCCAGCGCGCGCCCCTCCAGCGAGAGCGGCGCGCGTCCCTCCAGAGAAAAACGTGTGCTCCCGCGGGGCTAGCAGCCTTCACTCCAACAGCACGGCGTTAATGAAGTCACGCCCTCCGCCTTTTCAACGTTCGCACAGCAACGTCAAACGCGCAGCCCCACCGCGTCATCAGCTGTCACACGCTTCGCCTCAGCTCAAGTCTCGCCCGGGATCACACAGAAAACATTCCCGCGACGCATGACGGCGGTTGAGGGGCGGACTGCTGACAGCCGTACAAAACATGACACATCACTTAACGCACGTTCACCCTACGAACGTTACGTAGAGTGGCTAAAACATGCTCGCCGTTTTTCAGATGGATGGACAAGGTTTTATGCAAATGGTACAAGTTACAGTTTGCAACCCGAACCCCTCCATTCAGAGGAGTTAAAAAAAAAACGGTCCCGTCATCTTCAGACTAAATCTCATCCCTAATGCAGAAATCCAAGTGTTTCTGATAAAAGTAATCTACAGAGTCCCCCAACGGAGAGAAAACACAAGGTTTTTACTCACGGATCGGAGGGGTGAGACCGTTTTTTGGATCTGTTGTATAACATCCAGAGAACGCATACCGATCATCCTAACACAGAGACGAGAGTTTTTGTTTTACCTGGATGATCTGCTGCTCCTGTCACTTCAGACAGGAGGCGCTGATGCAGGATCAGGTGTTGACATCACACCTGTTAAATCTGGGCTTCGCCATAAATTGGAAGGAAGTTCGATTTTCCTGGCCCAGACATTTGTTTTCTGGGAGTGGAATTAAATTCAACCACCATGAAAGCTCGTTTATCATAAACTAGATTCGACACTCTTTTAAAGTCAACTCAGCCACGTAAGACCTGGCAAGTGATAACAGCTGTCTCCGTCATGAAGCTGTTGGAAATGATGTCACTCACACAGTGGTTCCGCTGGTTTGTTTCACATGAGATGCCTCCAGAGGTGGTTTTGCACGTCTGCATGTGGATCCAGTAAAACAAAACGACGGATGATCATTGTCCCTTCCTCTGTGGAAGCAGACCTTCCGACTCTGGGGAAACACCTTGTTTTCCGTCAGAGGGAGTCCCCCTCAGCAGACCCACGTCACGGGTCAGTCTTCACGGACACGTTGCTGTCAGGCTGGGGGGGGGGGGACATGCCTATCTCAAGCAGTAGGGGCGCTGTGGCCCCACTACACATCAGCCCACATCAATGTTTTTGGAGTGTCACACAGCACTGAATATGATTAAACACTTTGCTCCCGTGCTACAGAATCAACACGTGTTGATTCACACAGACAACATGATGACTGCTGCGTACATAACCATCAAGGGTGTGCGTTCAGCCCAGATGTTACACATTGCGCGAAAGCTACTGTGTTGGGCTCCTCAAAACCTGCTCTCTATTAGAGCGGTTTATATATCCGGTGTTCTGAACAGAGGGGCAGATGTGACGTCCAGGGGCGGCCCACGTCACGTGGACCGGACCCTCCATCCAGATCTGATGTTTTCAGAAGCAGCAGAAGTTGGCAAAGCAGCTGTGGACCTGTTTGCGACGCGAGAAGAACGCTCAGTGTCAACTATGGTTTTCCCTGAGCCCGCGAGACGATCCAGCGCTGGGGGGGGGACGCATTTGCTCACAGCCCGTGGCCCAAAACGCTTTTGTACACGTTTTTTCCCCCACCTCCTCTGTTTTTTACGGTTCCTGAACCGAGTTCAGGAGGAGGGATTGACAGCTCTCCTGGTGGCTCCTGGCGTGTGAACGCACCATGGTTCCCAGGCCTGCAACGTCTGTTGTCGGGTCGCCGTGGAACTGCTGTGGAGGGAGGATGCTCTCCTTCAGGCAGGAGGAGCGACCAAGAGTTACCCAGAAATAGGTCAACACCTGTGGGTCTGACCGCTGAGCGGTCCCACTTAGAGGATGGGTCTCCCTCAGGAGATGGTGTGCACAATTCAAGATTCACGTGCTGCATCCACCACAGTTCTGCACACATCAAGGGGACGGCTTTTCAGCGCTGGTGTACAGAGAAGGTTTAGAGGCCACCTCATGCCTTTTAGGCGGCGTGCTGTTTTCTCTACAACAGCTGATGGATAGGGAGTTGGCATTCAGTACGCTTTAACGTATGTTACAGTAATCTATTCCTGCCACGAAGGTTTCGGAGACAGAACAGCTTTTAATCACCCGCTGATGAAGCGTTTTTCTAAAAGATGTTCAGAGACACAGGCCTGCTTCACGTCCACTTGTTCCACAGTGGGATTTAACGCTGGTCCTGCGAGCCCTGATCAAAGCTCCAATTGAACCTCTGGATCAGGTTTTCACTTAAAATTCTTGTCTCTTTAAACAGCCCTGCTGCTGGTTTTAACACCCGCTAAGAGGGTAAGTAATTATCTGCCCTCTCTGTTGCTTCGTCATGCCTTAGAATTTAGGCTGACGGGCAGCTCAGCTGATTTAAGACCAACCCAGCTTTTATGCCTAAAACATCACGAGCTCTTTTAAATCAAGAGTGATATCGTTGGAGGGGTCTCTTTCCCCCCCCACAGATCAGAAGAGGAAGCATCTTTTCATCTTCTCTGCCCGGTGCGGGCGTTGACGTGTTACATGACGCGCACAGCTGCAATGCGTTTCAAACTCAACAATTGTTTGTGCATTATAGAGATGCTTCTGCAGGTCGCCGTTATCCATCCAGCGCTTGTCACACTGGCTGTGTGAGGTTTTTTCTGAAGCCTACAGAGCATCAGATTTAGGGCCTCCTGTCAACCTCTAAGCACACTCGACCAGGGGTATCGTATCTTCGACTGCTCTGCATAATGGTATGTCAATGCAGGACATTTGCACTGCGGCTGCATGGTCAACACCCTGCTCATTTATTCGCTTTTACCTACGTGATGTAACGGCTCGTTCCATGACACATTCTGTCCTTAGTGCTCTAACAGAATGAATATTGTTGTTCTCATGGAACTCTGTTTAAGCTCACTTCTGTCTGCATGCATTACAGTGTGAGATGTTGTTATCAGTCACAAGTCGTGTCTGTGATTTTGGTTCTATTGTCACTAATCAGTTCATGACTATTGTTACCAATCAGTTCATTTGATCAATAATCAATTCATGGACATTAATCTGTTTATACTGTTCAGCCATGAACCAGTTGGTTCATGCCCCCCCCCCCCCCCTCTTTTCAACTTCTTCTTCCCGTTGAAAGTTTTCCGGGGCATTCATGCTTTGTCAGAATGCATAGTTACTCAACATGCGTCTGTGCATGGCACATAATTACGCGATGCGTAGTTATGCACACGGGGAGCTGAGTGACAAGACGTTTTTTGGGCAAGCTTCTGCTTCTTACTGTGTTCGAATGGACCCAGTGAGGCGAGGACCACATCGGCTTCGCCCTTTACCCACTAAAGCGAAGGCCTTAAAGGGCGAAGCTTATACGACATAGAACGTTGGTTACGTACTGTAACCCCAGATTCTATGAGTATAAGCGTAGCCCTTTAAGCGTTGGTCCTCACTGGCTCTTAAATGGCTGAAGAAAAAGCTATTTTGGAGCCGATTTCCCGCTCTTAACGTAATTTATACGGACCGGGTGGGGCCCACACAGCAGGTGGGCGTGGACTAATTTTTTCAGTGCTTATGCTCTGCATAACGGGATAAACCCACTAAAGCGAAGGCCTTAAAGGGCTACGCTTATACTCATAGAATCTGGGGTTACAGTACGTAACCAACGTTTACAGTAGATGAGCTAATGTTGTAAACAAAGCTAAGCATCCCACGGTGACATCACCAACCTTGCAGTGCTTTTCCCTCATATCTACCGTAAACGGTCTCTGATTCCTGGTGTCAGTTTACAGCCAATAACAGACTTTAACATAAATGAAGCCATACCAGAACTGGAAAATAACATGAAAACCTATTTTCACACTCAGAAACTTCATAAACAGTCAGCATTTTGCACACATAATTCCTACCCAGCATGCTTTGCATCACTCACATTGTCTCTGGGACATGACTCTCTCACACATTTCACACATCTTTACTTTAATACCAACAGATTTATTACTGAGAGCATATTGATGATGACACACAGCAACTTTGTAGTTAGTTTATAGAAGTAGTTAACCTCAAAGAGGATCATTAAATTGAGTTAATTTATTAAAGTACATGACGTGAGGGAGACATCCGATACACACTGAATTAATCACCCGGTTTCAGCACAGCAAAGTTCTGCTCTTTGGTTCTGATGGACTGGATTAAATTCTGAAAGTTCACCTCTGAACAGGACATGGAGGCTTTACCTGTGATGTATAAACAGTTTTGAGTTGTGTTCACTTACAACATTGTCACATTACAGACAGTTTTACAGTGTCAGTGACAAGAGTGTATGATAAAAGTTAGAGCTTTAGCATTACCTTCCGGTCATTTTTTAATATTTGTTTAAAAGTTTAGCATTAGCGGAGCAATTTTTTTAGTTAGCTGTGCCCACCACTGCCCATTTGTTAACTTTCACTGATAAGATAAAAATAAATGGCCTGTATCGTTTAAAGGTGCTGGTTTCATAGTCTCTATTTTTTGTATTGCAAATAACCTAAAGCTCAATCAAACAAAAGAATAAACAAACAAATCATGGCTCTTGGCTTTTGAACAGATCCATCTGTGGGTCGTAAATAGTTTATTTATGAGCATACTCAGGGTGTAAAATTTGACTTTATTTCACTTCACATCAACAAAGCCAGAGTTGATTTTTCATGTCTCTAAACAATTACGTGTGTAGCCCCAATCTACAAACTCATCAAATAACTTCTTCTTTCTTTGTGGTGTTTGTGCTAATTGGTTTTTCTTTGGCTCTTGCATACAAAACATCCTAAAATCCAAGAATGGGAGTTCTTTGGAGGATAAATGAGTTAAATCTGCATCAGCCAGACACTGATTGCAGCTTATCTTTTGTTGCACTGGGACTTAAATCTATAGAAATATACCACCTTGGCATTTAGCAGCAGTTCCACCAACACATCCTGTCTATTATTGACAGCAGTGCTGGGATGATCATACTGCCCTGAGATGAAAACAGTGTCATCATAAGGTATCAAACAAACACAAAGGAATTTATACAACAGGTTCTGATGGAGTGTTTTGTTTAGGAATTATTAATAATGTTGCATATTAAAAAACCCACTGGCATGTGTTGCGATTTAAATATCTATACACAGAATAAATACTCTGGCAGCTGTGTACACTGACTGGAAATTATGTTTTCTTTCTCAAACTTAAACAAAAGTTAGAACAATATCTCACTGGGTTGAAATTGTTGTCAACAAATTGTGAAAAGCAGTTGCATGGTATTTTCCATAAATATCTCCAAATGTTTTTTGTTTTTTAAATCACCCTGATGCATGCTCAATAACCCAGGTAGATAAATCTAACAAGGTTAAGTCCGGTCCTCTGGATGGATCCTTCTTTGATGAAAAGGTTATTCTTTTATCCAAAAGCCTTCTTCAGTCTGAGGAGCTACAACAAACTCAATCGTATGAATAGTACCTTCTCATAGTGGACCAACCAGTTTGTTGTTGACATCCAGAAGCTTTCTTGGACTGTGAGGTCTCAGTCTCTGATGGAAGACATTTGCAAACTAAGGTGTACCAAACCCACTCACACAAACCAGTATTTGTGGTTTGACTCCCATCGCCTTCTGGAGCACAACCTAGGAGTCAACAGGACTCTGTACCACAGTGACCCAACTAACTCAGGAGCCAGACAGAAGGAGAAATCCCACACAAGATAGACCCTGGAGCAATGTAGATATCCTAACTGGGCCTTCCTGAAAGCAGAGAAGAAACCCAAACCGGCGTTTTTCAAGCAGGAAGTCAATCACAGCAGTTCTTCCTCTGATTTTATCCTCAAATGATGTCCCTATTGAGTTTGTCGATTCCTATAAATATTTTTGGTATCTTGGTCATCTCACATCTCTCTTTTAAGCTTCACGTGGAAAACCTAGTAAGGAAACTGAAAGTTAAACTGGGTTTCTTTTTCAGAAACTGGTCCTGTTTAACTTTGAATGCTAGGAAACATCTTGTAACTGTGACTTTCCTTCCCTCCATTAACTACGATGACATTATTTACATGAACTCTTCTACAAGCACTCTGCAGATGTTGGATGCTGTCTATCATGGCGCACTAAGATTCATAACTAGGGATGCACCAATCCACATTTTTTAACTTCCAATTCGATCCTGATACCTAAATCTGGATATCGGCCGACACCGATGCCGCCCTGATATCATCATCATTATTGATTTTATATGAGGCCGTAATAATCTCCTCTCAAGTACAATTTGTACAAATATGTGCATGCATGTCCAAAAGGGCAACTTGAAATAAGTTTTATTAATGTTGGATAAGTTTCAAAGTTAGAATTAAATCCTGCTAACACAAAACATGTTTTTTTTTATTCCTAGCTTTAAAGTGGATTTAAAGTGATTAAATGGCTTCAAATATCTGCTAAGTTCATGGCATAAACATACACAGACATGTTCCTGTTTTTAGTATTTTACTTCACTTTATAATGTAGCTGTTTTTGTTTCGTTTTTTATATATTGTTAGGATTGCGCGAGGAACCCAGATGATATGAGACCCAGAACGAGGCAGACACAGGGAGATACAAAAAGAACAGTGTTTATTTATGTACAGTGAATAAATCCACACGCTGCTTCTCCGCAACTCCTGGAAAGAGGGACGACAGGTTAATTGTTTGTCCAGAGGGGAAGATCTGAGTTGTTTGTTTGAAGAGCGTTTTTGTTCTTACAGTCCAAATCCGAAGGTGGGGAGCTGGTCCTCCAGTCCAACGAATGAGCAGAGAAGGAAATCCAAACGAGAATCCTAGGGAACGAGGAAGGCTGGCAACTGGAGGCAAAAATGGCACAAGGAACACTTGACAGGCCGAGGAGTGCAAAACAGGTCACGAGGAGATCAAAAAACACGAGGGATCAGGAAACTGGAAAAGAGAACACAGGTGAACAAATTCTTTTCACCAAGAAATATCTAGCACAGCAGTACTATACCATGTGAGGTGATATGCTCCAGCGATGAGTCACACTGGGCTGCAGCCTTTTGTAGATGGAGAGGCTCATCAGACTGATAGCCGCCAGGTGTTGTCAATCAGCGGCCATCAGCAAGGCAGGCTGCAGGCAGTGGGACCCTTACATATATATATAATTTTCTTGTATTTTTCAATTCATGTGCCTTTTATGATTGTCTACTGTTGTACTGATAAATATCTCCTGGAGGGTAAACTATATCTTGACTGCAAGTATCAAGCTGAGAAATCCTTTGTTTTCTATAGCTGATAGCAGTTTGTCATTAATTACGATGAAGTTTAGCAACTTCTGGGTAAACATTCGAGCTCCTGGGCTTCAGTGGTCTGTTATTCTTGTTCATTCCGGAGAAGGCAATCTGATTTTGGTCTGTCCCGCTCAGTCTGCCCCTCCTCCGAGACGGGCAGACTGAGCGGGGCTGACCGAAATCAGACTGCCTTCTCCGGAATGAACAAGAAGAACACATCGCTGAAGCCCCAGAGCTTGAATGTCCAACGTAAAACTAACTTTACCGTGGTTTAATGTGGCGCTATTGCTCTGCAGACCTTGCACGTTGCTGTTTTGTTTTGTGGTGTTTCTAGTGTAAAATACTTCCACATAGCGAACATGTTTTGATGAAAAGTTGGTTAGCCGTTAGCCACAGTGCTACTGCACATTGTAGCTGGCTGCAAACTATGAAATGGATTTCCTGAATGTGAGGCGGGTCTTATTACTCTGGGTTCATGAGACACATCTCTGTTCAGGAAATCCATTCCATAGTTTGATGCCAACTTGCAGAGCAGCTGGCAGGGAATAACATCTGGATTCGTTTGACTCGGAGACAGAAATGTATCATGGATCAGAAATCTCTGCAGGTTGGATCGTAAAAATCCGATACATGAATTATGCTGGTATCGGAGTCCGATACCGATACTGGATCGGATCGGTCCTATCCCTAGTCATAACTGGCTGTAACTACCACACCCATCATTGCACCCTGTATTCAATGGTTAACTGGTCATCATTAACTTCACACAGACTCTCCCACTGGTACATTTTCATCTTTAAATCACTTCTTGGTCTGCTGCCTTCATACATCTCCTCCTACATGTCACTTTGTGAGTGCAGCTACAGTGTGCACTCTAAGGCCATTATTACCTGCAGTGTTAGTGAGAACTGAACTAGACAAAAGGGGCTTCTCCTTCTCCGCTCCTGATTCCTGGAATATCTTGCAAAAAGATCTGAATCTTTCAACCTTGACCTCTCTAAGTGGTTTTAAACATCTGTTAAGTTCCTGACAAAAACCAATGCAGACATGTTCCTGTTTTTATATTTCTACATCACCTTATTATCTAGCTTGTTTGTTTTTTTTTTTTTTGTTTTTTTGTTACTTTTTCCCTTTGACTGTCCTTTTGGTTGCCATTTTATTTTAATTTGTAAAAAAAAAAATGTATGCCTCTTTTATGACTGTCTATTGTTGTCATTGTTATCCAACGTTGTCATCACACTTTGTTAAAAAAAAAAAGGTTTCTCTTGTAAATGAGTTCCCGAAGCTAAGTGGGATTAACATGTATAAATAAATGAATGAAATGAATGTTGAACAAATAAATGAATTACTCCAGTCAGCCATCAGGTGAAAAGGAGAAACCCAGACCAGTGGTCATTATGCATGTAGCAGGAATATCAGAGAAACTGAGCTGTTGATTTTCTAAACACAATGTCCCAGTTGTAAGGATGGTACCATTTGGTGGCCCGGTTTGTGTCTGTGTTCCCTAGTGTTTTCTCTTTAGTTCACTTGGTGCCACCCTTGTCTCGTCACAGCTGTTTGTAATCATGTCTCGTCTTGTCCCTGTATATAAGTCTTCTGTTCAGTCTTGTTCTTTGTCGCGTCGTCTTCGTTGGGTCCCTGTGTTCTCCTGTGTCTTCTGAGTTTCCTGAGTTCCTCTGAGTTTCCCTGAGTCCCTCTGAGCTTCCCGTGCCTTCATCCCGTTTCGTAAGTTGTGCTGCCTCGTCAGCCTGTTATTTTCGTATTTTATTATTATCATTAAATTTCTAAATTTTGTACTTCTGCCAGTAAGTCCCTGTCTGCACTACTGGGTTCGCCCTGACCTGAAAACCTCTGACATTACGACGCGACCATTCCAGAACCCAGCGGGCAGGGTTCTCTCTCGGCAAACTCACCTTTTTTCTTTTTCCCTCCGTGAGCCATGATGGACGAGCTCCACTCCGTCCCTGTCCTTCTGCCGTCCCGCTCCCGCCGTGGAGGTGGAAAGCGGCTCCGGAGGCAGTCCGCGGCGACCGGCCCGGTCACGTCGGCTGAGCAGATTTTAAGAGCTGGTTCCGATGTTTCTGTGGGAGCGGGATCCGCCGCCTCACCTCCCAGGTTTCCGGTGGGGGCGAGATCCAACATTCCGTGGGAGCTCCGGTCCACTCCTGTCTGGTTCGGCGAGTCCGGGCCACTTGACGCCACAGGGGCGGATTCCGTCGCCTCACCTTCCAGGTTCCTGGTGAGGGCGGAATCCGGCCTCTCACCACCATACCGTGCCGCGGCTGCCCGACCCAGCCTGACCATACCTCCCGAGCGTAATCCCAGTGATTCTGTGAGGGCGTGTTCTGCCGCCCCACCTCCTAGGTTTCCGGTGGGGGCGGTAACCGTCACCCCACCTCCACATAGAGACATTCCATTCATATTTTCATTTTCATCCCAAGAAATATCTCAAGTAAACAGTACTTTGCTGGGTTTATTCAGTGCAGCTAGGGATAACCCGGCTTCTGCCGACGTCGTACTCTCTTTGATGGAGGATTTTTTTATTATCTGTGCCTGGTCTTGCTCAGCTACCTGAATACAATCAGTTTCTGACTCAGATAAGGACTTTAAAGGGCCCTTTAGTCACGCTATATCTGAACCCAGGTCAGCTCCTCACTTTTCCTGTTCCGAGGGGGTCCCGGCAGACGCTCCTCACCTCTCCTGTTCCGAGGGGGTCCCGGCAGACGCTCCTCACCTCTCCTGTTTTGAGGGGGTCCCGCAGACGCTCCTCACCTCTCCTGTTCCGAGGGGGTCCCGGCAGACGCTCCTCACCTCTCCTGTTCCGAGGGGGTCCCGGCAGATGCTCCTCACCTCTCCTGTTCCGAGGGGGTCCCGGCAGACGTTCCTGACCTCTCCTGTTCCGAGGGGTTCTTGACAGACTACGCATCCATTCCTGCTGCCGCCGCAGAGGGCTCCGTTCCTGCCGCCGCCGCAGAGGGCTCCGTTCCTACCGCCTCCGCAGAGGGCTCTGTTCCTTCCGCCACCGCTGCAGAGGGCTCCGTTCCTGCTGCCGCCGCCGCCACAGAAGAGTCCGTTCCTGCCGCTGTCGCAGAAGATTCAGTTCCTGCCGCCGTCGCAGAAGATTCAGTTCCTGCCACCGTCGCAGAAGATTCAGTTCCTGCCGCCGTCGCAGAAGATTCAGTTCCTGCCGCCATCGCAGAAGATTCAGTTCCTGTCGCCGCAGAAGATCCAGTTCCTGCTCCCATCGCAGAAGATTCAGTTCCTGCTTCCGTCGCAGAAGATTCAGTTCCTGCTCCCGTCGCAGAAGATTCAGTTCCTGCTCCCGTTGCAGAAGATTCAGTTCCTGCTCCTGCCGCAGAACCCAAGGCCTCTCCGTCGTCTGCTGCAGAGCCACAGGCCTCTTCGTCCTCTGCTGCAGAGCCACAGGCCTCTCCGTCGTCTGCTGCAGAGCCACAGCCCTATCCGTCGTCTGCAAAAGAGCCACAGGTCCCTCCGTCGTCTGCTGCAGAGCCACAGGCCTCTCCGTCCTCTGCTGCAGAGCCACAGGCCTCTCCGTCGTCTGCTGCAGAGCCACAGGCCTCTCCATCCTCTGCTGCAGAGCCACAGGCCTCTCCGTTGTCTGCTGCAGAGCCACAGGCCTCCCCGTCGTCTGCTGCAGAGCCACAGGCCTCCCCGTCGTCTGCTGCTGAGCCCAAGGCCTCTCCATCGTCTGCTGCAGGGCCACAGGCCTCTCCGTTGTCTGCTGCAAAGCCATAGGTCTCTCCATTGTCTGCTGCAGAGCCACAGGTCTCCATGACAGCAATAGCAACTCCCCTGGCTTCCATGACAGCAGCAGCAACTCCCCAGGCCTCCATGATAGCAGCAGCAACTCCCC
>NC_056514.1:15278545-15279057 GCF_014905685.2 Nematolebias whitei
AGCAGCAGCAACTCCCCAGGCCTCCATGATAGCAGCAGCAACTCCCCAGGCCTCCATGACAGCAGCAGCAAATCCCCAGACCCCGTCGTCGACTGCCGCGCTCTCCAAGTCTCCATAGGGGTCGCGCTCTCCAAGTCTCCAGAGGATCCGGCGCTCTCCACTACCACAGAAGATTTGCATCCATGGTCCTCCATGTCGGCTTCTGCATCTCCCCAGGACTTTATGAGGCATGCTACAGCTCCCCAGGACTCTATGACGCATGCTGCAGCTCCTCAGGACTCTATGATGCATGCTGCATCTCCCCAGGACTCTATGACGCATGCTGCATCTCCCCATGACTCTATGACGCATGCTACATCTCCCCAGGACTCTATGACGCATGCTGAGCCTTCCAGGGCCTCATTGCTGCCAGCTGCGGCCTCCAAGGTTTCTTCGCCGCCAGATGCGACCTCCAAGGGTTCTTCGCCGCCAGATGCAGCCTCCAAGGTCTCTTCACCGCCAGATGCAGCCTC